>NC_142257.1:14131456-14446300 GCF_052056855.1 Sturnus vulgaris | reverse complement strand
CTTTCTTTGATAGGTTTTGGGGTTTTTTTTAATAAAGTACCTTCATTACAGTATGAGAACTCCAGGAACTGACCAGCTATATCTCATTAGCTATGCTAATAAGATAAGCCAAAATAAACCCTCTTGTTCATTTAAAATGCTTTCTTTCTTTCTCTTTCTTTCTTTCTTTCTTTCTTTCTTTCTTTCTTTCTTTCTTTCTTTCTTTCTTTCTTTCTTTCTTTCTTTCTTTCTTTCTGTCTTTTTCATATTCAGATTATTCATATGCCCACATTTGAAAGTTGTGATGATTTTTTGTTGGTTTTTTTTTTCCTTTGGGGAACAAAAGGCCACAAAAACTCCAGGGTTGATTACTTCAGAGTACATGATGGCCTCTTCATTTTTATTGCAGCTGGCAACACAGGAAAGCATAGCTTAATTTATCGTAGGATAAGTGCCCTTACTGAGTCCACAGAAAAAAGAAGGCATTAAATTGTTCTGTCTCCAACTAACTACAAAGGCTAGTGCCTCTTATGATTCCTGTGGTATTAACTACAAAATTTATGATGCTTTCAATGAAGCAATCTTGGAATTTTTCATACAATTATAACAATAACTTCTTAAGCTTTGATCTGTTATTGAAAAGAAAGCTTTAGACACCTGATATTTCACTGTGACATAAACAGTGGAATGTTTTGAAACATCTCTGGTTTTACCTTTCTTCCCATGGGAGAAGAAAGCATGTGCCAAAATTCCTTAATACATTAAAAAAACAAACCATAAACAGAGTTCAAGAAGCATTTGGACAATGCTCTCGAGCACAGGATATGACTCTTGGGGTGTCCTGTGCCAGGCCAGGAGTTGGACTCAATGGCCCTGATGGGTCTTCTCTAATTCAGAATATTCTATAATTCTATGATTCACTGGCATATTTTAGTGCAATATTGTTGCTTTTTAACCCCAGCTGTCACCTCAGCCCCACAGATCCCCTTGCCCACTCCCCTTGCTGGTGGGACTGGGGAGACAATGAGCAGAGTAAATGGCAGAAAAGTCATGGACTGAGATAAGGACAGTTTAACAGGCAAAGCAAAAAGTACATACACAAGTAAATCAAAACAAGGAATTCATTCACCACTTTCCAAGGGCAGACAAGTGTTCAGCCATGCGCAGGAAAGCAGGGCTTCATCCCATGGAACAGTGTCTGAGAAGGACAAATGCCACCACTTCCTATGTCCCTCCACTTCCTTCTTTTTTTCCCAGTTTTACATGCTGAGCATGATGCCATTAAGTCTGGAATTTCTTTTGGGTCAGCCCCCTTCCAGCTCCTCGTGCATCCCCATCCTGCTCACTGGTGAGGTGGGATGAGGAGCAGGAAAGGCCTCGGCTCTGTGATAGCAAAACTGACACCCTCCCTGTGCTATCAGCACTGTTCCCAGCCCAAATCAAAACCACACCCATACCAACCACCGGGAAGCAAATTAATCTACCCTAGCCCAAAACAGCACAGATCTGCAAGAAGCAAAGGCAAGTGGAAGGGGAGGTTGTTCTGCAATTACCAGCCCCTGCTGTGCCAGAGCAGAAAAGCAAGAAGAACAGCTGCCCAGCTGTGAGGACCCATCCTAGCAGAAATGCCTTTGAAACAATGCTATTTTGGGAGTCCTATACCTCTCACCATCTCATTTTCAATTACTTTTTTTTTTCTCCTTCCCTTTGGCTATTTTCTCTGGCAGTCTTATCCACTCCTCCCCTCTCCTTCACCAACATACCAACATAAAATTATTGAGCACCCATCTAATGACCATTCCCTAAACATATGACTTAATGTATCCTAGAATACAAATTGAGGGCATTGTGAATAATTGCATCCCAATTTAGCCCAAAGCATTCAAGCAAACCTATGAAGGCACAAACCCCAGTGATATTACTAGAATGTCTCCTTTTATTAGCAACACTGTTCTCACAGCGTTGTCTCACAAAAATGTAGTCTTCCAATTGAGAATCTTGAAGAGCACACTCACATCAGCTTCACAGCCATATGCTGAATTCTGCCTTAAATTTTTCATGTACAAGGTTTTCCAAACAAACTGAATTATATTACTTTCCTCAGAATTCTATACAACTACAATGTATATATTATTTGTGCAGTGTATGGTGTTACTGAAAGTAATCCTGTGAATTAACAGCGTACACATCAAATGCAATACTGTTATTCAGAAATGACGGATACTTCACTCTGTTGTTCTTCCATCTAAATACCTCATACTGAACTAAATGCCTGAGAACTTTTTAGACATTTTAAATAAGTCAAGAGGTCAAACAGTTTATGGATATGAGCACGGAGAAATCTGACAGTCTTAGGGAATTGTCGAACAAGACTGTAAAATATTTGACTATATTGCATTTTTCCAATTAGCATGCCTCCTAGAGGATGCCCAAATGTTTTCCACTAGAAAAGGGAATGACTCAAGGGAGGGAGAGTGGCAACACATGCTGGCTTCCAGTCTACCTGACAGGCCAGAGAGAATTATTATCTGATTCTAGATAATAAAAAAAAGACTCATTAAACTCCAACACCATGCAAATTCTAGGCAAAACTTCAACTCCTCTGTCATCTAAACACCTAACTCCATTTTGATTTGGTATCTGTCTGCATCTCAGAAATTTTAGTGGTGGTTTCAGCTATTTAAGAAAGCTTATATTTTAATATTTTTTAATCCGTAGCATTCTGTATTTTTGTGCAGCAGACATGAAAAATATTCTTTTTCCCAGAAGTCCCAAGATGTCTAAACAAAGGCCAGGGGCTCATCACTCTGTCTTCTGTAATGTCCTTAGTGACGGTTCTCACAGATTTAGCTGTTATCTGAGCTGCTACCACCACGTGGAAAAATGGATGAACAACTTCCAGTGCTGCTGCCACAGATGTCCCACTCCTTAGATGACACGGGGAGTTTTGCTGAACCACGGTGCAGTCTGGACTTCCTGTATCTGATGTCATCCTCCCTTGCCTAGGGAAGCCAGACACTCTACAGCAGCAAAAAGCAATGTCAGAATAATAACCAGGTCACATTTTCATGGTTAAGGGAGCTAAAACTTACAGAAGTAGTTTACAAAACTCCTAATGAGCTCTTTGCTGTGTCATGAAAGAAAAGAGCTTGCTGACTTCAAGAATTCCAGCAGCACGTATGGGCACGGGGCTGACAATCGCTGCACAGAGCAATGAGCAATGTGTGTGTAGTTCTTACAAGCACACATAAGACCTGTACAATAATCAAAAGTCAGCCATCCAAACTCGAGCTGAAATGACAGATAGATGGAATATCTGAAAGGACACATGCATTGTATTCAGGCAAGTCTGCCTAACATCTATTCTGACATGACAAAATAGAAAGCTGCAGTCCTGCTCCAGAGGGGTTTAGTGAACAGAACCCTGCACATTTGCTTGCAAATTTGAACCTGACCAACTATAGCCTCTAAAGGGAAATATCATCTTTCCTTTTCCCTTTTATTGGCTTATTTATCCTCTCTCTTCAGCAACATAATAACTATACATCCCTTCAGAGGGACTGAATAGCTTATTCTGTAACCCATGTGCTTTGCAGAAGTTCAGTGCAAATGTTATGTTCAGTTTTTCTGATCATTAAAATCAAAGGAAAATGCTGATAAAAAGACCATGATGCTTTTGGACATGATATTACAACTGAAAGACTACAAGTTTTCTTATAAAGAGCAACTATAAGAAGCTACGTTTTTATTTTGTAACCTGTACCCAAGGCTGATGATTGAAAAAGCATCATGCTATACAGCTGCAAAAGTCATGGTCCAAAGCTCAGCTCCACCAGAGGTGGATTGACTCTTTTGTGTGACAAGCGAAACTGATCTCCAGAGACCCACAGGATAACAAACCAGATCTTTTAATTATATCATCAGCTACTACGGCATTCTCAAAACCAAAGAATTACCAAAACAATGGAGATTTCATAGTGTCTCTAGATGTATCTTAAGAACAATCAATTAAAATTTTTTAAATTGCTATCAACACATGGTTCAAATTAAAACAACGAGCTTATGACATGGGAAATATTATTGATTAGAGATTCAAGGATATTAAAGGAATTCAGTTGTTGACAGTACCACTGAAGTTTTCCTTTATAGCCAAGAAATAGAGGAGAGGATAAAGTACTGCATGAGATTACAAAGGATAGCTCTGTTATCAAGCCTGGTGACAAGTTTGTCTTAATTTTTTTTAATAACACTACCTTAAAAATGCCCTCAATTATAGACAATTAACCACTACTTAGATGGTGTCACTTATTCTAATAGAATTCATGTTTCATATTTTAAAGATATACAACTAGATGTATCAAAGAGATTTAGACGCCTTAATGCCTCTAGTGATGTATGCCATTAGCACCTAATACAGCTCATAGAAACGTACTTCAGTCAAGCAAACCTACTAGATTCTTAACCTCTGGTGCATGACACCCCATTTTAATTTTAAATTAGAAATTCCTCTTTCTTTTTTTGTTAAGAAGGCTAAGAATGAAGATGAAAAGAAAATAAAGATAGGGCAGTTTATATTTAAAAGTCAGTTTGCACTTCCAAAAACTGCATACTGATGAAAAATTAATTACATGTGTTTCTCATTATGCCTGTGAAACAGAAACTCTGTCTTGATAATGTACTGTATAAACCATGGTCAACACAGGAATTTTGAAATTTGCTTCTATCTTTGCTCCATATTATTTTGGGTGATATATACCTCAGTTTAAACACTCCTCTCCTTATGTCCCCTGCATCATTCTGGCATGATCTTGGGCAAAGCCTTTTACCTGACAGTATCAACAGAAGCAGCAGTGGGCTGGGAGTTTGGGGCTTGGCATGAAGGATGTGTTCAATTGCTGCAGGACAAAGTACTAACAGCAGCCTGACACAGCCCAATAGACTAAATATGTCATTAGCCTTAAAATCATCTCTTTTGGATTTTTCTAAATTGCTGTACAATAATGCTGGACTATCTAAAAAAATGTTTTAAAAATCATGCTTTGGAGTTTAAAGCAAATAAATAGTGGCATGTAAACCATGGAATATTTATTTCAGCTGTAGCTTTGGTTTATAATGCTACTTTGATTACTTTTTGGTTGATTGGATTACAGGAAGGGAAAATTGCTTCACTGCTCTTACAAAGACATGTCAGAACATTAACAAATCCTCCCTGTCCTTTGAATTATTTTGAAAGTGCCATAAAGTCCAAGTTTGTGCTCATTCAGAAAATGTGCACCAGTTCAGCTGCTCGTCAGCTTCTGAACACGGCAGCAGCAGGACAGCTGGAGGAGGACTCTTGAAACCAACATGAAGAATGACGGCAGTCAGAGGAGCTGCAAGAGGCTCTGGCTTCCTCTGGGCAGCTGGAAGGTGGCTCATGCCAGGTGCTGCACTCAGGGCCAGGCGTCACAGCCATTTGTATGTACAGAAGTGTGGCAGATTTCCTCTGGGTGAACTACATTTTCTAAAATCAAAGTAACTGAGAGAAGCAGAAAGAAGGGTATGTAATGTAAGGTTGAAATAAGCCTGAGATGTGTGAGGAAAATGTTTGGGGTATTTTTTGCATAAAAATATTACTGCACACATTATAGGGCTTCCTTGATTCAACTGCATGCTATCTACAGAATTTAATTAGGTGATGTAGCAGATTTACTTGTTTATTTATACCTCCAGCCATATTAAAAAACCCTTCACTTGAAACACCTATGAGTATTGCCTAAGCAGTCAGTTGGGAGTTTCCTATTAACTGATGTTCCTGAAAGCCTGAGGTTCCAATGTCCTGCTTCTCAACTGTGCAGAATCCATGAATAAGACCATGAGTGCTCAGAATTATTTTAATGCAGATGCCAACTAAGTTTAGTGTGGGATCTTTCTCTCTGCAGTGTTTCTTGCAAATCATCTCAGATGACTGCACCTGCAGGTGCACTCTCGGGCCTGTGCAGGTGAGTGCACACCTGCAGTGTGTGCAGTCAGTGGCACTGCCCTGCTCCTGTTCCCTGCTGACTGACAGATGAGTTAATTAATTAATTAATTAATGAGTTTTCCAGAGCATCAGATCTTAGAACTCCTGGTACTCCAAATGAGTTTAGATTATGGTGCTCAAAAAGCAGTCAGAGATGGGGCTGAATTTTTCTAAGAGTCTCACAAACAAATTAAAAGCCCTGGAATTTTAATTCAGCTTTTCAGATACTGAGGCAAGAGTAAAGCATCAGCACAGGAAATCTGAGTCTCAGGAATATGTTGCTACATCAGCACAAAGTCTGCAAACAGTATTACACCAGGCTAGTCCACTTGTCCCTTCAGTCCCATCTCAGTAAATAGTTTGCTACCTGTTGTCTTGTGTGGGGATGATACCTCTCCACCAATGCCCTAAGCCAATTATGCTATTGTGTAGATAAGACAAAAATGCTTTTCTGACTCCTTTTGTGGTCAGTGAAGGCTCCAAACCATGCAATTATATTGCTGTTATTTTAGTAAGAACTGCAAGTATTCTGAAATTATCCAGGCTTTTTTAAATTTCACTCGCAACCTATACACACGGCATGAGTCCAATAGGCCTTAAATAAAACGTACAGAGAAATTTTTCCTCTTAGACTCTCTGTATTTTTCCTGCTATTATTTCTAGAGGATAACTTGTCCTTGTACACTAAAAAAGGCAGGCTCATCACTAGGGACCCTAATATTAATAGTGAATTTGAAGCAAAGTATTACCCAAGAGAACCATCCAGTTCCCAGATTTGCCATCTGTTTGTTTCTACATGATGCTCAAAGAGAAAGAATATATTAAGCAGAGCATATATTTAATATTTTCTTATGATACGAGATACAAAGCTTTACCAAAATGTGTCTTCAAAAGCTGCAACAGAAGTCTGGAGTTTGAAGCCTAAAGCAAACAAAGTGTTAATTAACACACTTAATAAAAATGGTAATAAAGGATAGGATAGAAGGAGGAGAGGAAATGCTGTAGTTCCCACTTTAGTATTCTACATCACACACTCAATCTGAGGGATTGAAGGGCATGAGAGGAAGGGAAAAACCTCCCACCCTACTGAGCTAGGAAAAAGAAAAGCTCCCTATAGCAGATTCTGTGAGCTTGGTCTCATATTTAACCCTCAGACGGTTTAACAGCCGTGGCTAATGGTCAGAGCAGGGGAGCTGTAACTCAGTGCACAGCCAGACAAAGGGGAGGCTGCACAGGGCAATTAGCCAGCCTTGCAATTTAGCTGGGGTTTTATAACAACAAATACGATTGGTATGGCTCACAATAATCTTAACGCTGCAATTTGTTCTTTAACTTTTGTAACTGTATTCCATTATGTAAATTTGTGTTGTAAGTAACTGCATTTCATCATTGGAGCCTGACCACTGCTAAGCCTGAGCTCATTGCAATACCAGGAAGAATCCAAAGCTCCTCAAAAGAGGAAGATTTGGTCACTGTGCAGCACCAGGTGCAGTACCCAGACAGGTAAAAGGATTCCCCTGGGTGGGAATGAACTCATCACTTAATGTGAACACACTAACAAAAAATTCTCTAATATAAATTTACCTGAAAAAAGAGAATGAGCAGCAGATATTTAGTATTTCTTAGTGACATGCTTAGTGCCCTCAAATTGCTAATAATTTTGAGGAAGAATTTGAACAAAACCAGTTCTAGACTGAGCATGTTGCTGAAGTCTTATGGGGAGATTTTCCTTGAGGAAGACTTACTTATTTAGTGACATCTTTGGGAGTGAGTTTTGAACACGATGAGAGCATTCATTTTTTGGTAATAGGCAAATTATTTGCTCTGTTTGCAAAGGATTCTACAAACTGCTTCAGCCTATTCCTACGCTTCTGCTGAGCATTCCTAAGAGAACATAAACACTACTTCTGCCTGTGAAAGAGGAAAAACAATAGTGCAGAGGTTACACGGGACAATGGGGGCAAAGGTGCCTCTGAGACAGTTATTGTTCCAAGTAGGAAAGTCAGCAAGTGCTTGATTTCTGTTTCCAGGAGGGCCTAAATGTTGGTTCTTTGGCTTAAGCAAGCGTAAGAGGAACAATCAGGAAGGACTTGTACCTGAAATTTCTGCAGAATCAACAACCTCACAAGCTGAGCTCTAAGCAGCATTCATGTTGCAGCAAATCTCCCATGGCAAATCACTTCGATAGCACCAGCATTTTCTTTCTCATTGATTCAGATGCCTTGATTCAGCACCTCTTTCTGTTACCAGAGCTAGAAATTAAAATTAAGGAAAGGAACATCTTTTTTCTTGGCTTTGTTTCAGGGCAAAGAAAGTGGGTAACCCTGAAAAGGAAAATGCTGTGATCTGTCCTTTTGGAGAGAGATTCCCCTGTGGCAATTCCATGTGTAACTTTTCACACTATAAATAACAGGTGGGACAGATTAATTTTCACAGTTTCTTTAGGGTGGGATAGGATGTTCTTACCAACTTGAACTTGAGTTCACTCATTTGCAGAGCTGAAGAGTTTGCCATCTAGGTGGGTAAAAAGGAAAAGAGGAATCAAGAGAATAATCTTTGCCATGACAGCACTGTGCCTGGGAAGCTCACACTGGGATTTTCTCCCCAGCTCACTCTTCTCCTTCTTTGACACCAAGACAAAAGCAGGAATATGAAATTCAAACATTTTTCTTCTCTCAGATACATAATCTAAATAATTAAGGTACCTAAAGCACTTGATTCCCCTGTAAAACTGATCCCGTGATAGTTTCGATAGAGAACTCATGCATCATGATTACTGGAGGAGGTACATCGATGCATTATTCATGGCCACAAAGTGCACACACCATCTTACTCTCAAATGGCCCTCATTATTTGGGACATTCCTTATTTTAGATTCACATTTATCTCTATCCCATACTGAGGTTACCGTCTGGTCATTTTTTTCTTTACTGACTCAGCCTGTTACTTTTATATAAAAGTCATTTAAAGCCAAGCACTAACCAATTCTTTCAAATAGCTTCAATAAATAAAAATAAATATACTGTCTGTGATTACCAAGGAAAGGAAATCAGCAGGCATTTAAAGATCCTGCAGTAGTGTTAGAATGAAGCCTAGGTAAATACAATCAGTATTTGTTTCTCTAATAAATCTTAGCATTAATTTTTGATGCTCCTAACAAACAAAGCAAAAATGAGATCCAGTAACAGACATATGAAAATATAGATAAATCGACTAATGCAAACTTTAACCTACACAAAGGTGATTAAATCATTAACCAAGAAGATTACAAAAAGCAAATAACATAAAACTAAGCAGATCCAGTTATTTGAGAGAGCAGAGAACAGATGATACAATATTTATAACTGAAATCCACTGTCAGCAGCAACATGCAGGGAATTACACACAAAGGAGGATCACACTAGAGATTTCTTTTTACTGCTCCAGATAAAATTCTCAGCTTCTCAGCTTATTTTGTCTTTTCTACTTACTTTTTCTCTCATTGCATCAACCACAGCAAAACTGGGCCAACACTATGAGTTATTATCACTTGACTGGAGGAGTCTATTTGCTCACACAGCATTTCTGCCTCTTTTTGTTAATTTTCAGGAACTTTCTAGTTATCTTCTAGAAAGGACCAGTAAACCGGATCATGGAAGAAATAGAAACATTGCTAGTAAAGATGCACAGCTCAGAAAAGACCTTTCTCTCCTTTACAAGAGCTCCCACTCCTGAGAGCACCCCCACCACACTGTGGTGTGTTCAGCACTAGGACCACAGAGCTGTATTTCTGCATCCGACTTTCAAGTTTCAATATAATTGTACCTTGTTTAAGGTGAGACAGAAAGTTGAGTGAATGGCTGAGTCCCACAACGTATTTTATAACGGTTGAGAAAGATTTAATTAATTTAATTAGGGGGCTGTGGTTGGAAGTGTTAGAATTTTTGTGATACACAAAGAAAGAATGTCAGCCTTCAGGGTTTGACTCCTTCACTGCAGCTGAAGAATTGCTTCCTTATTAAAAAATTCAGTGTGAGCATTTGCTTTTCTTAAAACGTTCATACAGTGTATCAAAGTGGAAGTATTTTAATCACAGGTTTAAAAGTATATTAAAGCCTTGTCTTGTTATGCCTTTATTCCATCCCTTCTGCAGTAATACCAGCTTCTTCAAGAGAAGGTATGTCCTCCTTAAGAGAGTTCTCTGATACCTTCCCTGATGATCAGTCCTACCTGCCAGGTACTCTGGAAATGTATGAGGGAGGTGCAGGACTTCAACCTCAACCATCATTGTTTTATTTCACCAAAGGAACAACCAATTGCCAGATAAAAACCTGAAAATGGAGAGAAAAGAGGATCATTAACACTAACAACAACCAATACTGAGAACTGAAGCATTATTTGAATCAACAAAATTTGGGGTTTTGCTCTTCCTGAAATCAAGAAATTTGCATGAAAGTTAAGTATTAAAGGGCAGTTTTCAATGAATCTTAACTAATATTTCTTTAGAAATGTTTCTTTTCAAAGGCTTTGCAAATTATGGCTGAGTTCTTGTATATACTCCGTCACTGCCTCCTGCAGCATCATTCGTCTTTTGTCTCTGCAAAATTATGAACTAGTGTTTTGGTCACCTTGGTCTTGCCTTTGCCCTTCCCATACTCCACTGCAAGAATGTTTAATATCCTTCAGCACTTGAAGTTCGAACTCATCTTGTTGTTATAAGGAATATTATTAAGAGCTTTGAATAGGATTTCTGCTTTAGATTTCTCAGTTCGATTAATAGAAAATAATCACTCTCACACTCTCCCTCTCTGGTGATTTGGTTAATTAAATGGTAGAAGCAGCACAAATAATTTCTACACCAACGTACTTATTGTTTTTAAAATTATGTGAAAATTAGTCCCTTATTAGATGATTAGGGCTTTAGATCTGCTAATGAACAACAATAGTCTGCCACTGCCATCTTTTAATTTACTTTTAATCACCAGCTAAGTAACAAAGAAATGTCTTTTAAAATAATTAAGACTACATATCAGGTCTCTGTAGGACATCAACAATAAAGGGGCTAACGATGCATCCAGTCATCATGGAAACAATAAAAAAATTTCTTGCTTTAAACAATGCAGAGCAACTCTCACTCTCTAAATGCATCTGTGCCAGAAAATTCCCACAGCTTTACAACATTTTTCATCCTGTAGAGATCACACACACACATGCACAGAGAGATAAAAAATAATGATGGAAATCACCTATGTAACAGGGCAAAGATGTAAATTAAGATATCTATGAAAGGTAGCCACTCTCCTCTGACTTGACAGAACCCTCTCAGCACCACGGTATGACCTCAGCTGTGACAACATGGCACAACAAAAGACGCCAAACCAAAAACAGCACTTGGAGGCACAGAATGCTTTTTTTTTGATCCCATAATTTTCCTGCACTTGTCTTCTGTAGATATTTAAAACTGAAAATTTGAAGAGCTGAAATATGAGTTCCCAAAGCCTATTCCAAAGCCTTTTCTAAAGTGTCTATAACACATAAGAATAAACCTGGAGGTGAGAAATGGTAATAATTTTACTTGAATCTATTAACTTTTTAGTTACAGTATTGTAGATGCATATGACATTTATATCTGTTGCTATAAAATTAACCCACCATAACTCTAGGATGGGATCCTCATTGAGGAGAGGCAGGTACTGCACTTAAAATTCCAAACCATCTGTAGTATTTACAGTAATATTTCACTGAACAATAAATTCAGCAAAAAGTTTTCTTTAATTCTTGATTTAAAAAAAAAAAATTGTCCTGAAATTTTGCTATTATGAAGCATACATGTATTGGCACTCCAGAGAGCTACTACAATCTAATACCAGTGCTGTCTTTTGAAAGGGGTTTTTTCAAGCAGCACAGTTTGGCCCATGGGAGTGCAGACTGTAGAGCACTGTTAGGAGACTGCTACAGGGCCATCTGTGCTCTGGCTGAAAAGACTTTAGTTAATGTGGAAAACAAAACCCCAAAACATTATTAATTGCTCTCTTCATAGCTTCTATTTTCATTTGGAAAATTGCATGTGAGAATAATATAAAATTGAGAGCTGGCAACGGCCAAATATGTAAATTAATCCACCTTTATATCAGTAGAAGAAGATTCTCAGCTGGACAGTTGGGACAACAGTGAATGATGGCAGAGAGAGACTCTGCCAGCTTGACCTTCCCCCCCTTCTACAGCACCAATCCCTTCACACTCCCTCTTTCTGCCCTTCCTTCTTTTTTTCTCTTCTAAGGTTGGCTAACTTTATACAGTCTAAAATCTTCATGGTAACAGACACCCATGACTGTGTCTGTGTTTGTACTGCCTAAGAATTTAGGCTGACTGTCACATGAAGGTCTCAGTGTGGCACTATTCCCTGCTGGAACACTCATCTGAATTTTACATTCACTGTGTGCATTGTTTTCTCACTTTCATCCCATTGACTCTAATTAACACTCTTTCAGCCATTTTCAATAATCCTCTATCTTGTGGGGTTTTTTCCCAGTTCTCTAAAGACTGTTAAATAGTCCATTCACAATGCTGGAGTCAAACTGATAATTTTTAAATGGCTATTTGTAGAGCATCCCAAATGCGATCTGTAGTGTGTAAGAGAGAGAACTTCACCTATTTGTCACTTGACGTCAAACATTAAAGCCATTTCTCATCTGCACTGCTTCACAAAACCCTTGCCTACTGACACCAGAATCTTCCAGACTTTACAGATTCTACTGTTAGAGAGTTCTCGTTTTGCTGCCCCGCACTTCACATTTTTCTGTCACTGGTCATTATCATGACCAGTTCTGTTCTGTGAAGCCCCATATGGTCTTACTATTGCTGCCGTGTGAGTATCAACTGTATAAAATATGTCATTATCTTTTTATGTGTCTTAAAACCTTTTAAGCTCTTATTTAATTACCTCATTATTGAATGAAGCCTCTTTAAAGGAAACTGCTCAGCAATTCTAGAAAATCAAAGTACCTATTAGGACCTATAATAGATATTCAAGATACTAATTTTAAGCATCACTTTTGAAAATCTTGATATAAACATATGAGATTACAACTGCAGGACAATATACATAGCAATTCTGAAAAAGGAAGCTTTAAAAAAAATTAAATAAATACTGTATGACAAAACCTAGAGCAAAACTGTACCTTATTTATAGGCTGGCTTGAAGGACAAAACAGGTAATTCAAAGAGCTTTGGAATTCACATTTTACATAATGATAACTACTATTTTAAATTTAATTAAATACTTGGGAGTTTATTTGTTATTTTTTGCTCTATACATACTTTGAAAATACAAATGCAGTTAAATTTGAAAGATGAAACAAGATTAAAAACTTGGATAAAATTTCCTGCAGTGAAGATCTTGACTCTTCTCAGCTCTGTGTAGTACATGTAATTTCTTCACAGACTTCAACAAGTAAAACATAACAACTTTGCATTTACCTGTATTTTGTCACCTTGCAACACAGAGGGTAAAACAGGGACTATCCTATACTGGGATTTCGGAGGAATTTTTTCCCTTTTTAAATGTTAATGAGTCTCATTATGGTTATGAACCATTAATTTCACCCATGGGGACATCCTGGGGCAGTCTGTGTCTCTGATGAAAGGCAATGTAAGTCCAGGTGCACATTGTCCACCATCTGCACAATGGTCCTCAGCTTGTCATTCTCCTGGAACCAAATGGCTCATGTGTATTCAGGAGACTTCAAAAGTGTAACCAAAAAGACTGAGACTTGCAGTGGTCCTTTTATGCCTTTGATGTACAAAGCAAATCGGTCTGAACTCATCAGAGACTACTGATGACAGGGGCTGGGCTAATCTTGGAATGATCAAAGTATTCAAAGTCAGTGACATTTGGAAGGAAATTAATGATTCCTTCATAAAGGTTCTAACCATTCTATAAACAGGATAAATGTAGAAATCCTTAGATGGATGGTACCATTAAGTACAGCAAATGCTACTGAAAATAATCACAATGGTGGCTCATTTATTAAGAAACTGTTCCCCACATTAATTTACATTCCACTGAACAGATTGTATGAAAGCAGATTTTTTTTTTTTTTCAGTCTGGTTAACGTTCTCTGAAATGAGAAATTACACACTGTAAAGCAGTACTTTGTGTGTGCCATGTCAGAGAATTATAAGGGGTCATTATCCAGTCTTTGAGACACAGAATTATTACAGATTTATCAATTGTTTCTACTGATGTAAAAGGTCTGATAATGGCACGACGTGCCTGACTAACAAGAATTACTATAATGAAGTTAAATGCTTTAACTTGTTTAATGATTCTTGTTGGCAATTATTACTTATCTGGGACCAGAGAAGAAATTGTAAAATATGCTGTTATCCTTGATATGATTGGAGGTTAAAGGGTGAAACTATAAATATAAGGTTGACATTTACTTCTTAGAAAAGATTTGCTAACATTGTTAAATATGTTGAAGTCATATTCATACCAGCACAAGATAAAGCAACCAATCAACTTTTTCAATAGAGATTCTCTCCCTGCCTTTGTACTGTCTTGCTTTATTAAATAATGCAACATGGGGTGTGAATTACCAGGCTCACTTAATAGTTTTACAAGTATTTTTACCTTTTACTCTGTAGCCTCAAGAAGTTCTCATAACAGAATAAACCATAAGTGAACAATTGTTTTAACTGTAACGAGGCATGATTTTGGCATGTGGTCCAAAGAGGAGGAAAAGGAATAATCAAAAAACACTTTTGCCTCCTCTAATAAGTACTGATATTGCTTATATTAGTGAAATGTCTTGCCTCCAAGTCTGTATGCAAGTAATTACAAAAAATATGCTGGAAATTATTTGTTGCATTATGAGAGCATAGGAGTATAAATCAATTGGCAATTTTTGATAAACAGTGTAAGGCAAACCTATAGGTTTAGTTAAATGAGTCAACACCACACACCACCTAAAGTCATCTAAACTTTTCTTTACCTGTCTACCATGTAAGGTAAGCAAATTTTTGAAAACACTTTTGTCACAGATGTTTAACTATTTAAGTATTTTCTTGTTAAAAACAATAAAGATGGAGTCTTTTTGAAGTTTTCAAACAAGATCTCTTTTTAAAGTGCACGTTAATACCCTAAGAGAGCACGGATGGACACCTTGTAAGAACAAACTGCTTAGCCAACAAACTGCCCTGTGTGTGGTAACCAGGCTCTTGTCACCCTGGCTGTCAGTGCCTGTGGATGATAAATCAGTATTTACATGAAGCATACACATTAAAAAGTTCGGTGGTGTGCTGAATTCTTCTTTAATGGATGGATTTCAGTCTACTTCATCAAACCTTAATTATAATTCCAGAATTCAATAATTGACTTTAAGATCATATTAAGAATATGATATTCTATGTAAAGGATCTAAAAGTTTTGAAATTTTCAAAACTAGAGAGTCTTGTAAGTTGACCTTTCAAAGCTGAATATGTTTTCACATCATAATGCTGTTCTGCTAGTCCAACCATCAGCTTTAAGATGAAATCCTTAATAACTTTACTTGCACTCAGATGTGCTGCTCTGGTTTCAGGTCAGTGAGGCTCATGAGCTTTTGCCCCTGCGTGCTCATTTCCACATATTTGGATAATTTATTTTTTTTTTCCCCTCACAGATATGAGTCGCTTGGTTTGGTCAGAATCAGAGGATCACTAAGATATTTAAGGCTGGAAGGGACCTCAGGAAATCTGCAGTCCAATCTCTTGCTCAAAATAGAGACAGCTCTGAGGACAGCCTGGGTTGCTCAGGGTTTATCCAGCCTCACATTAAAAATCTCCAAGAATGCTCAACCTCTTTTGACAAACTTCCAGTGCTTCAGGTTGTCAAAACCTTTTCCTTATTTCTAGTTTGAACCTCTCCTGTTTCAACATATGCCCATTGCTGTTCTTCCAGCTATGCACCTCTGTGAAGGTGACACATCCTGGCTGTCCCCAAGGCACCAACAGGCTGATCACCTCCAAAGCTGTGTCTTCTCCAGACTCCCAGCTCCCTCAGCCTCGAATTTCAGGGCAACTGCTCCCACCCCCTGACCATCTTGCTGGCCCTCTGATGAACTTACTCCACTTTAGCAACACCTTTCCTGTTCTGAGGCAGCCTTTGCTGAATTTTGCTGAATTTTGTTACGTCTCAGTTTTCCATTCTCCCAGGCTCTTCAGATCCACCTGCACAGCAGCTTTGTCCTCAGGCACATCAATCCCTATCCTCATTTTGGTGTCATCTAGGAACTAGATAATGCACTCTCTTATTTCCTCCATGTCAATAAAATGAAAATTACTTAACCCAGTTAAAAAAAAAATAATATTAGAGGGGTTCCTTAATCCGACTTTCTTTTTTTTTGTCAGACTCAGTTAAAGATCTAACAGAAAATTAGCATTCAGTATGGAACAGAAACAACAGACACACAGGAGAAATCTTTGTCTGTCCTCAACTGCAGCACTAAATTTATTTTGAAAGAATCACTATCCTGTTCCTCAGTAAAAGGCAGAAAACAAGGGGGTTGCAGAACATAAAGACATATTTTTGATTCCTAGGCAGATTCCTCAGTCAGTTTTTATAATCCAACAGTCTTTCCACAACTTTAAATGCACCTGATAGAACTTCTCTTCCAATGGACCCATTGCTCTTCTCTTTCACACTTGTGTTTCTCTTCAAAGATTAAAGGAAAAAAAAATTATTTTGAAATGTCGTAGTGACTCCAACTGTACATTCACATATGTTTGCAAGGCTTGGCACACTGAGCAAGCTGATCAGTATTTAACAGAACTCAAGATCTTTGCTCAGCTCAACGTGCTGTCGTGGTGTACTCCTTCTTCCTCAACCCACCTTCTCTAGCTTCAGATCAGGAAAGTCATCCTTTGCCTCATTTTAAATTGCAGTGGAAAGTACAATTACCCTATTTTTCCAGAACTCAAAAGATTAAAAAAAGATTTTGTTTCCAGTTTTTCTGGGGGAAGAAAAATAACCATAAACAAATGGAAAGGAGAAATAAAACTGTAATATCTTAGCAATTTTACCTGATAACTATGCTGGACCGTTAATTGCAGTGATCAGGATTAATAAAAACAAAACATAAAACCTGAGAAAGGTGGCTATTTTCAGAGTTGGCACCAATTCAGGAAAGCCAGGATTGCATTGCCAAATGTGGTCAGCTTTATACTTAGCAGTATTACTGTAATGGTGTTTATTCAACACATTGAGGTGTAAAATTTACAGCTAAACACATTCCCATTTGTCTTTTTTTAAATAATTAAACCAATGCAAAGAACTATACCTCCACCAGTGAAAAAGACAGAATCTGTTTTTCCAGTTCTGCATCAGAAGGAGAACTTAGGCATGAACCTGTTTCACTCGATTCTCTCCCTGCTTCTGCTCTCATCTGTTAGTTCTGTTTCTACAATTCCATGATGCTGCTACTCCTTTGTTGAGACTGATTTTTTTAATTCTGCTTTTCTGCAGTCAAAAGCTTCCTTCTTGTTGTTTATGGAAATATATGAAATATGTCTGTAATACTCATTCTGTTCAGTGTGACTGTATCCTCTTCAACACTGCAATTTACCAAAGGAAATGACAGCCTTAAATTTACAAAATAAATATGGTTGATGTTAAGTTTAGAGTCTGAACAAGACGTGGAGATTCACAGCACTTGTGAATCTCACCTAGGTGAACTTGCCAGAAGGAAGTCTGCACTAATCAGGGAGCACAGGCATGGATACAGCTCTAGGGTTTGTTTTCTTTTTTTCTTGCTTTGCAATTGGAACATAGAGAAAATGAAGCTTAAGGTCAATTAGTTACAGTAACCTAACATACAAGTGTTCTTGTATTTTTATCTTCATATGTAACTTCTACTATTTTGATTACCTGTGTATAACACTCAATTGGGGGAAAAAAAGGAACATGAAATGTAATTAACCTGATTGCAATATCACCCATTTCAATATTTTCAACAAATAACAATCCAAGAAGTTATTTGCTGGAGAAATATGTAAAATAAGAATGAATGCAATTATATTTGAATATTTGGCATCCATTCACAGTTGGAAGTACAAACAGAAAACAAAGTGAATGGGAATTAAATTATTTGTGGTAATTATTCATTCCACTGTTGCCTTGCTATTTTATTCCTTTTAAATATTAAATACGGTTGATTTCATCCTAGAAATGGAATTAACATTATAGCCACTCACTAACAATCTCTGACAACTAAAAGAAAAACAATCACCTCTCTACAGCTTCATAAAAGAGTAAAGGGCTCTTTTGTTCTCATGTCAAGCTTTGCATGATGACAGAAACTAATTCTGTTTGTGTGCAGTTGGGAAGTTATAATTCAGATTTTTTTATGACACCTACTTATCATACTGAAAGAGAAAAGAATTTATTGTTTTCCTCCATATGTTTCCTTTAGAGCAGTGTTTCTTCTAGAAGACAAGTGAAGACCAGTGACTTTCCAAGTGCCACTAACAGAGATTTTACGAGTGCTCACCAAATAAAAACATTTTTAACTGCAGAGGGAAATGGTTGGTACTGCCTGGGCCACAGCAACATTGAAATGAAATCTACTGCTTTGTGTAATCTATTCCATTACATAAAAGCCAGAGACTGCAGGACCAGCTCTCCCAGCTTTCACAGGGCTCTGGGGCGACCTGAGGAACACAAAGGACCTATTGCAGTACCAGGTGAGAGGTGATGTCCTCTGAGGAATGCCCCTTCCCGTGAGATTAGAATTAAAGCTGGGAAAGGATTTGGGGATTTTTGTTGTTTTGTTGGGGGTTTTTTGTCTGTTTGTTTGTTTGTTCTTTCTTTTTTATTAAAGAGATTCATATGAAAAATGGAAAGAAAATTTTAGGTGACTCATAACTGTTTATTATTTTCTTTAACATACCAGAAAATACCACATAAAAGATGCTGAAAAAATTGTTAATTGTTAATTGTTATTTAAACATCACCGTTGTCACGAAATTAATGCAAAACCCCTTAATTTTTGCACACTACTTTCCTAAGACAACAAAAATATGAATTAGGTCATTACCTTTCCTACCGTCTAGTTCAGCTTCAGAACTCTGTAAGCACATTTAAGGTGTTTCATGCTTTGTTATATATTCAAACTGAAAAATTATTCTATAATATTCTCCAGTTTTATAAAATTAAGCATTTTATAAGTAAAATCCAAGTCTTTCCAAATATTATGGGCCTCTAATAATTTATCTTGATTTATTTTAAATGTCATTTCTGTATGAAACATTCATATTCACTGAAAAGTCATTGTGACTTCTTAACAAATAAGTGAAATAGAGACTTTCAAGCTGGCTGCTCCGTTCACAATGAAGATTTTCATATGTCACATTTTTATTAAAAGTTATTTCATGTTTATGCTTGGAGGTAATTCTTCCTTGAGGAGGACTTAGTTTGTTCCTGACTTAAAAAACCACAACTGACTCTTCAGAATTTTTCATATATTCTAGTTTATTTAAACTCTCCAGAAAGAAGTGTGGGATGTTGCCTTTATTATGTAATCACTGTAGGAAACCTTGCTTAATGCTGAGAGTGAACTGTGACTTGCCTTTTACTGAAGATGTGTATTTGCAGCTATGAAAAACGACAGCATTATCTGACTTCCCCTGGGTTTGAAGACTTGACAAAGTCTTCTAAAGAAAGATTTCTGTTACTTTCTGAACAAATAAGGTCATGAGTGAATCCTTTATAAATGTCTTTATCTTAGGCATAGAAATCAATGTTGAAGTTACTTAGTGTAAAATTATCAAATATTTCCAGGTTAAAGATGTTTCTGGGCCTGTAGAGAGTTACTGTGATTTGTGATGTATGATACCTCCTTCTAAGCATCCCACCAGTTATTTCCCTGTTATTTTAGAAAACCTGTCTCTTCATCCCATTTTCAAGGGATTTTAGCTCACAGGAGCCTAAAGGCACATTTACAGTACTCAGTGGAATTCCAGTTTGAGGCATTATAACACAACAAACATGCCCTGGTGAATTCAATGCAGTGAAGCATAATTGGCATTGGGCTGTCCTGTGTTGACCAATGCTTTAGGTTCCAACTTTTACCTGCAGACAGTTTAGCTGACACTGCCAAGTGATGATTCATGTTTAAAGTTATTTACATTTGAGTCTATATAATGTTTTGATAGTCACCGTAGGTTTTTGAAAGAACTGAGAGAGAGAATTCCCAAATGTGTTGAATGTATGACTCCAATTTGAATGCAAATGAACATAGTTCTTATATAGATGATTAAATGTTTAAGATATTCAAAACGTCTTGGGCTCTGAGTAATTTTTTAAATGTGATCTCAACTGTTAAGTTATAAGAGACGCATAGGACTAAAAAAAATTATTTATCTTCCTTTGTGGGTATCTAAGAGTATTGATACACAGGCTGAAATATCCAGGGCCCAAATCAGAGAGGACAGTAAAATAAACAATAATTTACATGCTCTTCCTTTTAGAATTGACCACCTCACACATTTTAATGTAGAGTGTGGGGTTTCAGCATTTTAATATTAGTCATGAATGTCAGCTCTGTCACTACCTTCTTCATATCATTTAATCTGTTTATGTACTGATCCAGTTCTGTAGTATGGGAAAGTATTTCCACTGAAAATTGTGAAGATACCACAGTAATGACTGTGATGGCCTCAGCATACTGTTAATACAGTACTGTTTGTTTTATATCTCCCACTTTACTCCCTTGTTTTAACTTTCCTTCTAAAGTTTCCTGTCGTCCACATTGTTCCTTCCTTCTTTTTTTAAAATCCATTTATGCTTTGCCTCCTATACACATTTTCCTGTGTACTCTCACATGCACAGTAAGGATAAACTTACTAGCCAAATCTTAATATTGCTATTTCCCGTTAGTAACAATAAAGTCACATCACTCCTTCCTTTCTTATTCCTTACCTTATTTGTATTGTGTATTTTGCATCCATTTAGGTATAAATAATGAGATAGTAGGTGCTGTGTGGAGACTTTAGTACTTAAACCCTTCAGTCATGACCTGCCCCCCTAGAATAGCTGCTGACAATTTGCTACTGTGACACTGCTATGGAATGCTTGTTCTGGGATCTGTGATTCAAACATCACTGGGAGAAATGGAAAGATGAAGCATACACAGATTTTGAAACACTTCCAGCTTTCTGTTCCTGATATTCAGTATTGAGGGGTGTGGGAGGTTGGTTCTGGCTTCGCTGTAGTGCACACAGACCCACCTAGTGACTGATTTACCCCCAGCTAGGCTTGGGCAGGATATTAACATCATGCAGCACAATCTAGATTTATAAATGTGCCAGAGAGAAGTACAATTCTATTTGTATTCAAATAAAGAATCCGTGACACATCTCCTCCTTCTTCGGATTCTCACCTTAACCTTAACCTTAACCTTAACCTTAACCTTAACCTTAACCTTAACCTTAACCTTAACCTTAACCTTAGCCTTAATTAGGCTGTGATCCCAGTTGTCAAAGTTGTTTGATATGGGAAATTTGATATGTGCCCCTTGGCTGATGACAGCAGTTAGCTGCAGAATTGACCCAGTTCTCTTCTCTAGCAGCATATGACTCTTACATTTTCTTTCCAGCTTGTAGTAGGACAAAGTGATTCTCCCAACCCCACTAGATTTATTACCAACATGAAGTGAATCATGAACACAGAAAGAAAAGTGTATCTTGTCATCCCTACATGGTAGTAGAACCTAACCCTCCTTTCAGCTCATCTCTATCTGAAATGACCAAGAGATTGAAGTCCACACATGGAATCTGGCTTCATGTAAGTCAGATTTGCTGAATCCTCCTGGGAAAACTGCAGAGATTACTGCAGCTCACTGCTGGGGGTTACCACATCATGCAGCTGCTTCTTCTGGCATCTCAAGTGTGTAATTTAGAGCACAGACCCTAAGCTCCGTTGGATTATGAACCTCAGCATCTGAAGGATAAATATATGGCCGATTTTGCCTTTCTGATATGCAGGCAGTGACCTCTGCAAAGATCAGATGGGCCAGGAGCAGGGAAACCATTACTGCTGCTGTTTAAAGTAAGATTTGGCAGACAGATTCATTTGCTGCAGCGCAAAGAATCACTCAAATAGAATGATACAGATTACAAATGACAAGTAGAAAAATTCTGCTTAGAAGAAAATAAACTTATTTAGCTCATTTTTAACAAAACTAAATTCCAGGAATTTTCCTTCACTTAATGCACATATTTTCTGCAGCACATTTGGAATACTTTTTTTTCTTTTGATGCCTTCAGTTTACCTGAAATATTTTGCAGCTATATTATTGCAATATATATCACCAGTTTCTACAGTTTTATCAGATCTTTGCTATTTCATTTCCAACTTCGGAGAAGATGAAAATAAAAACAAGTTTTTATCGTTGATTTGCTGCTGCCAGTTATATGGAAACTCAGTTTTTTGATAATAATATGTCAGCAGCTTGATTTACTAATCACATTCAGTATCTAGAGGATGGGGTGTGTGAGCACATATGTACATGTATATTTGTTCCAAAATTTGCATTTTATCCAAGCATTGATTAGCAACTAAATTTTCAACAGTACTTGTAAGGAATAATTTGGTTGAATCATTAAATACAACATGGTACCTTTACAAGTAGAAATCTGCAGCTCTGTCTAGAAAACAAGACAATAATATTATATACTACATTCAAATCTAATAATATTGATGCAAAAAGTTATTTATTTCCATGAATAAGTAAGTACAGTCAGATAACAGAAATAATAAAACTCTGCAACTCATTAATCATGCAAACTACACTGTATAATCAAAATAATTTGCAAAATGCGGATTGAAACCCATTTGTTTAACAAGTTGTTTAGCCAGTCCATCCAAACTCAGAGTCACTGCCAAAAGATTCTGGGTCTGTAACAAATATAATTTACAGCAAATGTTCAGACTGCTATGCTCAGAAAAATAAGATATCAATCATTTCATTTCTATGCATCAATTTTACTTCAAATCTATCTTAGCAACAACCACAATTTGCCCTTATAACAGCACAGTCTGGGCAGGCTGGTTAGCAGGCAAACCCACACATCACCTCAGCACTGCAGCATTTCACTGCTGGAGCCTTAGAGCAGAGTCCATTTCCACATACATGGGTTTGGACATTCTGGGGGTGGAAAAGTTTCAAACTGCATGTGCTGCTCTGTTTCAGTCACAGTGCACATCATGAATGGCTGGAGAGATTCAGCCTCCAGTGAGGACAGCTTTCCTTAGGAGAGCCATCATAGTGATTTCAGGGAGAACTTGCTCCTTTGGTGCAACTACACCTTGAAGAAAATTCCCTGGGTAATATGTTAAACCATTGACATACTGATTTCTTTTACCCTACTGACCTCTTCTGAAATGTGGCTGAATTTGTTCGGTGTGACATATGCACAGTTTGTCCTACTAATTGAAAGACTAGATGTGACTTATTTCCCTGCAGACTGTCTGCAGTCAGCAAGCAGGAACAAACTTAGTTGTTTCTGTCTGGCTACATTTCAAAATCACGTCCCAGATGTACCTGGGCTGTGTTTTCTATGTGCCACTCATTTCTTTTAAGCTGACATTTTCATTTAGTTATCTCTGATCAGCTGAGACAGGCCAAGAGATCCAGGTGCACTTGTGCCTGACTTGTGCTCCCCTCCCAGAGCCAAGGTACCAGTGAAGCTCCTACTAACCCCCAAGTCAATCCATATAGCAAAGAAATTACAGGTTTCATGTCAAGTACGAAGATGGGGAAAAACACTCCTAGTAAGGACAGATGAACTTATACGAACTATATAATCTCTATTCCTACAGAAAATATCCTGAATTTTAAGCTCGTTACTCACCAGCATCCGTTTCTGGCTCATTGTTTAAAAAAATTAAGCGACTGAAAACCACTAAGGAAACACCCTCATTAAGAGAAAATTGAGACAAAGAGAAGAATGACCTTATCCCACATTTGATGATGCCTGGGCCAGGAAAAACATTATTTGAGCTTCAAAATCCAACTGAAAACCAGGAGATCTGAAAATGCCCTGGAACTGAAGGGGACATACATAATTTCAAAACTGTCCCAGTGATCAAAGATGAGGTTGTCATGAGTCATTCTAGCAGATGAGCTTTTCTTCTTGACTCTGAAGACTGACAAACCTACTGGCAATCTTGAACAAGATTTGCAATCCTCTGCAGTTATCTGCAGGAAAATGCAGTACAAAGGGGACACAGACTCTATTATGATATTTTGGAATCAGTATTACACTCATATTTCAGCTGAAGAGAAAAATGGGAGTTGATGACAGATGGTAGTGGAGAATTGGCAGGAACAATTAAGAACTGAAGAAGGCATGGGAAATGTATTTTTTTGTCAAGATGCTTCTCTGTAATTAAGCAATATGTGTCTCTTGACACAATTTCAGTGCATGGATATGTTTTAAGACCTGAGTAGGTAAAATAGGCCAAGAAATTCTTGGGTTTTTTCAGCTAAATTTGAAAAAGGTCCAGTAGATCTTTGTTAACATAGCAGGTTTTGCCTGGTGAATTCCAGGAAACTGAAAATACACAGCAAAACATTTTTAGATGGGGAAAATATAATCAGTAACTTCTTCTCCCCTACCTCACTTCATTGTAAGTCCTGATAATTCCACAGTATCTGTGAAATTTATAGGAATTTAATACATGTTTTTCCCAGTTAAACACATGTTTTAAATCACGGCTCTTTTCTGCAAGGATAGTTCTGGTAGCTTATACAACCAGCAAAAGCAAGGTGGAAATGTTTAGTGAGAACTTCGGCGTTCTTCCTTTTGCCATGTCTAACCCTGGCAAGTACATTCGATGCTGAGTTCAATTCTGAATGATGTGGATTCACACTTCACATCTTCTCTGCAAATTACTCACTGCTAACAATGGAGGAAGCTGAAGTGATGTTTCAGCTGAAAGTATGAAAGACAGATAACACGACAGGCCCATTTCAGGGACAGGTTTCTAGCTGATGCTGTTGAAGATGGGATTTTTTGTCCTTGGCTTTACACCCATTACAATTTTGCTCAGCAAAATGACCACTGCACTGGTGAGACATGTAATTCAGACTTCAACTATGTCCTAATAGAGACCATCAGCAAGGATGCTAATTGGTGTCAGATGTGATTAGACCACTGCTCTGCAGGAAGACTACTGATTTGTTTTCCTCTGCTTCTTTACTGCTGAGAATTCAGCCCCAGGTGACTCACTACTCTCACCTGAAGTAGGATTTGAAGGACTAAAGTCATTAGAGCTTATCATCAAACCTTCTATTCCATCTGCTAAGGCTTTGTTTCTAAGATGAGGTTACATATTGTACTTATCATTTAGAAGTGACAGAAAATGTAGGCATCTTTCCCTATTATTTTATGGTCAACTGCAATGGAGAATTTTTACAGAAAACAATACAGAATTGTTGATTGCATTGTTGATTATACAATAGCAGAACATCGATCCAGGCATTTTCCCTTTTGTAAGTCCAGCAAAACAAAATTTTATTTTGCAGTGGTGACTGCTTTTGTATTGCTTTTCTTTCCAAAGCACGTACATAAATAAATAGGATACATCTCTCCTCATGCCCAACATTTAAAAATGTATACAGGAATTGTGGGCTACAGAGCACTGCAGGTGAGTATTTCAATGCTTAAAACAACCTTCTCCTCTCCTGCTTCCCTCACCTTTTCACAATTCAGCTGACACACACAGAAACCACAAGCCTCTTACAAAATGTGCTCTACATGATATTCAAAGAACAATGCACACAGCCTTGAGACTGAAGACTCAGAATTCAGCAGATAATAGCTGGAAACTTCTGTTGACTTGATCTTGTTTTTTCTGAGAAAACTGTATCTAAAAATAAAATCAGATTTGTTCCAAGAAGCCTAAAGTCAAGATTTGTCCCAGAAGGCAGATGTGGAGCTCAGGTTTCATAATTCCAGAAAACAGGGAAGCTGGGGAGAGGGTAAAAGAGAAGGTCTTCTTTTGGATGGGAAATGTAAAGAAACCATGTGGAGAAATATCTAAATAATGCAATGCAAAAAAGTTGGCAGAGATTGTTTAAGAAAGCAAAAACCTGGAGGTAAAGGAATGAATCGCAGAGGAGATGGAACATAGCCCATGAGGGTCTGGATTATTTTTAAAATAATTCAAGGTCAAGTCAGACGTAATCACTATGTACATGTGTTGTACTGTACTCTGCTTCATAGTCCATTTGATGAGTTCCCTTTGCTTTCTATTCAAGGCAAACCAGTGGCTGAATCTGGCACAGACAGACACAAAGTGGGTGAGGGGTGCAGAAGAGAAGCTATTTTGTTCTCTGTCCATTATGCTGTGTTTGCAGAACCTGACACTTAAAAAAAAAATTAAAATACATTTCTGACTTGACAAATGTGAACATTTAAACAGTGAAGACATAACCACAGCTTAGAGAAATGGGTAAGGAGGTTAAATTTTAATTTTTTCTTCTCTCAGCTACTTTTGCATTTGACAGAGAAGAATGGTGAGGACAAAGGCAGCAGTGAGTGGGACTTAACATTGCCATAACATTTAATGTCCCATTGACTGTAAAACAATTTTGGGATCTCTTTGTGCAGAAATAACTCTCAGTCTAAATTCCTCAACAGAAATTCCTCAATATTATATATTTAACCGACTTTGAATTCAAGGGCAGTCTAAAGGCTGCTGTCTGCACTCATGATGTTTGCAACAAAAATGCCTGCTGGCCACTGGGACATGCCCAGGTCACTGAAAAATAGCCAATACAGTAAAAGAAATGGTGAGCCAAATTCTCAAATGGACCATAAGGTTTCTGAGCCCTTAGGCCTGGTTTTAAAACCTTAATGTCATCCAAGCCCCACCTACTGACTTCGATAAATGGTGGCCCATGCTGATCATAAGCACATGCACTAATTACGAGTTTCAGAGAGGGGCTTTCAGACTCACCTGCTCTGCTCCCACAGCATTTCGTGCAGCATCTTCTGGCAGCTCTAGACAATAGTGCTTGAGGGGACTTGCAAGTTTGACAAAAAAGTCGGTGAAATTGATTGGTATTTAGAGTTTAGTGGTCTCTGATGAGTATTCCTGTGCTTCCCTGACTGATTTTGATGAAGTGCTTTTATTTGTCTTTCTACCGAGAGACTGCAGATGAATTTGCAATAGAGCAGCATGGCTCCTGTTTAGCTTTGTCAGGCACCACTTAGTCGTGTTATAATTTATTTTCCAGGAAAAAATATTTCTCATGAGAGCTTCAGGCTAACACAGTTATAAAGCACCTGGCTACCATTCAGCTTCATGTCTGAAAGCTGTTTCACTTCCATGCATAAACAGAAAAATACCAAACTGCTGAGGAGGAAAAACCAGAAGCTCCTCCAGGTACACATGCTATAGGTACACAGGTCTTCTTTGAAGTGGCATTTAATTAAATCAAACACCACCTCAGTACCACAGTTAGCAGTGTCAAGGCTGAAACAGTCCTGTGCAGAAACAGACACTGCTGTCACTGGTGGTGATGTCACAGCAGGCTCTGGGCAGGGTTATTCATTTAACAAAGCAGCATCTCCACTCATTGCTAGCTTGGGGATTGACTGTTCTAAATTTTTGTGTAGATTTAGACCTATATTTAACTTTGACATACTGTGTAATAGAGCAATCTTTACCTTACGTCAGCTTTATTTGGTGAGAGCCCCTTTTATTCAGAGTGCAATGATTGTGGTGTTTGTTGGGGCAGTTTTGTTCCTATTTTCTGCTGAATTATAGTGATTAGTGAGAAGTTTGAAAGCACAGAGCTCGAAGATCTTCTCTGCTTTGATCACCATTACTGTTATTCAAGAAGAGGCCCAAGTCTGGTTACAGAATGAATGTAAGCATCAATTCAGTTTCAATGCAGTAACAGAGATTGTTGCACTTTTTCCCTGTGTTTTCTTCATACGCTTTGTCTTATTAGAATGCAGGGAAAGAAATGTAGTGACATACATATAATTAAGACAAAGTCTTTCTAGAACATGCCACTAATCATAAAATGTGATTTCTAGCATCATTTATAACGAAAAGAGCATTTCTGTTTGTATTGCTTAAATCTTGTGTTTTAAGAAAGAGAGGTGAAGATCCAATGAGAAAATGGAGCCTGTTTATAGGGAACTGCTCTCATTGCCAGTTTAATCAGCTGTGATGTTTCATTAGCAATGACTTAACCAGAGCAGACAATGCTTATCGCAGCCCCTTGCCCTATAATCATTGCACATTACTACTGTCATGTGGTGTTTTGTCAATTGTTCACTGAGTGCTCTGCAATATTGACAACAGGAAACTGCAGGCCCAGGCTTAGATTAAATAACTTACAGCCTCCAAAATGACAACAGGGTAGTTTGGCAAAAAAAGACATCAAAATTTTGCAAACTTTTGTACAAAGAGGATGAAATGCCAATTCTAAAATCAAATTCAGACAATTCACTTTTCATAGAACATATTGAGCATTCTCATCCATCTGTACTGAGTAATTACATTCATTCTGTCTCATAACTCCCAGACACTTTCAGGAGTACTAATTCAGCTGACCTAAAATTGCCTATTTATGCACTGGTAGCATATTGTGCTTATTGCCACAAATCTTCCACCGTTGTTTTAACTTTAGCCAAGGAAAGTTACTGGCAAATGCAAAACTGTGAGACATTAAAATTTTGACTTCCTGATGTGGTGAGTGATACTCACACAGATGCTCCAAACACTTTTTTTACTGCTGAGGGGGAAGTACAGATTTTAAAAGAGCAACCTTATGGAAATGCATGTGAGCTGGTGAGCAGGAGAACGAGGGATTGTGCGGAGCTGGATGGAGCTCTGGTTGTGCTGTGAGCAAGAATTGCAAAGGCACTTTGCTGCCCTCATGCTCTGAACACACAGGGGATGCCGGTGGGAAGAGAACAGGGCTGGATTTGAAATCCTGCTTCCCAACAAACTTCTGATGAAATCTAAAGCAGATTTCTCTTGCTGTATGAGACTCAGTTACTCCTCTGCGAAATGACAATAATAGCACTTCTTTATCTCCAGGAATAAACTGTCAAAAGGCTAGAAAGCGGTCAGACACCATTACCAGGAGGGCAGGGTAACAGTAGCAGTGTAACACAAGGAAATGTTTCTATTTTTTTCAAGTAAATTCAAATCAAACTAGAAAAAGCATTTGACATCTCTGGGATTAAAATAGAAATGGAAAGAGGATATTTGGGCATATTTTCCCCTCAGAAAATAGGATTGATATCATTTTGCTCTGACTTTATAATTCCCATAGCTTATTATAATGTAGCTGTCCTCTTTGATTTGTGTATTGGAACGAACAGTGCAACTGCATATATTTGTAGAAATAGGCTTATTATTGTAACAACTCGAGGGAATCTTCTGAATTAAGGGAAAACATTTACATTGGAACAAATTACATTTTACCAAAGAAACTAATTGTTACACTGAGAGCTGTATACAGTTGTAATTGTGTTGTCCTAATTATACATGTTGCATTATTTAAAAAGAGGAGCATTGTTTATTTGCAATATCCACTGCTTATTTCCAGTTGCATATTTGAACAAGGAGCAAGGAGTTATTCCTACAAAGCAGCCGAGAGATTGTTATCTGCGCAAAACCACAAAATTAATTCAGTAGAGGAAATCTACTCTCAAACAGAGCAAGAGAGAAATTCTTCCTGAGGCAAGACATTCTACAATTGTTTCTAAATTTCTGTATAATTAACAAAGCACTTACCATCTGTAGTGATTGACCTGTCAGTTCTGCTCCTCTGAGATAATTTCAGTGACATTTAAAAAAAAAATAGTGTGAATTTTTAAAAAAGACATATTCAATTTGTAGGAATGGTGTTATCCTCTAAACAGAAATTGCAAGCACTAAAGATGGCATTGGTTTACGATGCCTGCTGATTAACCCCAGTAGCCCGGATCAGAACAGGTCAGCTCAGGTATTGGTGTGATATGTTTTGTTGGATATCATAACAATGATCCTATTTCCTCTCCTATTTTTAATTGTCCAAATGCCTCTCTAAAACATGAAAGGACAACTAAGAAAATTCACTAACTTAGACAAATACACTAAACAATGTTTATGATCCATATTAAATGGAATTATTGAGAAATGTCATTTTTAAGAATGGATGATTTTCTCTTGCTTTGCACCTTCGTTGCACACTTACTTTGACACAACTAATTAGTGTATGAAGCTGACAATATGCTACCAAGCAGCAGTGACCAACCTCCTTTTTGCCCCAGGAGAGTGAATACCTGAGTACATTGAAATCCAGCCCAGTACTGTTGTGTTTATAGAGGGAAAACACTCTGTCTTTTGTCTATAGTTTTTAATTAAACCTACTAAATCCAAACGGTATAATTTGTGGATTACCTCCATCTCCTTAACTATTCCTCCTTTCTCTTCCTGTGTTACATTAAGTATTGATAGATGCTGCAAAAATGCTTCTCCATTAACAGCCTGTAATTTTTCTTCCTCCACAAACCTGAATTTCTTGCAAATATTATTTAGAGACATGTAAAATACAATTTTACCCAAACCAATACACACTTTTCTCCCACCAGGTTTTGCAAGTGATCTTTTTAAAAGCAGCAGAGAAAAAGAGATGGATGTTGTGTGGCATGCGAGATGAATGCATCTTCAGTTCTAAGGAAGAGCTATTGAAGTTTCAGATTGGTAACGATCACAGTCAAAATGATATTTTAATCTTGGTACACAGTAGGGAATAGATAGTTACTGCACAGTTCACTGGAATTTTACCCCCCTTTGACACATGAAAGAGCAAGTAGTCTGACTTTTCATCTTATTTCAGAAAAGATCCCCTTCTGGAGGTGGTCTAGTCAAGTCCAGACAGTGCTCCTAATACAGAAACTTTCAGTTCTACAGTAAATGCAACTGATCTTTTATCTTTGATTTTAGTTCATTGCCACAAAATCAAGATGAATTTGTTGAAGTGTAAGGTTAAAAAACTGTGTAAATGAGAACTCCTACAGTAACAGTTGTTAGTAAATTATTGATCAAGGAACTTTTTACAATATGAATTGTAGAAGGGCCATCAAACTTTCCTAAAGTACCTTTGACAATAAATAAAAAGTTCAATCTTTTTTTCTTCATTTCAGAGAGGTTTTTGTAGACTTTTTTCCCCAGTCCATATTGAAAGATGCACCTTGCTATTTCCTCTTGATTCAGTAACAAGGAAGAGAAAGAGAAAAGGATATTTCTGATTTTCCTACAATCCCAGTTCTTCAAAAATGGATGGCTTGGGTTGGTGGTATATTCATATTCATTATATTCAATTGAATAGTGGTAGGTAAAGAGGAAGTATTGAGTGCAATTTCATCTTGTTTGCAGGTAATGGGAAAAGGAGGAAGAAATGAGAATAAACTCATAGAGCCTTTCAGCAAACAAAAGAGAACTGGCACAGATTTCTTAATATTTGAATAATATTTTTTAAAAGCCATACATAAAGAGAGAAGAAGAAATATTCTGTAGGCAGTTGTCCCATTACACCTGTCAGGGAATGTGCAGCTGTGGAAATGGACCTCGAACTTGCAGAGATCCCCAAGGAAGCTCCCAAGTCTACTGGGACTTGCACTAACCAAGGAGAGGTCCCTTGAGGAACCTTGAGAAGGTAAATGTGGTGGAATCAAGAATAAAAGGACATCATGCCATCAGGAAAAACCATTATTGAATCCTAGGGAACTGCATGTCAGATGCATTAGAGGACCCATAAAACTGAGGTTATTAATCTTATACTGCATAATTGTTCTATTCGTACACAGACACCTTGGAACCAACTGGAGGCTTGTAATTTTACCAGGACCCACAGACTTTCAGAGACTACTGCAGTCTGTCCCCAAGAAAGAGCTCCTTAACTACTGAGTTGTCAAAGAAGGGAATAGTCTAAAACACTCCATAATTGTGAGAATTTGTAAAGAAGAAAAAAACCCAAAACATGAGAATACTCAGCCAAAGGAACCTCTCTGTCTTAGAAGAGCCTCAACCAATTGTGAGTTCCCATAATTCTGAACAAGGTCAGTATTCATTTAAAAACCTACCTTGGCAAGCACTTTGCAGATATGCTGTACGTATAGATAAATCTATTTTATATCACACTATGAGTGCTAATCCTACTGCAGAACACAGTAATTACAGCTCACATTGAATTACTACTTTTTATAATTCATTGTAGTGAGGTATTACCTTGTGATATGTCCAAGCCTATGAGCACATTATTTTTAAACAGAAAAATTGAAGGAAACCACTTACATTGAATTGACTGTTGAACTCTTTCATTCTCATTCTAGGTTAGAAGAACAAGCCACACAATAAACTAGGACTTCCTAGAATCCATCTCCTTTAGTAACCAACTTTTTCATGCTTGCCAGTTAACATACTAAAAATCCTTTAACCATTTATTTATGACATCACACTCTATATAGTAAATAGAATAAACCATACTGATGTCCTTATACTACACTAAATCCACAGGGGCATTTTACTTTTGAGATGTGCATGTATGCATACAAATGATGAACATCCATGTAAATGCAGACAAGCTATTAAAATTTTCAGTGATTTACTTTTGTTTTTAAGGTAACAATGACAAAACTTGATTTTAGCACAACAAGGGAAACAGTAAAATATTGCTTGAACTTGTGCACACTATTTTAAATTATAGGACATACCCTCTGAAAGAAAATGTATTCTTTTCCAAGGGACTGTAAAAAGATTACACATTTGTGCTCAAAAAAATATTCTACATGATTAAACCTTTTTTAATTCCCTATTTTAAAAGGTTTTCATGTCACCTTGGAGAGTCCCAGAGTGTGCTCACTAAAGAAAGCCTAAGAAGAGAGTATGACAGCTGTGGTTTCTGACATGAAAACATCTCTCACTATAGGCACAGTAACATTTTAATTATCTTGTTTTGATGAGTATATGCTGACATGTAAAAGGCTAGAGAAGGCATAAAAAACTAGCCCCTATGTTATGGGAGAAAAAAGAAGTTTTCTGTGTTTGTTTTGCTTTTGCTTTTCTTCATGTTTCTCACATATCTTAGCTGGTTTAAATGTTAACAGATGTTCAGCAGACTTGAGCACAGTTAAAAACTCACATATAATTCTCTGCTTAAAAATTCAGGGAAAAACATATATGGTAACAACTTTTTAAGGGATAAAGATAAATTTAAAAAATAATTTTATTTGCAAGTTCAAATGAAAAAGAGGAATTTTAAACACTTAGATTTTGATATTTTCTCTTTCCTTTCTAAATTTACACATGCTGTGGTAACTTACAGAAGTTTTATAACATTGAAATAATACTCTACCAAGATTTTCTCCATGACTATATTAAATGAGTTTTGTCTGGCTACTGATAAATCACTATTTCATGCCACAAAACACCTGACCTCAGCTTGTAGTATGAATGGCAATATCAGTTAACGAGATTAAGGCTTGGCAACTTGGGGAAAAAGGCCTGGTGGTCCTCTCATCCAACTCTATGAAGGCATTCATGAAGTAGTTTACATTCCCAATATTAATATCAGTTACCATTAGACACTGAATTTCCACACGGAAGGGTACACATAAGTACTAATTACTTAAAAGTTTATATGGAAGTTCATTCTATGAGCACAAAATGCTGTTCAGAAAACGTTCCTGTTGGAAGACCACTTCACCCATATAGACATATACGTGCAGCAACCTTCTTTTAATTAAACTATGACTCTTTCCTTTTCTCATGAACAAAACTATAAGCAGAAGTGGAATTTGTTATCATAGAACTATGCTGAACTGAATACCAGAAAATATCCCAGAGAAAAATGAGATTACTCTGTCGGTGTAATAAGTTTGTGATAGCACTACAGAAGTTGGAAAGCATCCTTCTTTGCCTACTTGCCTCTTATTCTTCTCTCCAATATGAATTCAGTAAGTAACTTACCTTGGCTTTCTTTTCAATCCTTTAATTTCCTGTCTCATTTGTCTTTGCAAATCTTTATATAATAGTAGCTAAGAGAAGTTCTATATTGAATCTATATTGAAAGGGGAGCTTGTTATATTGCAGAAGGGCAAATCTAAAAGGATTCTTCGTCCTTCCCTCTGTAGAATTTTATCTCATACCCCTGTTCCGAAGACTGAAGAACAAAGCTGATGTTAAACTATCACTGGCCTTTCTCTAAAATTCTCCCAAGGGATTGTTTTCACTGTATCACTCTCATTTGATCTGTAGTCTCTCTGCTCCACACTGCTCCACACTCCTCTCTAGCTTTTGATCACCAATACAGTCAATAAAGTTAGTACAAAAATATTCCTCTCTCCATACTTCTCCATGTTCCTGATACACACGACTTTAAAATCAAGTACTGTGTGTATTTACCATGGAAATTTCTGAATTCTAGCCTGTTCCTTCCCCTCTCCCACAAAATACAGCATTCTAGTCAGAGTGTTAAAATTCCACTGTATATAATAGCATCACTCTCTCTGACTTGGAAATCTCTATGTTCATGAAAAAGGAAATAACAGGTAAAGAGACTCCTGGAATGTTTGTCCAGATTAGTTTTACTTCTATGTATTTGATGTTCATCAGCAATTGTGATTAAACAAGATGAGAAAAGCACACTACAGGGAGCAGGAACACCAGCCACGATGGCAAACCAAATCACTGCCAGCACAGGTACTGCTCAGCTATTGGCCTTTTTTTATCAAAATGAAGGCAGTACCAACTGTACAGGACATGGGAAGAACAGAGCTGCCATTCTTTTAGATGTTAATGTGTAAAGATGTCTCATACTCTTGTAGCATGACAGGCATTAAAATTGTCATTCTCCAAAACTCCTCTGATATGAATGAATTTCATGAACATAATTAAAGGTCAAGAGATTAATATCATGGCAAAGTACCGAATGGTTAATTTTGTACAGAAGACAAGACAAGAGTGAGAGTTATAACCAACTGTCTCTAGGAGAGTTTACACGCTGTTGCAAAAATAGTGAGTTTACATTCTAGATAATAAATTAAAATAGATCCTTCCTTCTCCTCTCCTGGCTGAACAAAGCAAAAAAACTTCCTACCTCAGATAGCTGGAGTTAAAAGGAAGGTGGAGTACCTGGCAGGAGTGAGGGTGGAAGAAGTCACAGACAGACAGCCCTTTCAAAGATGAAGGTTGGGGTCATGGAACCTGGGAGTGTTGGCAGCTGAACAAGACTTGCAACTGGATTCATGAAAAAAATAATTCCTGATAGTTGATTTGTGTACATGTAATTCACACATAAGCCGATTCTGACTGAAAAGACTGCAAGACACCCAATCCTATCAGTATTTTCTCCTCCTAAATGCAATAATGAAGAATAAATTTCTGATTATCCATCTGGGTGAAAAAAGTCTAAGTTTACCTTTTCATTCTGGAAAATTAGTACAAGACCATGAATAAATAACATAACCTGAAGCACTTCAGGCCATCTATGCATTTCATAGATGGATTGTATCATCTCAGGAAATTTTATGCTAGATTTGCTCTAAACTGCCTTTTCTTTTTTTCCCGTTTTTTTTCTCACATCTTTCTTAGAGGTCTGAAAAATAGTTGCTGACTTGTGCTGACCTGTTTTTCTCTCTTCACCATATACTTAGCTCAGTGAGTAGCTTATGAAGTTTACTGAAACAGATACCATCAAACTTGACAGCAAGACAAAAACTCTGCCTTGTATAAGGAAACAATTGTACCAGTATATGGAGAGCCCAGAAGACAAAAGAATATGACTCAGCCCTGTATTAGAATTTTTAATTTCTTTTCCTCCTTGTGATGAATGGAGCTGAGTTATCCCAGGCTTCTTTAAGTATTTCTTTCAGAACGTGCATCAATCTACAATCCTCCTACAGCCTCCATTACTTTAGCACCTAACACCTTACAAGCACTGTCTGTGCTCTCACAACATCTCAGGTGCAGAAAATTTTTCTTATATTAATTTACTAAGAGAGAATCAAAGCACATAGAGATTTTTAGGTATCTGACATCCAAAGTGAAATCCAAACCTCTTCCTTTGCTCTTTTAAAGTGCTTGGTATCATTCCACAGCTCCTCAAAATGAGATTCAGGACAATCAAATACTGAGAAAGAAGTCACCCACAGACAGACTTGGAAAAGATGAGAACAGTCTGCTCCAAAATGCCTGGTAAACCTCTACTTGTGTTCTGAAGCTGTCACTACCATACTCCTGTGTATTCAGAAAGTGTTACTACAAGCTCTGTTTTAGAAGAGAGGAACTCCTACCGCTGAACGTGGATCTGTCTTATGCCTACAGGCATCCCTCCTCTTGTTTTTATATAAAAAAACACCCACAATAAGGGAAATCCTGGTGCAGTTTCTTGCTCTGCCTGAAGGGATGCAAAATTCCCATTATCTTCTCATAGGAAAGGGAGTGTCACAATCATCAAAATGAAGCATAGGTTGGGGAGAGGAAGCCTGATATATTTCCTCAGCTTTCAAAGAGCTGAAGAAAGAATTTCAGGTCCAGTGACCTGGGCAGAGCGAGAGAATGTGATTTATGTCTCAGACAGTGAAAACATGGTCTGGTTTTACCTGGATTGTACTCTTTGCATCACCTGCACACTAGTGCAGGTCTAGATGCCACATTTTTTCCAGTAGCAGGACTGTCTCAAATAATTCAAAGATATTGAAATGCAGACTCCTGATGTAGATTTCTGAAACAAATTCAATATAGGCCTGTACAGCTGGGAGTTTCTAGCAGAAAAACAAGGAATTAGACCCAGAAATAATTTTGTTTTCTCTTTCTAAGGCAAAAGTGTTAATTTCTTTAGAACAACAACATATAACCCGCCTATATGTTTGTTATGAAATGCCAGCACCTTTTTATACCTATTGCTGGAGGAGAAGCTGCTATAAACAAACCTTTACTAGCTTTTATCTTTTCTATTACAGTCTATTGAATATTAATAAATTACCATCTGCCAGATTTTGCAGGAGCAGCTGAAACACTGCCTGCATTAAAATTGAAAATAACTCCTTCCCTCTTCACAAACTTCAAGAGAACATGAATTTAAAATAATGATGACTTCCTGTACTATTTCATGGTGTTTCCCTTTAACAAACAATATTAAGATTTATGTGATACAGTCAGCTTTGCAATTGATAATTAATTGTCACTTAATTACACACTTTAATAATATTTATTCTGAAGTTATAACAACTCTGGCTTAGAAAATGACCCTGAATCACTTTAATTTATTAATTCACTTAATTAAAATACTTAATCTTGAAAAGAGCTTTCAGGCTGTTTAAATAAAGGTAAACAAATCTTCAAATTAAATCAACACTTTTTTCCCCTTTGATATATGTAATTAATTTTCACTTGACTCAATAAATAAACCTCATGTAAGGTTGTTCATGTGACAACAGAAAATGGCTTGCTGTCAGCTTAATCTTCCTTAACACTGTAAAGCATTTTTAGTTATGCTGACAGGCCTGCTAAAAACCTTTTGCTGGAAAGCAGTAATTATTAGCATTTTTCCCAGTGGCACTGTAGGAAAAAACATTTATTTGTAAATGATGATCATTAATCAACATTTTTGTACAAGCAATCAGAAAACCTCCCAGGCTAAAGCAAACTTGATGGAAATAAAACCTCTATTTACAATCAGATTTAACTAAAGCTCACTCTCTCCTTGAAGAATAGAGTTTTTTGCTTTCTTCTCTTACTGGTTCTTGGTAAAGGAGTTCTGTGTGCCAAGGATTTTACATTCTATCCCTCATGAAACTTCTGAGACAAACTCTAGGACTTAATTACAGAGCTCAACAGCACTGTCAAGATTTCACGTGTTTAAAGTTATGAGTGCAATTAGCTCCACCTAAACCAATGACAGTGAAATGAACCGCTGCACGAGATGTCAGTGCCACAGTGAAAGCTGTCACTTGTACAGGCGTATGCACAACGTTACAAACCCAAGTTTTACCATTAAATTCAGCACATTTCCTCATATACATAACACCAGTTTCAAGTATTTCATTAGAGAAAGTGACTCTTGTTGGGGGTTGAATTGTTCCCTTTTCTTTCTGTGGAATTTTTCCCATTGTTATGCTAAGTATTAGTGGCTACACTCCAGTAGTAACAGTTTCTCTCTCGGGGGGGTGGAATAGGGGAAACACCAGCAAAGGAGAGGTGGGACAGGGGGGCCTGGGCTCTCTCTCGCTCACTGGAGTCGGGGGAAGATGGCCAGGGCTCCTACCTAGCATCCTCCCCACCATCCCAACGCCAGGAGCCACGTTCCCTGCTGTCAGACATCGCTCTGCTGCCTTCCCACTTCATCCTACTACCTCCAGACACTCTGCCGAGCACCACGACCGACACCGTGAGGGGGGAGTCCCTCCTCCATCCCTCTCACCCCTGGGCCGCTGCCGCCATCACCCAGCCCCTTCAGCTACACGGGCCCTGCCCTGCCCACAGCACCGGTAACGGAGAGAGGGCCTTGGCCAAAAGGGACTGGAACTGAGCTAGACTGTTCTGTTTTTTTGTCAGTTTTTATAGCTGTTGTTGTTTCTGCTGTTTGCCTTGTTAGATATATTAGTAAAGTACTGTTATTCCTATCCCCATGTCTTCGCCTGAAAGCCTCTGATTTCAAACTATAATAATTGGAAGGGAAGGGGTTGCACTTTCCATCTCAGGGAAAGGGTTCTTGCCTTCCCTAAGCAAATACTTGTCTTTCAAACCAAGACAACTCTATATTTTGAAAAGCTAGTTTCTACTGAAAGCAATTTTGAATTGTTCACCAAAATTCATCATCATCTGATGCTCTCATTACAACATATATTTGACTACACTTTCCCCTTACATTTCAGTTTGGTCTGTGCCTTGAAAACTCTGCTACAAGAAGATTCCTCCTCCCCATTATACCTTAACAAGGACCAGAAGGACCACGTTTTTCCTCAATTTACCATCTCCTTATTGTATGTTCATAGTTTGAGCTGAAGCGATTGCAGTTGTTTATCAGTTATATTTGAATTAAGAAAGGATTGAAAAATCTGGGCTGAATATTTCCAATGCAAGTCTCCCTCTCCTAGTCCAACTTTGCCCTGAAAAGCTCAAGTTAATTAACAACAGATCTAAGGAACTACTGTCATCAAGATGATAATTAGATGGGACTAAACATGAAAAACAGAGGCTTCAGCTGATGATAGAAAGTAGCTTTCCATCCCTCCTCAAAGGCTCCTTAGTGTAAAGGCATTTGAACTGGCTGCCATGATTTTTAACAAAATTGCAATTCATGAAGGTCTTTATTGAACTGAAACCAGCTTAAAATTCCTGTATAAGCACAAACTGTCATGAGTTTTCCAGCTGCTTCTAGCACTCAAGAGAGCAGAAATAAAGCGAAGAATTTCACATTTTTGAAGTGGAGGAATTTGCAAGACTTCTCTTCCAGTTTTTGGGAGGGCACAGCAGCAAGAAATGAGTGCTAATGAGAAAATGGACCTCCATTTTTGATGCAGTATTTTCAGCTGTCAACCAGAGTTTGGTCTGAAATCTTAATAAAGTCTTCAGAGGAATCTGCTCTTTAGCTATATTATTATCCTACCTCTTGTTTTCATCCTGAACAAATTCTTTAAAATGCACCTAGAAAGACTTTACTCTGTTTATTCAGTTTTGTTGGTTTTGTCAGTGCAAATGTGCCCCTTGTTTAGGAAACAGCTAAATAAAAGCACTTCACACAATAAAAGTAGTCAATTTTTCCAAGCAGTTTTTGAGAAACACAGAATGTGCTGATTGTCATCATGGTTACCCTATAAGGGATTCCAGGCAGTACAAATTAATTCTTCAGCTTAAGAAGCTACTAAGCACAGGAAGACCAGCTGGTGGCATGTCTGCTAGTAACTGTGGGGAGAGTCTGCATGCTCAAGGTATTTAATGGAGTGTATTGCAAATTACAATCAGAACAATTATATATCCATTTAAAACAACTTTCCCTGCAATGCAATAAAAAAAATCAAAAACAACAACAACAACAAAAAAAAAAAGAAACAAAAACCCCCAAAACAAAACAAGCAACGACAAAAAAAAAAAAGAAAAAAAAAACAAATCCTGTTCAAAAATAGCCTGAAGAGGTTTGGGTGTCTATGACAAATTTCAGTGCTCAAGTGCCATTACAGACAGCTGGCTTCCAGCTGCCCTTCCACAAGGGCAGGTCTCCTCCTCCCATCTAGCCTCTCAAGGTCACCTGGATGTGTATTCTTGGTGCTAAGAGAAATTTCACAGCCCTGCAGACATTTTGTAGGTTCCTAAACACGTCTTTAAATCTACTCTCATGGGATTTAACTCCTCCCTGGAGTGCAATGGATGAAAACTGTTTTGCAGGTGGATTTATTCTTTTCCTGCTCTGATTTAAAAGAGTGCACAACCTCAATCCCAAAAGGTGGTCCAGCGGCCTTATTACACAGCTATAAACAAGTTGCTTTATTTCTTGTGCTGAAGCTCACACAGGCTGCATTGCTGCTTGTAGGCAGCTTGTTACCTTCAGCAGTGACAGACCAGCTGTGTGTCCTAAATTAATCTATTTGTATTAAACGTCCATGTTTTCTGCTGCCTGCTGCTGAACTGGGAAAAAATAAAATGTCATTATGTCAGAAAATGGTATTTAAACATTTTAAAAATATTGTTTTAAATAAAAGTGATGCTGAATTGGGACCAATTCTGCAAAGCCTTCATTTTACCTGTAAATACAATTCAGAAATCTGCAACATGTATTGTACAGTTTTATATATAATCACTGTAATGATACAAAATAGATGTTAAATACAAAGTATGCATAATATAATATAATATTTCCCAGCATGTGCTTCAAAATAAATAAAAATGCTATATTTTTTTAAATGAACAGCATTTTCATGGTGTTGTTTGGCTCTTAGTGACTCAGATGCTTTAGCAGAAGGGAAAGATTTGGAATATTTGCAGTGTCCAGCATCTTCTTCTGAGAAGCAGCAGCCAGGGTTGAAGATGCCAGGAGTCAGGGACCACAGGACAGCAGAGAGCAGTCAGTGGCATGGGGACAGGGAGAAAGGGTCAGAGGAGCAGTGCAGAGAGCTGTGAAATCAGAGCAAAGGGAAAGCTGAGCGAGTGCAGCAGAGGGAAGACAGGGGGGGCTGGCTGGCCCTGAGCTGCCAGAGAGCGTTGGGAGGGCAGAGGGACAGCCAGGGCACTGTCCCAGACACTGTGGGCACTGTGCCAGACACTGTGGGCACTGTCAGGGCACTGTGGGCACTGTCCCAGACACTGCAGAGTCAGCCAGGCTCCCATGCTCAGCATCAGGGCTCATTTTTGGTCTCATTCCGGCAGCCTGTTCAGATGTTTGCAGTCTGATCTGCCTCAGCATTGCTGGGGTCTGCCTGGTCTTTCATTAAGACAGCGATTAAAGCTTTGATCTGTTTTCTTGTTTGCTCTTATAATGTAGCAATGCTCAAGTTGGAAAGGACGAAATTACGCGTCCCTTACAAGGGACAGCCCATCCCATTAAAAACAGAAAAGACATCATTTTCTAGGTAGTGAAAGACAGAAATTGCATCAGAGTGCTGCAGTTTACAGCAATTCCAGACTGTAAAATGAGCCCAAGCTGAGTCAAATGCCACGTGGGCTGTGATGCAACCCCTGACACTCCTGCTAAATTCAAACCAAAGGTTAGAAACAAGTCTAATGAATATACAGGATCAAACATTCCTCAGCTCCAAGTTTTGTTTTTTTCTACCAGTGGTTTAGGCCAGCTCTCTACAAACTGCTTCCATCTTTTATAGTTATTACAGTATCCTGGTGTGTATGCCAGCCCCAGCAAGGCATTGGTTGTTAGAGAATTTGCAAACACAACTGCAATAATTTAATCACTGTCCAGTAATAATTCTGCTGCAATAGATGCTCTCACTATGACTGCACTGAGAATACGAGAGGCTGTCAGGGGAGTGGCAGTGTCCTCACATACAGGTACATCACCTTTCTCACCTCAGCCTACCCTGCTCACAGGACCAGCAGGAGAATGTTCAGACCTAATTGATTCTGGCTGCTAAGTGCTGATACTGCCCTGCTAACAACCAGGCTTCTTCTCCTGACTGCAGAGGTCTTTGATTCTGAACCACACCACAAACCATCAAACAGACCTTCCACAAGCCACTTAAAAACCTGCCTGTCTCAGATCTCAACGCTTAGAAAAAGCTTTCCTGACTAAGCAAGGGGATACCAGCATATTTTCAGCCTCTGTGAGACATTCACATGTTACAAGACAAATCATACTCATCAGAGCTGTGTCTACATGAGAGACTGAATCTTTCAATGAGACAGTGACCATGATTTGAGTACCTACAATTTAGCTGCCAAAAAGAAGCAAATATAATTTCCTGAGTGCTGAGTACCTGCAGCATCTTTTCCTGAATGTGACCAGAACCAGGCTGGGGCCTGAACACACTGTGATCATATAAATTTCATATAAATTAAATGCTTGAAGGGAAGGAAGAGCCACAGACAAAAGACCAAAAAAAAAAAAAAAAAAAAAGAGAAAGAAGATTCTGGACCAAACTAGAGGTTCCAAAGCAATGTAGCACGCAGTTCAATTAGCTTTGCAATTCATTGCTCAAACAGTCGATCTTGATATTCCTTAGAACAAAGACAGTAATCCCTATGTGGGAGACATCTCTGCACACAAACCAGCCTCATGTCAAACTTGACCTTTCATCTTCAGCATGAACAGGCAGATTTGAGATCTAGTCTACAGTCCTGTGTATGCACAAAGGCACAAATTTGCTAAAAATTGGTACAACTCAGGCTTTCTAGTGCTTAAGGAAATCTGCCTCTACCAGCAAGAAACTGCCTGCCTTCAACAGCCCAGCAATGATGGCAGCCAGGACTGGATAGTTCCATCAGCAAAACTAAGGTTTTCACAGAATGAAAATAGCCTTGGGAGGAGTTCTTGGGAGAATTATAAGTTAACTGGAGTTTATCCAGGCATGACTCAGGTAATACATTGTCACTAAAAGTGCTTCAAAATGTGTAGCCTGTAAGGCACTGATGAATCACCAGATCAGTGAGGATGTTCTGCTAAATTCTGTAGTCACAGAAACAACCAGAGATTTCAGATCTTTAATATAATCCTGCGTACTTTGACACCCCTATGATTTAGGTCTGAGTTTAATGAAGCAGTGGCGGCACAGCAACATACAGCTACTATAAGATAATGCAGACTTTTAACTTTCCATTTGCCTAGAGATTTCTTGTCTATATTTGGAGGAAAAAAATCTAGACACAAATGTCTTTCTGCCAGTTCCTAGCAATCACAAACAATTTAAAAACCTTGGTTCAGCAAATAACCTAAATTTGGGTTTTATGTTGACTTACAAGTAGTCCTAGCCTCAAGTTTACTCAGGTACCCAAGCATTTATTGGATCAGGTTCTAAGGAACCTCTTAGATGCAGATGGCCACTACTTCTAATCTCAGGGACTGCAGTTCTAGATTTCACTATACTAGCACAAAATCAAGACTTTGCTTAAAACCATGACTTAAGAACCCTTGCTTTAGACAGTGCTTCTTCATAATTGAGAGGGCTTTTGGTTTGGCTAGCATGAGACTCTTGAGTTTAATAATAGCTCACATAAGGAATCTTTATTTCTGTTTTCACATCACAAAAACAAAAATAAAATCACAAGGTACTCCATCACCTTCCCTGATTTACTGTATGTGAGTCTGGAATGTGAGCAAGACAATTCCTATGAGACATTCAGCTATGACCAGAGGCAAAAATTCTGGCAATCTAGTGTAAAACATTGCTCTTGTGCAATTCCAGGCTTTGCAGACTTTTCTTGTCAATGGAAGCCTTTTGATTTCGATGCAGACACTCTTGATTTACCCCAGGGGTAGTAAGACAGAAGCTAGAGACATAGCAGTACATTTTCTTTCCTTAGGATCTCCTGTGTAACTGCCTTGAAGTCAAATGTCCACTGAGATTTCTGATTTTGTAAGATATCTGTCACTGTAAAGAAATCTTTCCCTCCTTTCCCAGATTCTGACTTTTCTCAAAACAATTTGGTTTGAAAATTAAATGTTTGCTATTTGCAAGTATTAAGGTAAGTACCTTGAAAGGGAGATGTGTTCAAAAAACTGTCCAGTTCCATTGCTTAACGTTTTTCCTTGCTAGAATTTAATGAATTCTTCATTTGCTATTATAAACTAAATATTTCCTTTGAGTCCAATTAGCATAGCTGGAAGAAAAAGAAAAGCTAGGCAGTGTTCAGCATGGATCAATGTAATGGAAAAATCAGTTCTTTTATTCTAGCTTTAATAACTGCAGCTTGATTAGAGAGAAAGAAAAAGCTAGGAGAGAGAGGTGGGGGGATGAGAGGCCTGCCAAATTAGTTCTATAAGAATTCTCAACCTGTCTGCTCTCTGGCTTACTATTCAAATGCTAATTGAGCCTTTTTGTAAACAGAATGAGTAATCATGGAAGACAAAAAGAGACACAGAAAACAAATGAAATATCGCACCTTATCCAAACCAGCACAAAATTGCACTGATGAGCTTTAGAAGTCTTAAAATTTTGTTTCTCTTGTCTCTTTAAAGAACACAGAAAAGCATATAATTAATATAATAATGTAAAATATAACATAATAAAATAATAAAGAGCAGCTCTTTTTGAACAGTGAAACCAGTCATGTTATAATTAGATAAGAGGATTTATATTCTCAGCTATAAACATGAAAGTGGACCATGAGACCGGATAAAGGCAAGGTTTTAATTCTTAAAAATTAATTACATGGCATTATTATTATCAGTACACAGGATGCATTAATTATACAATTAATAATAAGATGAAAGGCACATTTTTTTGCAACTTGAAATCACTTGGGGACATTTGGTTTTATACAAGAATTGTCCTTCAGGCATTTCTATAATCTTGTTATTATGCAAAGTCAAGCCCTTAAACCTGTTAGTGGAAGTAGTGGATGGAATTAATCTCTCTTAATTTACACTTCACACTTACACATATTGCTGCAAATTTTAGATACCCCCTGTTAAGTGGGGTCTAAGGTATAGCAGATTTATTACAACTTCTCCTTGTAAAACTGAAGACTGATGCTACTAGAAGCAGAATACATCCAACGTGCAATCAGGTAAAGGTGGCTTCTTGAATAATGTCTTGCACAAAGCCACTGATAATGTCAACATTGCACTCAGATTTTCCTATGTGGTTTTGCACTTCTGCAGAGAGGAAGAGCTGGGCTGAGCAGAGCAGGAATGCAATCACAGTAACAGAGGTACCAGCCCTCCACCCCGTGTTTTACTTGCCTTTTGCAAGTCCCAGCCTTGCTCAGATCAGATTTCAGAAACCATATCATGTGCAAGAATATTTGACATATTAAATTTTTTCATATATACACACAACTTCAGAAAGAGGCCCTCCTCCCAGCAAGGCAAGGCCTCCCCAAGAACAGCAGCCCCAAGAACAGGGCACCAGGAGAGCACCAGACAGCCTGGACAGTGCCAGGGGCTCTCAGCTGGGACAGGTATCGACTGCACAGATGTGTGCGTGCACCAGGGAAGACCTCTTAGATTTTGGCACGGATTGCAGGACAATTTTGTCTTCTGTTACATCTCAATGAAGTAAACCCCTTACCTTTTAATTTAAACCCTGACATTTTAATTTTAAGGAATTATTTCACAAATATCTTATAAGGAAAATGAATGTTCTGCATTAAAGAGTTGATGAATATAATTTTTAGCAGTGTCTGACTCAATGAAACTGCCAACATGGGCTCCCACAGGAATTCAAAAGAAGGACGAGTGTTGTGAAAACAAAGGTTCATCTTTCATCTTAAACCTTTGAAAATGAAGATTCTTTAATAATAGAACCCTGTGCTACTACCACTAAGTAATTATTCCCAAGAGTTATATTGCTTTTCTGTAGCATTTTGGTCTTACTTTTCATTCATATACTGTTCTGAATTATGGCCATCTGGGAGAAATGAACTTTATCTGCTGGTTATTTTGATTTCAGGTGTGTTCACTGTGACACCTCCTCATGAGCAAGCTCACCTTCCTTTCATTTTGATCTTCCTCCTCCATATCCTGTCAGAGATAGCCCTGTAGCTAGGTACACCAATCTGATATGCACCTTTTCTGAGACTGTTCATTTCTGCTGTGCTTTTTAATATAAGTTGTATTTTGATTTGTTATTATTTTTATCATCATAGTCCCTTGAGAACCCAAGGAAGCAGCAAGTACCTCTTTGTCCTCAGTACTGTTATCTACGAACAAAGCACCTCTATCAACCACACATCTTCATTGTAGAGGATGAAGGTTTTGCTTTCTTTTTGTTTCATTGAAGGGTATTATTTAATTCAATTTCCTGGAATATTAAACAGTATTTCTATACAACAGGGCCATCAGTTTAGAATGGAAAAAATTGTCCTTTAGTATTAAGCAGATATGTCAAACGTCCTTCAGAGTAGCTGGCCAAATGTCCAGTGTTCAAATAGGAAGTCAAGTAAGACAATAAGTTTTCATTAAAACCTTTTCCTTTGTGCCTTGATACAAAAAAGAGCAACCTTCCATTTTTGAAGTAGCTCTATTATTGTTATCATTAGGTTATAACATTAAAGTAGCACCAACTAATAACAATTAATATTAAAAGTTCGTTGGATAATAAGGAAAAAAATGCTTTCACCTGACAGAGTTTAGACTGTGAAGAAAGAATTCAGCAAATAAATATTATTAAAAAGCAAAATTCTAGGAGATTCAACCTTTGCAGCTGCAGATCAGAAGGTACACGGGTAGAACTGAAGGCTCATGGCTGAAGCCTACAACTCCTTTGACTCCCTGCATTTTGTAGTATAAGCCCATACGAAAGTGGGAAAGAAAGGGGACACAAGTAATATCATTTAAATGGTTGCTTAAAAAAAACCTAATCAAGCAAACAAAATCCCCCAATTTTAATGCAGCCCAGAGCTCTGTTGACAGAACCTCCTGCAAACTTGGGAATCCCATAACATTATTTATTCCTCGTGTCTCTGTGACCTCTTGGCTACCCACTGTGCACCCATTTTGAGTGGCTGGGTAATGCTGCAGTCCTCAATAATTTGTGCTGAAGGAAGGCATTGCTCAGAACTTCGCTCAGAACACAGCCCCTTTTTTTCCCAGAAATGACTTTTCAAATACAAAGAGCTACAAGCTGCTGTGGTTTATTCTATTTTCTTCACTCTCTATCCAATTTGCTTACAGATAGTTGTTTGTGAACACTACATAAGTCAGTTTTTTGAAACTATATATTATTTCTGGAAGTCTTCGATGTCAGAGGGAAATATTTAAAGTAAAGTACAACATTACTAACTGACGAGAGACTTCAGTGAGGATTTTTTTCTTAGCCTTTCTCCTGTTTTGACTATGACAACATGGTGCAAATACTAAAGCTTAAAACCCTGGTTTATGTGTTCATCTATGTATGTGTGGTTTTCTATGTATACACACACTTTGAAATGTATTCATAAATATTTATTTACTGTGATATAATTGCAGGTGGAGAAAAAGAAGCTAAATATGAAAATATTTCACCCTAAAAGCATGATAGGTATTGGGTTTGGGTCACACAGTAACAATCTCCTCTGTACAGAATACAACACAGCACCATGTAAAACTGAGTCCAAAGAAACAGATTATTTTAACTATTTCTTTCTTCTGAAAATCTGTCTGGGTGATGTGTTTTTAAAATCTCAAGTTTTTATGTGTTAGTTTTCTTCATCTGTTGTCAAAAATAAATACTGGAATACAGCCAGTACAACATATTAGCCTTACCTAATAGTGCTATTAAACATTTGTATTGAATAAACTAATACAGAAAAAATTTCATTAATACCATAGAGCTTTCTGATGTAAGCCAGGTAAGACCGAAAGGATTTTTACCATTACTCTGTACTATAAAAGGAACTGAATTTATATGGTCTGAATTTATATGGTATGTATTATGTTTCAGTGTTTGAAGAGGGGAAGGAAAATAAATCTGCCAGCTGACATTTTACTGATGACATCATAGAGCATATTTCTGGTGCTTATGTGTAGAATACCGGATTTAGTTCACAGGAATTTAGTTGGGACAGATTCCTTGCATTTATGAAGTTTGTGTGAAATCCTATCCTGTTCAGAAGATGTTGATTTGAATGAAGCCACCACCTCAAAACAGAAGCCTACAAAGGCAAACTGTCAGTCGGTTTGCTTTGGACATGGGCAAAGCTGCAAGTCTAAGCCATCTCAGGATAATTTTTTTCTCACTCTCTTTCAGTCTTCAAAATAAAATCCAGTAATTCTTTATCTCAGATGACAGCCACCTGCCCAGCATTCTCAGACTGGCGTTTGGAATGCTGCTCCACCTTGCCCCATCCGTGCCCAGCCAGAGGGAGATGAAAAGCAGCACACACAGGACAGGTACAGGTCTGGGTGTATCTAAGCTGACACCAGTCTGTATTTTTACACAGCTTTGAGAGATTTTAGATTCAAAGTTTGTGCTCACTCACAGCTGGTTTCGCTGTGAATTTGTTGAGCCACCTGATACAAATGAAATATTTCTAAACCTCAGTAAATCTTGGAATTGGTCTGAGTCCTCAGGAAAAAGCTTCTGTGAAAAGCTAGCATTTTTCTTTTTTACAAGTTTAATTGGAACCGTTTTGCATGTTACACTAATTACCCCTTTGGGAGAACAAAAGACAAAAACTCTGCCAGCAAAACTCATTCCTTTTTGAGATTTTGATTTGTCAGACATTTGTATTTGCAAGTTACATCACAGTTCTCTCCTAGGCCAGAAAGACCAATTTGTGAAGTTCATAAAAATTCTGTATTTCAAGCTAAGAATATGACACTGGTATCATTTACAGTAGAATAAACCCAAAATAGCTTTGCTGAAATCCATATGGTTATAGCAAAATATGACTGATGGAAGTTTGACATAAATCAAATTTTAAGCTTTCCGTTTAAAGTTTAAACAGTCTCACCTTCTGAAATAATTCATCCAAATGCACAAAATTATTTCTCTTCTGACTGTCCTAGAAGACAGGTCCTCAGCACAGGTCAGAGCCAAGGAACACTCACTTCTGCTGCCATACTTCTTTTGAGTTTTGTTCCAACTATTCATCATTCACTATTTGTTAATCTTCTGTGTGTCACACAGTGTCCCACACAATAGAAGGCTAATAGAAGGCTAATGCTCCCAGTAATGAGCATTTGTGTGACTTGTACTACAGAAATTGTTAATGCTGAAAGTCAGGAAAGTTTGACTGACTGTGACATGGAAATTGATAGAATTGCAAATGTTCAAAACGGGAAACGAACAAAGACAGATATTTTATGCAAAATGTGCTAACAGACAATTTTAGGTAGACAATGAGATCTCTGCTCCAGCATGACAGACCTGACAACAGTAATAGATATTTTCTAAATATTCATTTAAAGAATGTTCTATCCATGGAGATTTTTCATTAGAAAGAGGTTAGCAATATAAGATATAGTTGTCTTAGCTAAACACAAGGTAATTGTGAACAAGGTGTCTGTGACAAGAAATTTGATTCTAAAAGGAATTTCCAGTAGGGATAAAGCAAAACATTCATTGCATAATATCTGAATTACTCTCCACAGTTCTGATCACCTATACCCCAGCAGAAAAAATTCAATCTTAAATAAACTTGGCTATTATTAGAAAAATAACAAGGGAACAGAAACTGCACCACACGAGAGAGAAAGGTAAAATTGCAAAGAAAATATGATTAGAAGTACAACAGAGAGGATCAGTGCACACAAGCAATAGGAAACAATACTGAGGTGTAAGACCACAGACTGGGCAAGTAACTTGGAATCTTATTAAAGCTAATACAGTCATGAGTAGTAATGAGGAATTGAATTCAAACCAGTGAGGAGTAAGGTTCCAAAACAACAAAATCACCCTCTTTTTGTCTGGACTGAAAAAAAAGAAAAAAAGAAAAAAGAAAGAAAAAAATATTATTTTATATATCACTTTTAATTACTATTTCTTCCTTAAAACTAAAAGTACTTATGTTAAGGGGATCTGGCAGGGAATAACAGAAGATGATTCAGGAACAACACTCTCTTTTTTGCTATTTTCTCCTGACTGCTGAAAGAATAATGTCAAATCACTGACCCTGGTCTGAGTATTTGACCAGTATGTCATCCACTGGAGGTGAAATATTTATTTTCCCCCTGAATATCCACTTTTTACCTATTTTTCTGGTGTTCTCTGCACAGCCTAATTTGGGGCTCCCATGCAGTAACAGACAGGTTTGTCCTAAATCATTCAATTTTTCTCAGCTACCACTAGTGAGCTAAACAAGATTCAGACGTCCTCAGCCTTATTCATCCCTCTAAGAGAGATGGTTTATGCCTCAATAGTAGGTTTGGGTAAACTCTGACAAGCAGCCTATCTTCTTGTGCTCTTCATAAATTGAAACCCTGTCAGCCTGCACTGAAACATCTCATTTAATCATTTTCTAGTGTCAATAAATACCTGTGAAGATTACATAAATACAGCAAGCCCCATCTAGGGTCTGAGTGGGTAGAGAGGAGGAAGCTAATAGAATGTTAATACTCCTAATATATTTTTCCCATTTAAAACCCAGTAATTTCAGGCTCACAGAAGAGAACAGCTTGCTCATCCTCTCTTCATGGAACAGGCAAAGCTGCAAACCTTTCACACACTTCACAGGAGGCAGACAAGGACGAGGGAGAGCTGCAGGGAGTCCTCTCTCCTTTTGTGTGCACTTATGTAACAGGGAGTTCAATGTGCCCCAGGTGGCTGCTGTGACCTAAAGGAGCTTTTAACAGCAGCCTCCTCCTAAAGTTATACATTCATAACCACAGAGAAATCATTCATGGGACCCGTAATTGCTTGTGGAAGAGGCCTGAACAATGCGTGAGTCCTCTCTAAAAGCCTCCACTGCCATCCTTGGTGTCAAGGGCTGGCCTTGCACTTACTTTTGTAACAAAACTGTGTTTTCAGAAGACAGGATTTTCCAGCTAATGCTATGGATAACAGAGCTAGTAATAGAATCGGCCCTCCTGCTCATGCAACGTGGAAATTGGTTGTAAACAGGCTTAACAACCCAAACCCCACCCATGGTTGTGTTAATGGCCAGGTTTCAGCATCCAGCATGGATTAAAATGCTATCCCAAAAGGTTTTCAGAGAGGATGAAGATATCTGGGATCACTCTGGGACCACACCTGAATCCCGGTGTTGCGTACACACTGAGACTGGAAGGACATTTATTTTAGAAGTCTGAACATGTACTGTCAGATGGGATCAGAGAAAATGATAAAGCCAGAGAAAAGCTGCACAAAAATGAAACCACTCTTATGGTACCAAAGTCATATTATGCCCTACAGCTGATTCATGTATTTATAGGAGACACAGAGAAAGCAAGAAGATAGCAAATCCTGACATTTTGGACAAGAACACAGCTCTTCTTTCAACAATGCTGATTTTTTTTGTCAGGAGTTTGGCACATGAAAAAATGGAGCCTCAGTTTGATTCGGACTTTCATGTCTTTGATGAAATTTAGGGATACTTCCCTTCCAGGCAGGAACAGGAAATAAAGAGGGGTATTTGGAAATATATTTCAAAATTAATAATGTTTCAAAGCTGGTCTCTGAAACTTTTTACAAGATGAAATTTATTTAATTTTTAAAACTGAGGAGAATAAAAATTTTATTAAATCAATAAAATTATCTCCATATGAGCAATTTCAAGCCCACTTTTGAGCAATCTTATTTTGATGAAAAAGACAAAAAAGAAGAAAATTTAAAATCTTGGATTAGTATGTATTTAAAAGCACTTTTTAGTTCAGCCACTGATCTAGAAGTCAATATTTCACTCAGCTCTAGGACCTAAAAAGAACTATCTCAAGTATTTGCCCAAAGGACTAAACAAAATTACTTGTATAATTAATGTGATTTTCTAAGAAAAGTAGACTCAATACATTTGAGAATACCAATGTCTCTTAAGACAGGAATTTTTTCATAAGCTCATCTTAAGAAGATTCCTCTGTACTTCTTTCCTATGCATGTGTTCCAAGAAGCACTTAATGAGCTTCACAGATTTACTAAAGAAAAAAGTAGTCTAACTACTTGCTTTCTAGTTCTCTATTGAATTTCTTATTAATTAACATATTAATGCTCTGTTTTCTTAAATTAAACTTTAAAGAAAGCAAGAACTTTTCAAATTAAGTAATGAGACAAGAATGCTAACAGCTTTTTTTCACCCTATTAATTCATATATGCACTAAAATCTCTGAGGTTTTTAGGAAGTAAGGTAGGAAAGATAGCAATGACAGTGTTTCTATTTTTAAGATGAAATCCACTTGTCAAGCCAAGCTCTTTCATTGCTGGAATTTTTACTCTGAAAGAAACTAAGTCACCCTTTTTGTTTTAATCATACAAATGCTTAAAGCATGCATTCAAAACAGTAAATCTTTATGGTCTTGTATCCAGCTCCGTGCCCTCCACTGGATCAGTGGCAATGATCCTGAGGAAGCCACTGGAACCCAGCTGTGTCACCAGGCTCCTGAAGGAGCCTTCTGGCTCTCCACCAACCTTCACTTACATATGTGCACCCTTTGGAACTTCAACAAGGACAAAGAATGCTTTAATAAGATGTTAATGGACATTTTTCTTTTCTTTCTTGTTATTTCTTCAATAGTTTATACTATTTCCTCTGTGATTATTTACGATTGTAATCTCACTTGAAAGAAAAATCCTTGTTTTGAGACTGAATCCAGCTGCAGAATGCAGTGACCAGGATGTCCCATGATCAACCATCTTGGAGCAGATAACAAAACCTGAACAGGGCCATCTCAACTTCCCTGTGTCCTTAAGATTAAATTATATGCCCCCAACACTCTTCCAGGCTTAGGACAAATGACATGAAGCAAGTTTCTTTCGGCACAGCATAGAAGAAAAAAAACATAACAGAAAACAGAAGCAAGAGAGAATAATCAGTTTAGGCTAGAAGGGAAGATGAGTTTTCAGCTATATGAAGCCCGTGCATGAAATCTGTTGGGGCAGGAGGACCAAAAAAGCATTTGGGATCTGGTTTCTTATGCTTGTGAATAACAACCGTACGTGAGGAGTCTGGATTAAACACCCAGATTCTGACAAAGAAAATCTTTTAGGTCACCATACAAGCTGTTCAATGCAAAGCTAATGTCTGTTAAGAAATTTGTTTACATTTTACTAAAAATTGAAATGTACCTTAAATGTGCTATAGTGCCTTGGTATAGGAAAAGAACAGATGGAGCTTTCTCTAGTCAAACCTCAGCTTGAAAGACACTCAGCTTGTAGAGCTGAAGCTTAGTTGGTGGTGCACTTCATGTCCTTCATGCAAAATATTCTGTCACTTTTAATTTTGTACCTTGTTTACCTTCTCTGTTACAAAAGAACTGGGACTTGTTTTTAGCAGCTCTGATTAAGTTTCTATTGATTTTTTAGATAGGAAATGGAACTCTCAGATTTCCCACATGAATTTAAAACAAGTCAGATATTAACCTCGAGGTAAAACATCTGCCATGACATTCCAAGAATAGACAAGTACTATCTCACTGAAAACAGCATCTGTGCTCAAATCTCAGTGCCTGGGAGTTGGAATTGGAGAACAATGCAAGCAGCAGGACAGTATTTTCACATGTATAAAATCACACATGAACACACCCACATTTACCGACATTTACATGCACTCAAATATGGATTATCACACACATGAAACACCCTTTTATGCACACACCCCTTAACTGTTAAAGCACTAATGGCTAAAGTGAGATAAAGATGGTGTCAAGGGGAATTCAGAAGAATGAGAAAGCTGATGCAGAGCTGGAAAAACTTCTTTTTTATACCACTGTTAATGCACCTAAACATGTAATGGATATTTATTATTTTTGAGGATCGATGTCCCCTTTCTTATCCCGTACCAACTGCCAATATGTACATTCATTTTCTAGCTTAAAACCTTTCATTATCAAATATATCTCTGGTATAGGTATTACTAGACAGCATTTAATAGGCTAACAGAAAATACATATGCATACTGTCTGAAATATATGCCATATGCAACATCTACTGAGCTGAAAACTTTTACCTTCAAGTCCTTGGACTGGTTTTACCTATCATGGTAGTCTTCTTTAAGCTAGTTGTTTGGAGTTGTTTGTGATATTGGTGAATATTTTCAGACTAGATATATTGGGTGTGGGTCTGAAAACAGAGCCCATATAAAATAAAGGAAAAAATCAGAGGAAAGAAAAAAAAGAGGCAAAAACCATCTTTAGAGATGGAGCTGAAACATTTTAGTTTTTCCTGTCTTGCACCTCACTAGTGTTTAAAATGTGTACCTGAGAGAGCTAGAAGGTGCCACCTATTTTATTTAACAAACAAATAAATTGGTATTCATGGACTTTTAATAGTGAATTATGCCTACTACCTTATCACTGCGAGAGTCATCCCACTGAACTTCTCCTCTGACTGGACACAAACCCAGAACCTTCCTACAATGTCCTTGGCAAGAGCAGGATTCTCTGCAGCTGGTTAAACCTCGGTTTATACACACAGTTATATGAAAAGCATGCATTCAAACACCCCTGTAAAGCAGCTTTGATGAACATAGTACAGCACCTTTGGAATGTATAAAAAAATACCCCAAACTTTCATTAATTACTTAATATTCCAGTCCTGAATGTTACTATTAAAGCTGTCACCATAAAGATGGCAAGTTAAAGGTATTTGAGGGATTCTAGGAAACTCTCTGATCCAAGAAAATCTGCTTCCCAAGGCATGGAAAACATTACACACAAGTTGGAAAATATAAAACTATTTTCCTAATTTGCATGAACCTCATTTATAAATTTAAACACAACTATTGTATACCAGGTACATCATCTAGCAGAAGGCTTTTAAATTACACTTTTTAAAAGATGAAAAAATATCAGTTTTAAACTGTCATGATTGTATTAATAACAACTGACCCAGCAGCAAGCCATAGGTAACAACAAAGGTCAAAACTTCACGAGCAGATTAAAGTAAAAACAATGAAAATAAAGATTGTTTAGCATCTAGTATTATTGTTTATAAATGTGCTTTATCACCATAATCTGTTTATCAATTGAAAGTGTAAAATCTTGTGGGACATTTTTACAATTCCAAGTTGTTTTTTTTCTCATTTGCCGGAAAACTGAAGCTGTGCTGTCACTTTCCCTAGCAGTGATTCAGGGAGCCACAGGTTGTCCCTGTTCAATACAAATATTGAACTATTTTGACCCAAATTTTCAGAAAAAGATTAAACTATACTGAAAATCACACCTCATATCCCTGATTAAACTAAATCTCCTATGCTTTTTCAGAGAAGATTGCAGATGTTAAAAGGATCATGTGTGAGAGAGGGAAAGAATGTATGGATTGCAGAGTACATAATAAAAATACAATAAATACATAGCATGAAAATGATACCACTAAGTCCCATGTGTGCACCTGCAAGATAACACAACCATGTTTTTGGGATTGTACTTCCCCAATGACCCAGCGACTAGATCAGATGGCTGAAATGAAGCACTTAATTTTGCAAAGAGATAACAAATTCATTGTGCAGAATTCTCTAATACATTTCTATTGCTATCAAATTATTAATGAGAAAAGAACCTAAACTTGGAACCAAATTTTTCCTTTGCATATCAACTTATGCATAGCATTTTATTTGCTGATTGCCTCAGTAAAGATTGCAAAGTACATGTAGTGAGACCAGAGATCTTCTTAAGAAGCAAAAATATTTTTTCAAAGGGGGTTTCCACCTGAACAGCTGTGTGGTACTGACATTCATTGAAAAGAATTCTAGAAGTTTCCATTTGTATACCTAACAGAAACCAGTCTTCAGCAGTGAGAGTCAGTAATTTTGCACTTCAAAAGACTGGCAACTCCTCTGAATTTGTCAGAAAAAGCAATCAGCATTTTCCTCTCTACAATGGAAGACAATCCCTGGAATAAAATCTGTGTGTACAGGTGTGTATAGAACATTATCACACCACATACATTCTGCAGGAGATATGTATTTCACAAATTATGTACAGTCACAAGAAATCCACAATCATGTGTGAAAAAAATTAAGGATGAAATCATTACCTGTTCCTTCAGCTGTTTTTTGTTAGCAGTGTGAAGTGCTGCCTAGAGGATCATCTTACTACTACCTTTCTCTGGCTGTCATGAAACATTCCCACTGGCTTCACATCCATACATTGGAAGCACAGGAGTGTCCAGAGCAGGCAGTTGGGTTTACTTTTTATTGCTCTGGTCTACTGAAACTGAAAAAATACAGCCGAAAGAAAGAAATAAAAACAAACAAAAATTTTGCTGGGTTAAATCTTCAATTGAACTAGACTTATCCACATTTGAATTGCACATGTGAGCAGCCCATTTACAGTCACTTCTCGTGAGCATTCAGTTTACAGTCACAGATGTTCAAGGAAAATGCATTTTAATCTCAGGATGAGATCACTTAAATATAGCCTTCTGTGAACATTCATAGCAGTCAGGGAACAAGAAAAACACCAATCAAATTATATGACTAATCATTTCTAAGTTGTGCACCGATGTATTTGAATTTCAGATGGCAATCTGAGAAAAAGTCCTCAAAGCTTTAAGGAACATTCAAGTAAAGGGCTGTGTGTTAATGGGGATTTTATTAATTGCAAAAGATTCACCCATGCTCACACAAATGGCTCAAAAAAGATTATCAGAACAATTTGAAAAAAATTATTTGAGAAAAACTATCCTTAAGGGAGAGTTTTAAGGAATGGACAGATTTATGGAATCTCTGATGAGACTACTATACTTTGATGTTTAATAATGTTTCTATAAAAGTAGATATTCAAACATTAATGACTGAATATTTACAAAGAAATTACTCAATCTGAATGAAGATTAAGAATTGAATCTGCTGGAAATACACCTTCCACTAACATTCTCCAGGGTGGAGTTATTCAGATACTTTGAATTTCTAGTCTAATGAATCTCACCAGTAGTTGACAAGTAACCCTTTTCAGCAAAGAATTATCCTTTTCCAGGCAGCTTCTCCACTCCCTTGCTCTCAGCAGGCTGAGGTTACGGGTGTCTGCAGTTAGAATGGGCTGTTTCACAACTGCTACCACTTTCTGTTTCCCACTGGGAATGCAGTCAAACTACGAGACCACTGTCTGCCCCACGTACTGTCAGACTTAAATCTGGAGGAAGCACTGGAGTCGTTTTAGATAAATGTCCAAAAGAGACAGAAGGCATGAAAGTAAAAAGGAGACAGCAGCACTCCTTTGCAGAAAACTCTTTTCTATGACATGACAAATATCTATTTCAAGTGTAAATGGAAAGTATTTTTAAAAGATCAGCATAAAACATAAAGTGTATTTTGAAAAACACGTATTACAATACAATATATGGGAAAAAAAGCAGAAATATATCTGTCTATGTGAGAGCTAATTTAGTTGCTTTCTTGAAAGCTCATTCTGAATACGAAGCCAGCTGAGCTCTGTTCACTTGCCTTTTCTTTTGTTTCTGTAAATAGGCACAACGTAAATACATGAGAGTATTGTTAAGCCTCAGGTTTGGAAAGTGTTGTGTGATCTTAGAATTGCAATTTCTAGAAACAGTAAAACCACTCTTGTTATTTTACCTCGACTTCACAAAGTATCAAAATGTGCCATTATGCAATGTAAATCATTGTCTTCATTAGACAGACAGCTGATTCTGATCAAAGCTAACTTGAAACTGACTTTCATACACTTCTTCCATCTTCAGACAATTTTTTTCAGGGGATATAGTAATATTCCTAGGAATGTATATACATGGAAGATATTTCTGTTGTTAATCAAATTTATAGAAGTGCTGATATATGGAGACACATTTAATGCGTTCAAATTGGCATAACTATTGGCACTATGCAAAATTTCATTCCAGGTCATACTGTGCCTCTAAACAACCTTCCCAACAAACGACTTTGAGTGCCAGGGCCGTCCATTCTTGAGACAAAGACTAAATCAGTAGAGGTCTCAAGCAGCAAGATAATACAAACTTACTTTCCAATCTTTTTTTTGTTGGTATAAAAGCTCAAGGTTACTTGATTAATCGATTAGGTACTATGTTCTTCCCCAAAGAATGAACAAGATGCTGAAAAATCAATTAAGTGAAATGAGCATGATACTGAAGGAACACAAGAACTGTACTCTTAATTCCATAAAGAATATTTTAGGCTGGTTTTTCCAAATAGTCCCACCAAGACTAAAACACTGGGTGAAATGAGAAATATTTTTGTGTTGCCTATGGCTCATTTTTGGCATTTACACCCCAGAGATACATAGAGAACCTGAAGCTTCTGAAAAATCTAATGTTTTAAAATCCTATGTATAAGTAAGAAAAAATAGGCCGGTTTTTGTTGCTTTAGTTCTTCCCAGAATGCTGTTATTTAATTTCATGCAAAGGAGGCATAAAACACTCTGTTCTTAATTAGTTCTTGATACAGCTTATCTGCTTTCATGAGGGTTTGTCAGCACAGCATGAATCAGAATCATTGGAGACCACTACTTAGCCTGAGTTTATGCATGATTTGTCTTTAAAAACAGATTGGTTTGAATTGTTGGATCACAGAGTAATTGCAGATACTATTGACTTTATGTAACAGGTCAAATGTGATTGGGATGCTCCCTTTTCAAGTGCAGTACTTATCCTTGGGAAGACAAAGCTTCACATGTATTTAAGACCATAAGTGGCACACATTTGCAGAGTTTTACATTAGTAAGTTTGGAAGTCATTTATCACTTGAAAGCCAGAAATGGCAATCAAAGACAAATGAGGAAAAAAAAACCAAATGAGTTTCCACTGCTAAATTATTTTGTGGATTATAGATAACTACTAGCAGCCAAGTCAAATTCTCAAAGTGCTTTTAAAAGAAATTATTAATTCTCACAACACCCTTGGGGAGAAGGTAAATATTATCTAAACATTTTATGGGTGAGGCTGCCGCTGTGCTGAGGGACAAATTGGCTCAAGGGGTGGGGCAGTCTGGGAATGCAAGAAGAGATTGTGTGTGGACACACACATTCACAGAGCTAGGGAATTACAGCTTGGAAATTCTTTTCAGGCCTGAATTTCTCCTGACTCTCAGGTCCATTCCCAGGCTGACAAGCTGACTGCAGCTTCAGTTAGGGAGGAAGTCTCCCAGGGTGATAATATGGTGAAAAACAGAGTGGAATTCATAATAAAGATTAACACCTGGTGTCTTTCCCGTGGGATACATCCTGAGGTCCTGTCCCAAGGATGTTTTTCCCAATTGTCCAATGAGCTACTGTCCTGTCCTAGCAGCACGTAACACAGTTTAAATACGGGCTGTCCATACAATAAAGTTGGCCTTTTTTCCCCAAAGAGGTCCATGTGTGTTGCTGTCCTTTCTCTCTCTTTTCAGCGCAGTAACCACAAGTATGTAGACACCACACATGGTAAATGTGATCCCCCAGGGCAGCCCTGCTGCAGTGCCCCCAGACCTCTGCACAGGACAGTGCCAAGGTACCCTCAGCACTCACAGCTGAGGGTCAGACAGGGCTAAGGACTTTGCTGGGGTTATCTCTGCCTGCCTTAGGTGTGCTGTTAGACTGTAGTTCCTAACCAGCATCTGAACTGCAAAGCTCCATGCTGCAAAGTACCTGCTGTTATTCTGAGAAGGGAGGAAGGATGAGTCCTCTCCCTCATGCTCTGACAGCACAGCCAGCCAGCATCTTCATCTCCTTCAGCATCGCATCATCATCGTCTTGCCTGCTGTGGCACAAGCTAACAGGATCTGCCTAGGAGCAGAAGAGATTTTGCTTATTAATTGCATCACTAATCCAAACAAAAGGAAGAAAAAACAGTTTTCCATTTGTATTTTCCCTGCAATGTTTTGTAAACTTTAAAGGTACATAGCTGTTTGGAATACAGCAGTAATGGGAAAGGCATTTCTGTTGTGGGAGTTGTGATTCCTTCCCAGGGAATCCTACAATGCTCTACATTCATGGGCATGATCCTGCAAATGCTGGCCGTGAAGAACTCCCTATGACTCCAGTGGGAGCTGTGCTTGAGAAGTTTTGAAGCTTTTAACAATATTAGCTGTTACAGACCCCTGAGGAATCTGTGAACATGCCAGCCACTGCTCTTACAGGATGTGCTACAGGCTCTGTTATCCACAGGGAGCAGAGATACCTGAGAATGAGCCAAACACACACACACACACACACACACACACACACAAACACTGCCACACACTCAACCTCAGTCATTCCAGCACCATTCAGTGTAGCTGCCTCCAAGCTCTGCCTCCAAGGACTTGTGTCAGTATGTTGTTTGTCAGACATAACACAACAGGGACGGGACATGAAATTCAGGACGCTGCTGCGTGCCACTGCTTTTAAAATAAGAAATTGAAGTGCAATCCTAACATTTAAGTAGGGTAAAACTCTGTAACAACATCCAAACTATGGTATAAGCACACTTATACTGCTGTGGACTGAGACCAGTTCCAAACTTCAGGGTGGGTACATAGTTCTTCCACAAAATATTATTTCAACTTTCAATTTAGATATCTTATTTCAGACACCAAAGATTCAATTGCTTTAATGAAAGGTTGATAGTGCTGCACAATTTTGCTCTCTGTTGTCAAGCATAGCATGAGACTGCAGAGAAAAGGACAGAGTTATGTGGAAAATAGAATGATGAAATTACATATTTTTTATTTATTAATAATACATTATAGTGATATTTTTATCAACTAAAGGTTATATAAACATGAAGGTACAGAACAGATGAACTTAACTTGTATGAGCAAGTTCTATTATAACATTTTATAACGTATGCTGTGTCATTTTGTAAACAAAATAATTTTCTTTAACTTTTATTTACGTGCATATGAAATGCACTATAGCCAAATATGCTCCAAACATGAGGAAAAAACCTCAGCTAAATTGAGGAGAATGAAAGAATATTTTGTCTTTTAATTATGAAATACTTCTTAAATTTACTATACTAGTAATCAAACTTGGAATACTAGAAAATGGGTTTTGTTCATATTAATAATTCTATCCTTAATAGCAATATTTATATTTGTGAGGGTTTTTTCTCTCCTTAAAGTGCAAAGCAATAAGGTTCATAAAATGTGGACAATCAAGAGAAAAAACATCTTATGCAACAGTTCAAGTCTTCTCTCCCATTTTGCTTCAGAACTCTCTCAAATTTGTGGAAAAGAAGATGAAGGCAACTTTGTCCCTTTGAGTCTAAGTTTGCAACAAGCACAGCCCGTGTGCTGCAGTTCAGCCCTGAGCAGATGCTGCACTGACCATCACTCCCAGTTAGTGCAGAGCCCTCAATGCACCCTTCCTTCCCAGCAATCCCAGACGTGATGGATCCTCACAATGTTGTCCCTAATCAGTCACGTGCTTGCTGATGGTCACATCTTCTAACAGAGGCACTCTTAAAAGTCTATTTTTTTTTACTTCCCATCTTTGTGAAAAAGCTTTTTACTAGGAGCCATTTGGCAAGAAATCCACAAGGTCATCTGTAATAGAAAAATAATGGACTAATTTGAAAGCTGAAGCCCAAACATTTGCTTGTAAAAAGTATGGCCAATTGTCAACTTTGCAGCTTTGAGATAAGGAATCTATTTTGATAGAGTCTCTGCATTATACCTTAGCACTGTAAACTGGAAAAAGAGGCATTTCTGTGGGGAAGCTCACACAGGGAACTGGCAGCCCTTGCTCAGGCTCAGCCGTTTTGCTGGTCAGGGCAGTATTTTGACAACGACTTTCTGTATTAAAGGAATCTGACAGAATTTATAATCGACTGTTTAATTTCTAAAATAAATGCCCATTTCAATGGAATCATTATCTAATAGTAGAAGAGTAGCCTACACTGCTGTGGGCATGTTGCTAGGCTGGGAATCATAAAGGAATTACTGTTTTTCATGGACACAGTGACAGCAACTGTGAAAAACCATATAGATTTTAAATTGAAACAGATTTTGGCTCCTGAGTACTGATCAGATGAATTGTCCACTTAGTCCAACATGTATTATTCTTTTAATCTATAGAGCAGCCCTATGAATCAAGACAAAATTCAGACTTTTTTATTGTCTGAATGGCTTGTATTTGTTAATAATATGCAGACTGGCTCGTGGCATTAGTACTTCATTCCTTAGTTAGCTGTAAATAATATTGCATGGGCATGGATTTCTAAGCCTTTGCTTTAATGTGGTCCACACAAGCATGAAAAGTCCCTGCAAGTTGCTGTACTCATACATAACACGTCAAAACCTGCATGAAAAACACGTTTTTGTAAAACACAAAAAACCTACCTAATAAAGCTAAAGAGCTTTCTAATGACATGAAAGTATTTAATGGAAGAGTTATCTATCTTTTTTTCTATCTATCTGTCTATCTATCTATCTATCTATCTATCTATCTATCTATCTATTTTTGTTAAAAAAAAAGAGTAATGTTAAAAATAGTTCTTAATTTCCCCTAGAAAGATAGTGATACACAGAAGTTACAATTTAGAAGGGATGATTTTTTTAAAAAGCAGAGGAGAAGGGGAAGTTATAGTGTAAGATAGATTTAACTGCTTAGGCTTGATTCTTGACTGTATGCATTCTTTTTTTGTATGATAAAGGAGGAATTTGGTTATGTGCATGTATTTCTACGATGATTGTGTAAAAGAATGCATCAGTGCATCCAATGAGATATTTTCCATCAACTTAGAGCACAGTTGTCTCTACAACTGGGCACATGGTCTATGTTATGCCTGTCTTTTCTGGGCAAAAATATTTGAAGTATTTAATTCATGGTCTGCCAGCTTGTCACATATCTGCCACAGATGTAGGAAATATATATTATTTACATTTTTTAGCATTTAGATTGTGCAAATACTGTTACTGGTAAATTCTGACTGCAGAATGAAATGCAGGAAGACAAATAAGATAACTTCTATTTTCCCCGAAATATAGCTGCAAAGAAATATACACCAGAAATAGATTACATTGTTTAAATATTTGATATGCACTATTAAAATATTTTATTCAACATTCAAAATATTAATGATGACTGCTGACTCACACTAAACTTCCTTGACTTGTGTCAATTGACCTCTTGTGGTATAATATAACGTTCCTTCAACATGACAAAAAGAATATAGTAATTTAATATCCTGGCATCTTTGTGTACATGTACTCTGCTGTAGTCCAAAAACCTGCCTTCCACAGTTGTCATTATTTAACTCAGTTAAAATTCTCACTGGTTTAACAACATATATAGAAAATGTGCATGTGAACACCTGTATGATAAGAAAGCTAACCATTGGCTAAATGAAAGCTGTGTAATGTCAAGCACATTCAACTGAACCCTTGTTCTGTGCAATAAGGTGCTCCTTACAGTTGGAATCAAAATACTTTTGTATGGGCATCACTTTGTGGTGAACTGGTGATAACAGCATTTTCCTGCTCCTGTAAGGATCAAGGTTCTTGTTGCAGGTTAAAGTATGTGAGCTGCCTCAGTTTTTCCAAGGAGTAGAGGAATGTTCTGATACTATCCTTCTTAAGAAAGAGAAAACACATCTCAAGTGAATGCATAGATGCTATTTTATATATTTCTAGTTATATATAATATGTAGATGTTATTAACATGCTTGAATCTGTAGTGTACACAGGCTCTTAGATCCACAAATTCCATCTGGCTTCTTGTATGTGATTGTCTACAACTCTTCCACTGTTTTAAAATGCTTTGGCCACAGACTTGACAGTTAGATCATCTGGCTACAGCATCTTCTTCAATTCTTTTCTACAGGTTTTATTCCAGGTTTCTTCTAAAATTAGACTCTTTTTGGCTTTTTCACCTGATTTGAATACAAATCAGTATTTAATACTGCAGTCTGATTCTGCTGGGCCTGAGAACATCAATTATAGGAAAGGTGCTTCCCCACTGGAAGGAAAAGGAAATCATTCTTTTCTCAGGCACACAGACCCCTTTGCTGCTTTCCATAGCCAGCTCAGGTACGTCTATGCTTCAGCTTCTGGCACTCAGTCTAGACATCAAACATTATTATCTTCTTTTGCAAGCTGAAAAAGCTACGTGAAAGGTCCAGATTCGGCTGTCATTTGATAACACACAACTTGAGCTAAAAAATTTGTGGACTATTTCCGATCAAATACACAAGGGGTACAAGAGTAAGAAGCCTTTTCTTGCCCATAAAAAAGCTTACTGAGAAAATCCAGAATTTAATTTGTGCAATCTCACATGGCCTAATTTTCTGATGCTACTTAAGTGAAAATTGAAGGCCAGACTGAAAACCAGACAGAAGTAAATATTACAAATTTAGTTGAGAGAAGAACTTTAAATAATACACTTATTTTACAGTAGGAGTATTTTATTACTGGGAGCCATTCCTTAAATCCCTTAAAATGTCCTTCATTGTACACAAATAAACTCCATTTAAATATATCATTAATACTGAGACAGCTTAGGTCTTCTACAATTTTCTTCCAACACACTGTACATTTCCATCTAGAACATGCCACAAAGAAAAATGAAAGCTTTGTGCAGAATAATAAACATTTCCATAGAAGTCCATATAGTATTTCTGCTTTACATCATGTTTCATTTTTCAACCTGAATTAGGGTTTTGAAAAAGGAAAATGCAGCTTTGCAGTTCAGTACCTCTTCTGGTCTTTTCTTGCAATAACAAAATTGCTTAATGTCATTTCAAGTTCATCCTGTTCCATGCACACATGTACGCAGAGCTATGGGTAATTCACTTACACAGTTCAACATCTCCTTTGTCACAGATGGTAAATGTGCAGATTTTTCCCTCAAGGAAAGAAACTCTTTTATAAAATAATTGTATATTCTGCTCATTTTTTTTCTGCCACTGATGCTCTTGTATTGTTATTATACTCTGTCAGGCTGGTAATTAGCATTCAGTCTCCATCTGACACAAGCACAGCTCTCAATCCTCCTTAAAAATCCCTTAGGACACACATGGTAAGTAAAATAATGTAAGCCAGTAAGAGGGGGAAAGTACTAAAATAATAATAATAATAATAAACACGAGAGTGCATAACCACAAGCTGCTTTTGTCATGCAGTCAATGCATGAGTCTTCTTCAGTGACCTGCACGGAGCTAATCCTGCTGTGTGGAATAAGCTTTCACTGTGCTACAACTGTCCTCCAGCAGCTGTCCTTTGCTTTTCTTACACAAAGATCTAAATACTATTCCCAGTCTCACCTTTCTTCCAAACTTCTAAGGCACACTGTATATCTTTACATACAGTGATTGCCCCTCCTCCATTCTCAGGTCTCTTGAGGGAATAATAATTTCCTCTTCTCAGACTAATCATTTTTCGGACAGTGTCATATGTGATATTTGAGGTATCCTATTGTTCTGAACAATTCTAACTAGATTATATCATTCTTGGTAAAATTATTATGTCACTTTAGAGCTTTGTGAACCTACCAGAATTCTTCCAGTTTCAGCAACAATGCTGTCACTAGAAATAAGAAGAAACAGAACTTTCCTTGTAGTTCCTACCGTATCTTTGTTTTCAGTGATTTCTTCTTGAAGTGACTGGTGTGATCACAGACCAGGCCTATTTCCAAAAATTCTAAGATTAGAAGCACCACACAGTAAATTTTTTGTTGAAACTGTACCCTCACACACGCTTGTGCTTTCACATAAGGCAGGCAGGATGTGCTGAAGATGCTGGTGTAACACCCACACTGTGTCACCAGCCCATCTTGTCCGAGATGGGAGTCAGTTTTCTGTCTTTGCACTCACACAGCAACAGGAGAGACAGAGCAGTAACTCTCACTGAAACTGGTGGCTTAATATAATCTCAGTATCCTAAAGTTACCATGGAAATGACAACAAATAGAGGCTTACGCCTTGATACCAAATTAGTATAAAAGATTAGCAGGCCAGACTTCAGAAGTCCAACGGCTCTCAGTAGTCATGTAACAAAGTGGAGAGTCAGGGATGTCAAAGATCTGCATCTTGAGAAAACCCTGAATTTCTCTGAATATGAGTTATCTTAATTTTGTGATGTCAAAATATGGTCTGTCATCCAAAAGCCACTGAGTTGATAACAGAGATTTGTCCCTTAAAATAAGAAACACCAAATTTATGCTTGTATTAATTAACATTCTAGTCTGGCACTATATTTCTTGGCATCAGTCTTAAAGCCTAGAAAGACTCATGCAGTTGACAGAACGTGTGTATGAGAGACACCTGCCAGATCATTGCCACCAAGGTGTTGAATAAGAAGCCCCTGGAGATCTCCATTTGCTCATTAGATATCCTCTCTTACAGCGAGGTAACACTGCAAGTGTGAGCCCACAGGAGTTGCTTTTTTCACTGCACAGACACTTCCCAGGCCTCCAGCTATGTATTTGTCCAAAAGTGGGAGAAAATCTCTTGGTAGACACCACTGCTAAGCAAATGTAATTTCTAAGTGTAAAATGCAGTTTTAGAATAATTCAAGTATTTAAGAAATATTGGGTGAGAAGAAATCATTCAGAGCAAATTCCTGTGAAAATGAGATCAGTGTGGGGATGACTACAGCAACTAAATTGGAGCACACCCAGCCTAAGCTGGACTATTTTCAGTGTTTAATGAAGCCCTGCCTATTTTCTTTTATTAACTGACTGGGATGGTGTGTGAAACACCAAACCTGTAACACTCAAATATCTAACACAAGCAGCATCTGACACAAGCAGCATCACACTGAGAAAACAAATGATGCAATCAGCTGAAAATACTTCCCTAGACACATATTAAAAAAAAGGTAGAAGAATAATATTCAACCCCCTTCTCTTTCTGCATGTCACAGCTCTAGAAGTTTTTAGGATTATTTTAATAATTCAGAGTGCTCTTTCTTCTCATACTAATAATTTTATCTTTTATTAGGTGAACCAAAGAGGAAGATTAGGGATTCTGTTAGTCTGGGATTTATGGTTACATTGAATTTAAACATGTGAAAACCATCTGCTGCAGCATCCAAGAAGGAACTATTACATACTTAAGTTGAGGAAAAGAAATCATTAGAGGTGGATTTTCTGCCTTTTGTAGAAAAAAAGCTCTTCCTGATCTCTAACTTCAGCCTCTATACAATATTTATTTATTACCAAGCTAATAAGTCAACCTTCAGAACACAGTTCTGCAGTATCTGCTCACGAGTTTATACTTTTCATGTAGCAGAATTCCCTTTTCCTAAGGTCTCAAAAGTTCAGAGTTCCAAAAGGGGACCTGGTAGAAGGAATAAGAGGAACAAATGCCCAGACTCGATATTGCTGCTTAGCCCTTTGGGCCATGTGGCTCTCAAGTCGCCTCTGTCTAATTTTAGGTGGCAATATATCACATCAGGTGATGTCTCAACATTTCATCTCAGTGGCTGCCCCACAATTCCCATCATGGACAGGAATAATTTTTCACAGAAGGTGTATATTGCATAGAGAGGAAGAAATTTATCTATGTATATATAAGAAGTTAATCTTCTACTGTATAAGTTTATGCATCTGCATAAGGAGATGTCATGTTGTGCTGGGAAAGCGGCTGGGCAGCAGAGCACAATTCCTTTCTGGAAATGACACTGGCTTCCTAGCATTCTCCTAACAACTCCTAACAACTTTGGGGCTAATCCTTCACAGCCTCGGGAGAATCAAGGGAAGTAAACTACAAAAATGATGCGGTTCCCCTGCAAAGGCACAGCATTTTATGGGAAAAACCTCCTGGGATGTCCTCTTTTTTAGCTCTTTTGTGGTTGCTTGGAAGAGTAGATGGTTAGGCTGTGAAGGAGCTATATTCTCAGTCCACCAAAATGCTTAGCTCTTTGCTATTTTAAATCCTACTTTCTCTTCCTGAGCTTCTTTGAGAAAATCTTTAAATTATATATCTAATATCTTCTTTTCTTTCTATCTTTAAATATCTGCAAATAAATGGATAGAAATTTCTGACTATTAAAAGTAAGAATCCATGTCACATATTTCCCATATTTGATTGCACTTCTTTCATCATGTATGTGAAACAGCAGATTTGCATAATATCATATTTCTCTGGACTGTGCACTGACCTGTGTAAAACAACCTACAAGAGAGTAATCTTCTTTCATGAAATACCAATTTTTCTGATGCCTTCAAGGCAAAAAATGTAGACAGACAGTTCTCAAAATCACAGAGAAAGAGATCTTCATAGATTTATGAAGGGAAGAAATGCAACTTTGCTAACCAACCACTTTCATGCATTCTAATGGCAACATGTTGCAATTAATAAAACAAGCATGTCCCATACTGGGGGAAAATGCTGACCATGCCAGAATAAGTGGGCCCATATATTGTCCAAGCATGTAAACAGATTAAGTGACAGCATAATTAATCCTCAGTACATAATCAATGAGGAATAGTAAGGCTTTGTGAAAAATTAAAGACATTGGAATGAGACTGAATTTTCTCTGAGCTAAAATGTGGAGTCACTAGTCAATGAATCCTGCCTCAGGAGACTGTAACAAATACAAAGAGCGAGCTCAAGGACAGCCAGAGTTGTAAATTGAGAGCTATAAAAAAATAATAATCTAACAATGGTGCCAACATGTTTATAATTTATAGGTTGGCGTTACAGGTGAGAAATAGGGGTTAGCAGTCTGTTATAATCTGAACTTGAGTCAGTAAAGCACTGCAGAACCTCTAAATCACCACTTCTTTCATTTCACATAGTTTAAAAACATATAATAAAACTATCAGACAAAGCCACTTTCTTTCAGGGTTTGAAGCTGGAGCTGTGGATACTAAACTGTTCAAAGTTAGAGTGCTACTAGGGAGTCCAGCAAAGGGAAGCTCTTAATTTTCCTTATACTCTTTTCTTTTTCACATTGGACACTTGCCATAAAAGTACAAAAAGCACAGGGGTCTTTTTGTTATAATTGAGGCAGGCAAGAAAATAAGAGTTCCGTTTCACATTAAATTTCGGTATTCTCAAATTTAATTCCATTTTGATAATCTAATTCAAGGTACGGGAAAAAAAAGTTTGAGTATGCATTTAGATGGAGTGAAATTGGAACCTTTAATCCTACACAGTGCTGAGTAACCCTGAGTTTCAAATTCCCTTCTCCCAGTGGGTGTTAAGGTCAGTGCTCACCACAGAGCAAATTGGAGCCTAGCAGGATTCTGTTCTCTGTAAATAGGGGAGGCTGCCTCGTCGTGCTCCACAGGGGCTGAACATCTTTTCCAAAAGGGTTTATATATGAAGGTTTTGGACTGTTTCTTGGACGTGAGCCCCTCTTAGAGAAAAGTGAATTAAATGGAGCAACTCTGCATGCATTTGCTAATAACTGGGCAGAGAGCAGAATAGCACTTCTGCATTTTTTTTTCAGTCATTCATCTTTCAAAGTTCCCCATGCTTTCCATGAACAGACCAGTCATTGCCAAGCAATCCTCTTACAGCCTGTACAATGTGTAGAAAGGTACTGGAGCATAGTGTGTAAAGATGGTTCTATATTCACACCTTAAAAATAAAGTATCACAATTAAAACTTAAAATACTTATAAGCAACCTTCAAGATACTGTCCATTTGTCTGACATAATCACCATTTGAGCTGTAACTCATCTTCCCTTACAACTGATCTACTGCATTCCTCTGCCATTGTGATGTGAATTTAACCTGAACTTTGAAATACCAATTGGCACTCAGAATTCTTCCCCCATGAAAAGCTTGTGGAAAAATTTCATGATCAAATTACTTTTCCATATGCTGTATCTTTCATTTCAATTCCAGCAATTTTTCATGTCTTTTTCACTGTTAAATGCTCCCATGGAGGATAGTTGTAGCACTAATGTCAACTAAAAGTTGCTACTATTTAAAAAATTCAGAAAACTTAAGTAGATCAGTAACACATTAAAACTGGCAGCTAGTGGAAGTGCAGTCAACCTTTTATACTGATTGAGTCCAGAGGCCTTTCTACATTCAGAGCCCTTTCTTTCAAACAAGCCTAATGAACACACTGACAGTGGTGTGACAGACAGAAAACCTACCAGGTGAGTTCCCTAGCTGTATCTTTGTGGGGGCTTAAGAGTGCTTTAACTTGCTGGGATATTAAATGAATAAGTAAGCAAAATTGAAATATTAGACTTCTGTTATCACACTGTTCCGTAAAAATATTTCTCTTAAACTCCATTACATAGCAGTCAATAAATCTCAAGAAAATGTTAAACAATTATTCTGGTCTGTCACAGGTTCCTGGATATTGTAAGAAATTGGGTTGAATGAGGCAATGACATGTCTGCAGATAAAGCTCAACACATTTACCCAGCCATCTTTGGTACTTGCCCCTAGTACCAAAGGGCTTCTATTACCTTGGAATACTCAGTATTGGAAGAAATGTATAATTGTTTGATGGATAAATTCAGACCTTCTCAAGACAAAGGTTAACTGTCCATAGCTTCAGCCGAGCAAAATTAAGGTTGAAAATGAGAGCTATAGGATAACAGAAGAGTTGATATCTGCTAAATAGATAGAGTGATTTCCTTCTCCTTGAGGAAATAAATTAAGAGAAAACCAACCAACCAACCAACCAAAAAAAAAAAAAAAAAACCCAGCCAAACCACAACAACAAACCACAGATGCCACATTCTGAGGGAATTTTTTTAGACTTAGAATTCAGACTTAGACTTAGAGATACCCTTAGAGCTTATAAGCAATCCAGCATCCTAGGAGAATCCTCACATACTGCAGGTGAGAAACCGTGAGACAGAAAAAATGTACTCTCAGCCCACCTGGGCTCTGGGCTTGTCTTACTTGCAGCATTCTGTAATCGAATGAAACTGTGCAGCTGGAAAGTGTGTGATGGATTTAAAATCTGCTTCTGGGGTTTACATTTTGCTGTAACCTGGGTTTAAGACAGCTAACCCAGGAGAAGAGGTGTGCAGAGGTCAGCACCCGCTGCAAAGCCCACGTTGAAGCACCTGCTGTTCTGAGATTCCTGCCAGCAAGGCAGCACAAAGCTTTGGCAAGTGCAGTTGAAAAAGGGCAAAAAGCCTTACAAGTACTTCGGGAAAGAAAATAGAAGCTGAGTACAAATCTCTAAGAAAGACATTTTTTTGAGCAGCCTGCTTTTATCTCAAGGGAATTTAGCATTTCTGTAGACCACAGCTACTGCAGGGTCATCTTAGGAGGAAAGGTCCAAGCCCTCTCAACTCTCCCCATCAGAAGCAACAGTTCCAAAATTCTCAGGAAACAAGTGAGTATGGAATGTAAGGTCAAGCGTCACATGAACTCCATGATACATGTCAGATAACCTTGTATATTATCCTGGCATATTATCCACAATCTTCCACATCTGAATGGATTCAGCTGGTGGAGGCAAATCTGTGTTTGACCAAAGCACAGAGAAAAAAAAAATGCATGTACATAATTTTAAGTATGGATACATAATACATATAGTATTTCAGAGAAAAGCTGCATGAAATATATGGTGGTGTAGGGCTTTTTTGTTTTCCTTTGTGAAAAAAATGAATGCAAACTATATATTTTACTTGACAAAATACTAAGCATATGAAAATAATTTCTTTCCAAACTGTCTCTATTTATTTCACTATTACAAGTTTTATTTGTGAAACTGTCACTCTTTCACATGTTCTCAGTGTAGGTAACTGCAAATATGAATATCATTCAGAAGCTGTTGTTTTAAAATGTTGTCTACAAAGGAACTGGATTTTAAGGAAGAAATTATGAGTCTGTCAGAACTGAGAATGAGGTGATGCTGCACAGAGTTCCACAACCTTAACCTTGAAACCTCTCAGAAATCAAATTCAGGCCCCATATATGCCTCTCTTTTGGACAGCTGAGCCCCTCGGAAGGCTTCAGGAGTTTAATAGGAAGCTCTTTGCCTGTATGCCAGAGCCGAAGCCACAGCTGTGGTTTAGCAGCGTAAATCCAGACTTGGGCTGCATCCAGGACAGGTTACATCACCCAAGGAATCTTCTGTATCTTCAATGGATTGGATTGTTTTCTCCAGGATAAAAACAGCTATTTGACCTGTATGTATATTTCTATATGACTTTCCATTTGCCAATATTTTAATCATTCGTCTGAAGAAGGGAAATGCTGAACGCCTTCTGCCGAAAAGCTTCCTCCGGGTCAGCCCTGACAAACTGAGAATGGAAAGTTACAATATGGCAAACAGGAAATACATTTTCAAACTTGTCTCACTTTAGTTCAATAATCTTCACAGCAAATTAATTAAATTTGTGTGTGGGTTTGGGGGGCTTTTTCCCCCTAATTTCATTATAGTTTCATGAAAACAGGAAATTGCCTCCATTCCAACAGATCAATCTGCTTGCACAGAATATGATGCTTCTCGGTGGTTGCTTCTGTAGGTATTAGCATGAGATAAGAAAGACTTTTCTTTTGCCAGCAGATTTGCCCAGAACACATGGCCTTCAGACAGAGTCATGATGAGCCAGCAGGATCAAACCCCCTGTGCTGTTCCAGAGGGTGGGACATGCACACATCCAGCAGTTCCAGAGGATGGGACATGCACACATCCAGCTGTTCAGAGGGTAGGACATGCACACACACAGCTGTTCCAGAGGGTGGGACACGCATCGTGTGTGCTGGGCTCTTGGCCCTGTCACAGCATGGTGTTGCCCCTGTCCTTGTCCTCAGCACTTCAATGATAATACAGTGTTGACACTGTCAGGAATAATTTGCCCCTTTCTGTCTCTGCTACTGGAAAGAAAGTCCCTCAATGAGAAATTCTTCTTTGGAAATTCCAGCAGAAGAGCTGGAATTACATTTGAATACAGTAGAACCACATTGACATAGGAGAATATATGTGTGTGTGTGTGTATGTGTATATATATTTTTTTTAATAAAATTTTTAAAAATACTGTTTTCAGTCAATCTAAAATCACGTTGGGGATAATTTTTTGCAAGAAATTTAACAGTTTTCAGATATGTCATTAAAAAATGAAAGATCTAAGTTCCATCCATCATAATTTCACCATATTCTTTGAAAATATTCTTTTTTAATGAACTTGAAATTAACCGACAAACTCAACTTGCACTTGCTAATAATTTAATCTTGAACACATTTTAAAGAAAATAATGTCTTTAGCAAGCCAGCTTTCTTTCTAAGGCTGAGAAGAAATGTCTTACCCCCTTTCATGGAATGAACACTATTCCTTTCTACAAACAATTTTTGTTTTCCATATATAAACCCTGCTATCCATACAGTACCCACCTGTCAAATGGCTTTTCTCAAAATCGTTAAAAAACATATAGATATATATTTCCTGTTAAAAATAATAATTCTATAATTTCTATAAATTGAGCATTTCTAAATCAACATTAATTTAGTCCAAGAACTGCTATTTTGGTTCAAAAAAAGTCTGTGCAGCAACAATGATTCAGAATACTATTTTAGATGTTTAGATTTCATCACTGCCTGCATGTCTATTCCCTGTCCTTCTCTTCTACCTACTCATGCTCTTGTCTGACAATATAAATCATCTTGCTTTTTACACTAAGGCTTATCTATTTCCCTTAAAACTGGAAGAAAAAAATTCAGAACCACACCAATATAAGCAATCTGGAAGATGCCAGCTGCATCTCCTCTGTCTGGGCCAAAGCCCTCGTGGCTCCCTCTTGTGTACATTGAGCACCATCTGTCCCTCCTTGACGTGCTGCAATCTGGCCCCAGTTCAAGTGAAACCAGCACTGAGGAATGTCTGACACGCACGAGCTTGAGGCTGTGCCTTTCAAAACCTCCCTGCAAGACTTGGCCACCTACGCCCTCCAGACAGGCTTGGAATGCCACTTTTTCCTCTAGCAGCAGCAATTCCCAAAGCCTGCCCACTCTGAAAGCACAGGCTGCCTTCCCTCCTGGGCACTGGTGAGCACTGCAGTCCCTGCAGTGGGACTGACATCACATCCAGTCGTGCATGGTTTATGTAGGGACCAACTTTGGTTTCTCCAGCTTCAGAGGAGGTGGTCCATGCATATCAAAGAGCATTATTTGGCTTTGTGGACTGAGAAGCTCTTAATAATTAAAATGATACACAGACACAGGTGTGAATACTCAGTAGCATACAGGAGAAGCAGAGGGAGGACATCAAAGACTATACACTTGCATATCAACTCAATTCAGTGTTCTTTCTGTATAGACAGTTTTCTTTCAATGGAAAAGGAAGAAATGTCAATTAAACAAACTTCTGATCCTGCTTTAGTTGGTCGAATACTTACATGAATAAAAGCAAACAGAATGGATGGTGTGGAAACTTCTAAAGCAGACGTTACTTCTGATGGGGAGCAGCTAATTGCCAACACAGAATATGTTGGGTATGTGAAATATTGATTTCGTTTGCACTGATAGGGAAGTAAGTCCCAATATACTTTCATCTGTTCTTAAATATAAATGAAAAAACAATACATTTACTCTAAGGTCACTGTGGGAACAAAGGATCAGCTGAAGCATACACAGCTTGTGATTTATATTCAGGACGCACCAGCAGCAAGAAAAGAGACACTGATACCATCATCTTGCAATCAGCTTTTGGATCATGTTGTGCATCTGAGAATGCCAGCAGAGTCCAAGGCTCTCTGCGTTCAGCAAACCAGTGTAACTCAACAACCACATATCCTTTTCTACCCTTCAGTGCATGCAGCCACATATAATACTATTTTATGTAGCCATTAAAAGTATGCAGGCACTAATTATCACATTTTTGGGTGTCTTTTGAATACCAGTAAAAAAGTGTAAGGCCTTTAAAGAGAGAAGATGCACATGGCCATGGAAGTTTTTCAGGAATCAGGACAGACCTGTAATCACTCATCACATGAAGAGATAATTGAGAGTTTAATTGCAGGGAGGGAGAAGGGTACAAAACTACTCTAGCCATTGACAAGAGTGAAGAATAATTTCGTATAGGGCAGTGATCAAGTTAATTTGATAGGTAGCTCTGGGAGCCCTGTGGGTACTCGGAAGGCTTAGCCAACAAGATTTCGTCAACGTTGTTAGCTGCCTCTCCATCTGCTTCACAAGGAACTCTTGGCAAGCTTAACTCTATTTCCAGTTGCTAGAGAGACACTTTCAGCCTCAGGATGAAAGTAACATTGGTCTTTCCTTTCAGTACATAGCATTGTAACTTAATTTTCATATAATTTTCCCTGCTGAGGTTGAGTTTGGAAGCAGAATTCACATAAAGTTTTCTCACAAAAACACCAAGCAGTTTGTAAGACAAATATTAAAATTAAAAACATTAAAAAGTTCAATACTAACTGCAAAACACGATTGGTTTTGTGGTGGGTATTTTTTTTCCCTTTAAGTCAAAGGCAAACAATTCACAATGAATAATTTTTCTGACATGCTTTGTTTTTGGGTTTTTTTCATAGAATTTCCTCCGGTAGTTAGTTTCAACCTCAGGTACATTCCATTTTTAAGTAGACAGCTTTCCTAAAAATTCAGCCACATTCTGAATTTTCTTGGCATGTTCAATACTCCAGAATCAGAGAGTGCACAGTAGAATAGAAATGAAGGCATGCACATCTTCAAGTTTAAATTTGTATTAAGCTTCTGTGAGTGTATCCTCATAAAACTTTGAAGTGTATCCCTTCCCCTGCTCTCCCCTGAGGAACTGACTAGCAGAACAGAACCATGTGAATGCTCATGAAAAGGAGGAGCACAAGAAAAGCAAAACAACTCAATGCAGGTCTTTAAACTAAAAAGAAAAATATTTGGCAAAGTCTGGATTTGGGATGTGGCACTACAAATTTACAGAATGGTAAAGAGCAGAAATTCAGCCATTCTCAAATGTGCTGAGTAGAATGTCTATCTGCATGCTCATCATCCAACAAGCTGAAGCAAAGATAATCTTGCTTGCTCAGCCCTTGTTCAGATTTGTAATTTATAGGAGTGGAGTTCAAGTGGCAGGAAGGCAAATGCTGTGTCCCTGTGTTAGTGGTCCCTCTCTGCTCGGCGTGGCTCAGGCTGAGAACCCCTTGGCTGGCTGTGCTGACTCTCCCAGCTCCCCACTTCTCAGCTGCATGGCTGTGGCAGCCCAGACCAACCCAGGCCTGAGTCAGAGGTACAAAGTGCTGCATTATTTAAGCTGCCTACAAACAATAAACAACCAGAGAAAGAGTGTGCAGCTACCTCAGATACTGCTTCTACCTGCTCTGTGTTACTTCTATCAGGCACGACTCAGCATTTTCCAGACTTAGCAGTGCACACTCCCTGTTTTGGCTCGTGTTCATATACAATGCAGCCTTTCAGTGCAGTTCCATTCCAAACAAAACATCAGTCAATCACATCACACAGCTTAGAATCACAGAACCACAGAATCATTAAGGTTGGAAAAAAGCTCCAAGGTCATTAAATACAACCTCTGATCAAACACCACCACATCAACTAAACTAAAGCACTAACTGCCACTTTCCTGGGTGGCACTTTTCCAGCTTGCTTTCCTGGGCTGTGAAAACCTTCATTACAAACACAAACCAAACTTAATTCAGTGATACCTAAATTTGCCTCAGGTTCACTCTGTGTGCAATGGTAGTTATAGTAGAATCTTAGATAACAGAAACACAGGCCATGCGTAATTAAAATCATATTGATTTTACTCAGTATCACAGTGATGGTATGTTAGCCTTCTTATAATGGAATTAAAACACTAACTGGCTGTGTGAATAAGAGATTTCATTTTCTGTAAGGTATCATCAGAAATCACAAAAAAACCCATTTCAGATCAGTCTGGCGAAATACATGTTTTTGAGGGACTTTGACTGATGCATTTAAAATAATTTAACCCAATAAATACACAGAGATAATTCTTTGCTGAGTCACAGAAAAAAGCTGGGATGTCTCAATGCACTCGAGTCAGGGATATGCACAAAGAACACTCGTCCGGCTTTCAAGTTGTAATTTAAAACGCTTACAGAAATTTCTCCCTCCCGCTTTTCTTGTTCCCTAAAGTGCAGGTAGCTGTTCCTGCCTGCTCTTGCTCATGCTGCGTGTCCTGTGCTCTGCACTCAGCCGGCCAAAGCAGCCCACAAAGCCCATCACTAATTCTGCAAAATTCCTCAGGATATTGCTGGAGGATAGAACTGTATCTGGTGGCTCTTTAGTTGCTGCAGCATTCTTCCTATCTGGAAGAGGCATGACAAATTTGCAAGTCAACATGTTTTAAGATGGATTATCCTTTTCAGAAAATGTCTGTGGGGATGGTTTGGGGAAAAAAAATCCTTAAAAAATCTTGTTCCTGCTTTGCTTTTCATACTAAACATGAGAAGAAATATTCAGAGAGGATTTCTACATTCATAGCTAATGGGGGAAGGGATGATGTAAGGTCATATCCCATTTATAAGAAGGGTAAAATAACCTTTTAATTTGTTTTGCTATTCCACATTGAAATATATTTATATGTACACACACTATATATACACATATTCCAAATATTATGGAGATAAACCTGTAATGTCTATCTTTCCACCTTTAGAATGATAATGTGAGGATAATTTTTCAGTTCTGTATCACTGCAAACCCCACATATTTCATAAAGATGATTAACCACTGAAGAAAGCTCCCAGCAATTTAACAGATACAAGAGAAAATTTAATGCCTTGGAGGTATATCAGATGTTGGAGGATAGCTTAACTACTGAATTATCCACTAACCTTCACTTCCAGCTCTGCCTTAGGGATACTACAAAAGATGTTTCAAGAATGAGATAGAAAGCACTGAAGGAAAAGCCATGTTAAAAACTTTAAGGAGTGGCCTAGATCTTGACCTTATCTAAATTAGCTTGGACTTGCATGAGACGGGAAAAGGTTGATGTGGGAGAAAAAGAAGATAATGATCAAGTGTCTTGACTTGCAGACAGGCAATAAATCACTTCTATTGAACATGCCATGAATGACAAGAGAGGATCTTAGACCTGAGAATGAGTCACTGGAAACATTGTGTCTTCTGAGTCAGCTGAAAGGAAAAAAAAGTCTCCTTGTATAGGAATTGTCTTCCTAATTTGCAGAAAGGTAAATAAACACCTTTCTCAGCTTTCAGTTACAACAGGAAATACAAGCCCCAAACCTTCTGGATAGCCACACAGTCAGTAAATCTCCTCTCCAGTCAAAATTTTTTCATTCCCTATTTCCTTGAGGGAACACACTACACTGCCCAGGGCTGACCTCTAGGATTTAGAAAAAACATCCTCTATCGACATCTATTGATTTCTCTGCAAACTCAGATAAGTTCGGGGCCTGTCTGAAGAGAAGAACCGGCCCTGCTCCTGTCCCCGTGTGTGACAGGAGGTGTCCCAGCCCTCGTGGGGACAGCAGGTTCTCCTGCCCTTGCCAAGGGGCACTGGGGTGTCCTGGAGATGGGGACAGGTACTGATGGCAGAAGGGGCGCAGGAGGAGTGTCACAGTAGCTGCAGTGACACTCTGGATGGTTATTGTGATGTTGGTTTGGGTTTTGCCTTTTTTTCTGTGTTCTCTGTGTTCTTCACACATGTATTTGTAGCTCTGTAGACTATTGTATTAGTGACTAGATTTCCCAGTAATTTTCCATGGCCTTTTCTTAGGCAGAAAGACAAAACAAATTCCAGAGCTATAGGCCCTGGGAGGTGCAGGGCCCCTGTGCTATCTTGGCTCTTCCTGGCAGCCAGGCCAAGAGCAGCTCTTTGAGATACATTCTCATGGACAAAGTACAGCAAGTACCAAAAGGGGGGGGCTCCAGAAAAGGGGCATTGCATCACCACTTGTCCTCCTAATTGGTGCTTCTATCAATTATGCTAATTTCCTAAACACTATAAAAATGTATTCAGTCCTGTGGGGGTGGGCTTTTGTAGGCATCTTTCCATAACTGCTCCTGAAGGCCTTCAAATAAAGATCTGCTCTTATTGTATTACCTCCTTACTAAAATTATCTTGAGTTTAGTTTCCTGGTTATGAAAAAGGCAATACTTGCAGTCAGCCATACCCACATCCATCATACCTGATGGCAGCAACAAATATAGCTGGGGACCTTTGTTCTTAAGCTTTTTCTTCCTGTTATTTTCCTAACAAAGGAAAAAGTTTAGTTAAAAAGACAGAGGACAGTGCAGTCATTTCAGTGACTTTATTCCTACAAGCCAGTATTTTTAAATACAGATTTTAAGTCTAGCCACAAACTTTGCAGAAGTAATCTCCTGCTGTTGCACTCTCCAGGTTTTCCTACTTTCTTGCTGCAACAAGAGAGGAGTCAGCAACCTAAGATCACTCTGCTGTTGCAAACTTTAAAAAGCAACAAACAAACAAACAAACAAACAAATTCAAATAAAGCCCAACTCAATGCACACAGTTTCAACGCAACAGTTTATGAATTCTGAAGGCTCTTAAAATTTGTATTATGTGCTTTACAAATGTTAGCTGCTTAGTTCTTACACTTCATGGCATGCCAAGGCCTAAAGGATTCATAGATGAATTAATTTGATATTCATTTGATTTTTTTTAGAAGGATGGGGAGGATAAAGGCTTACCACTTACAAAAATAAGAACAAAAAGACCATTGGTACTCATTCGACTAAATGAACTACAACAGTTTCCACATGGGTAAGCTTCCAAAGGGAAGATGAGCTATGACATCTAAGATGGGACTATTTAGAAATACATCTCCCTCTCAGGGGTTTCTGAAAGTGCAGGCAGTGTTTGTATACATATTAGTTGCCCCTTTTCTGCCCCTTCTTTTTTATTAGTCATGTTCTCTTTTTCAAGCTTGCAAATTGAGTTGGGCTTGTAAAAAACTCAATGCATCTCAGAGTCATGTAACAGTCTAAAGAGAACTTCTTCCTTACAGGTGGCACAATCGTTTTTCTCAGGAGTTCAGGCCTTTTCTCCTCCTCAGCACATTGAGTAGGTTTGAACCTTTGCCTCACCTCATTAATTAGTTCAGTTCTCCAGATACCCTAAAAACTCTATGCTCATCCCAGGTAGCCAGCCTCCAAGAAAACAAAGGACAAGTTCAAGCCCTTCTCTCAGGTTCTTTCTTAAAGGTCTGTCAATCTTCTCCTTCTAAGGTATATCCTGGAATCTTCAGGGACTTCATACCTACCCTTTTCTGTCAACGTTCTAAACATCTCATCTGTCTTTCAAATATTTCCTTTTCCTTTCATTTAACTCTCTCTTCCCCTCACACTCCTGCCTATATTCCAATATTTCTATTTTAAATTATCTAACTTATTATTCACATAATGTCCAGTACTCCTTCCTGCTCAGATTCCAGGGCACATTCTTACAGGTCTATGGCCACAGCCCCCAGCCCAAGGTTTTCCAGCCTCATTTTACTACGGATATACAACAGCCAACTGCTCTCACTTCAAGTGCTTCCTCCACTCCTCATCACTCTCCACAAAGAGATTCACATCTCTTTTCTCCCTCTGCACATCTAACTGCCTGGGGTCTGGGCTACTGCAGGGACAAGTCTTCTGTCTCCTGTAACATTTTTGAAAGGACAAGCAGCATTTTCTCCCAATATTCCCACACACAAACACTGCAGCATGTATACCAGGCCAGGCTCTCCTCACTCTGATTTCCTACACCTTGCCATCCAAAGCCTGGAGCTCATTTTATCAGCCTTCAGTATTCTATGGGAGTATGACATGTGTGTAAGAAAATGACTACTCACATAAAACTTAAGAAAATTTAACTCAAAGGCAACAACCTTTGTTTACATTTCCCAGTCACAGAAAAGCTTTCAGGTATTTGCTTGTGGGCTGCTGTCAACAAAAGATTAGCTGTCTGCTAAAAGATTATTAGTGGCATATTTTTTTTAATCTATCTTGTGACACTGTACTTTACAAACTGTTCACTCAATTCTACTTTTTTACTCTTCAGGCTTTTAATTTTTTTTTCTGGATCTCAGGGAAGGAGAAGAATTCCAAGTTGAGAAGAAATTGCTCATAGAAGGCAAGTCCAACTGCAATTACTCACACAGTGCTGAACATTCTAATCAAATCCTGAATACTTAGAATTTTTCAAGTTTTTAAATCTTAATTTCACAATTATTCCTCTCCTATATGCATCATTTCTATGTTTGCACTAGGCAAAAGGTATAATCAGTGGAATAGCAGATTTGTAGGAGATTGTTGTACAGTCATATTAATAATATAAAATCAGTCTAAACCACAAAAAAATTTTGTTGACTCGTGGGTCATTAAACATGCCTTAGTTAGAGCATTTTTACTTTTTATTTCTGAGTTCTCCTTCAAATCATTTTTTATTGTCTGATTCAGAATAGTTCAACATAAGATATGAGTTTTCCAGCTAAGAAGCCATTACCAAAACAAACATCAAACTGACTTTGCTTCCAATATGCAAGCAAGTGAACTTAGCTTGTTAAACTTTCTTTAAACTAGAAATATTTTATAACTCAAGACTAGCTGTTTAATACATTTTGCTGCTATAAAACTTAGATGGTTTACACACCATCTATTTTAGGTTCAAGGCATGGATAGACAGTTCCTAGATCTTCTGCCTATAAATACGGGCCAAATACGTGCTTATGCATTATGTGAAATAGAGTGCCTGTACAAAATCTTTAGATAGATACAGAATTACTTATACGTTTTTCTTACCTGATTGCATTTAACCCTCATATGAACTGAAAGAGATTATATGCTGAGATGGCTGGTTATTTTCTGATAAGAAACTGGGGTTTGGTAGAGCATCTTAAATGTTAACACCTACAATTTTCACAGGAAAATTTTTGATAGTTTTGATAGAAAAGACCTCCCTGATCTAAAATGGAACTGCAGACAGAAAGACAACTGCTGTTGAAGACACCTCAATAAGACTCCAGTCCTCTGGTAATAAAGTCTTTACTGTAAACCCTGCTTAGCCCAAATAACAGGCTCATTTCAGCACTAAAGGACTAAAGGGCTGATCAGGCAGGTCTATATTTATATATATTTATATATGGAGCTACACCCATTTATTCAGAATTTCATCTGAAGATCAGTCCTTCATGGCAAGTACCAAACTTTGTCTTTTGGCATGATTTCCAAATCCACAGCATTCCTGGCTATAATGGAGAGCCAAGGGGACATGAATCATTATTTATCTGCAACCATTCAGCCAATAGGTTTGTTAAAAGCAAAAAGAAGTAAATTTATTTTTAGAAACAAATTCAAATGGAACTGTAATAGGCATACCTGCAAGTACATGTATATATTCTAGAGTTAACACAGATATATGCATGAAAGAACACAAAATATCCTTGAAATTTGTCCAAAACTTACAGGGTTTTAAGGACTATTTATAGGCATATAGAAATGAAAGACACACTAGTGCTAATTTATTTATCTTTTTGGTTTTCCTTGTACTGATATTTGAGCTTGTGACATTTTAGTGGCCAGTATTTTTGCATGAATGGCCACTGGGTGCCACTGTTCTGCTGCATAGAAAAAGAGCTGAAGCAACACTTTTGTTGTAGCAATAAGTTTTTTATTATTAAAGTATCTATACTACTGCTTCACATACCCATCCTTTAGAAATGGCACTGCTACACAGTTCATAGTGAGCTTTTTCATAGCAGAACAATAGGAAGACTGGCACTAAGAGACTGGAAAACGTGTTTAAACTCAACAGGCAATATAACCTAGAAGAAACTTTCTTCAACAGTTTATTTTTTAATAAAAGAGAGACTTGTTATCCAGCTTCAGTTTCAATATTCATTTGCTGAATGACCTTGTGGAACTCACTGGGAGATATTCCTGCCTAGCTGTGCACAGCTGCTTTTCCAGTACACAAATATGTACGTCAAATGTTCAAATGTACATGGAAACAGGATCTAATACACTGAGTTGCTTTCTAGAATACACAGTGTATGTGCAGCTACAATAACTGTCCACAGGTAATTGGTGCATTTCTGAATGTGGAAACCACATCCTTGAATCCTCTGAGCCTTATTTTCTTCAGTTAGGAAATGGGGTTAACAATGAGTATGCAATTTATGGCAAGAATAACACTGCAGGGAGAGACTTTTGTACAGCTAATAAGAACAGAGTTAGGCCTGTGCAAGAAGTAGCCTCAAAAAGCTGAAGTCCAGCTGGACTGGGACTTGCACCTTTAGAAGTAAACAGAATCTCATGCTGGGAGAGGACAGAGGGTTGTGTTATATGGGTCTGAGCCACCACGTCCCATCCAAGTACATATAACTGCAGGAGTAAAAGCCACCATTTGCTATCCCAGCTGTAATACAAACAGATTCAAGGTCTAAATAAAGCTCCCAGAGGTCAATGAAGAAAGACAATTTCAAATACTACCAATCCAAAGTATTAAGTTATAAGCAAAAAAAGAATTTGTGAAAGACTGAGTTCCTTGAAAGAAGATAGTCTTTAAATATGAAAAACATCAGAAAGAAAAAAGTAGCCTGAACCACATTGTAACACCTTTATGCCAAATCAGAAATATCTTTCCAATCGTGCAGGGAGTTTTAAACTTTACAAAAACAAACTTATAATAAGAAGGAAAATTTGTTGCAAATTGACAGATTATTGAGGCAGTTATCTTAAATAACGTTGCTTAATCTTTATAACATGTTATACTGCTGAAATGTGGGCTGAAAGTTATTCATTGCATTGCTCTAGAGCATACTTGAAAGAATTTCAGAGATGCTAAATGACCTTAGAAAGACATTTTTAATAATATCTTATTCTAGGTTGGTCTTAATCCACTGCAGAAGCTAAAACTCTATCATGTTCCAGAATAATTTTGAAGAAGTGAAGAGGACACTGGTTATGCTTTCTAAGCTTCTACAAATGACACTGACCAGAACCTTTTTATTTTTAAACCAATTCAGAACTCCACAGAAAATGCTGCATCCATTCGGGTACTTCACAGGATTTTGAAAATACATTAGGAAAGATCTAAAGAATATTTCCCATATATTTCTTTATTATCCAAGGCAATATTTCTGTGTTCCCACCTAAGATCAAAACAATTTGGTGTTATCATTTTTAGCACTTTTTGACACCCTGCTGAGCCCATCATACTTGTCCAACTCACTTCCTTTCAGTCACTAACCACTTCAAATTAATTCCCTGCCCATAAATTCCCTCACCCATCCTCTGCAGTGTGTCCAGTCTTCATGAAGTTCAACTATAAAAAATCACAGCAGGGCAATAAATAGTTTGAAAGGAGCCCTGAGCTCCCCTCTAGGTAGCCAGGTACCCACCTGCATCAGTCACTCAGCAACCAAGAGAGAGAGATCACAAGGTTGTCTGCACTTCTTACCTTTTATATTTGGAGCTAAATAGGAAGTAAAAATTGGTCTCTGTCTGATGCTGACTGCCTTCCCGCACCTGAAATGACCAGCTCAAGTACAGTACAGGGAAAACTGTTCCACTTCAAGGAACTGATGGGTGAGGGTCAGAGCGCAGCAGAGACAGAGGTGACCTTAGGGCACTTCCAACTGTCCTTGCTATATTGAGTGGCTTGGAAACAGCTTCTACTTTGAGAAAATAAAAATTAATTTTATGAAAACTAGTGAGCACTCCTAGGATTAGATAATTTGGGTGCACCTGAAAAGTTAAACAATCTAACTTGACCACAGTTTGAAGTGAAAAATATCCAGCCTATGTTTGTACTGCACTTTACCCAAGTGCCTTGGGTATAAGGCCATAAAGCCACATGCTGAGATTAAACGTATTTTCAATTAATATTTAGATCTGTATCCTGTACCCAATCAAGTGGTTTTGCAGCACAGCCTTTATTTTAAAGCAGACAGAAGATACAGATATACAGTAAGAACATTTCATGCTTTGGTAAAACAGAGGCAAACATATGGTTTTCATATCCCTAATTTCATTACAGCTCAGCTCTTCTCAGCAATAACTGTCTCTCCCATAGTACTTCCAAATGCCCTGAAATACTCTAAGTGAATTTGGTAACTAGCAAACTGCTGTGTTTCTCCCTTCATTAGCATGAACTGCCTTGTTTCACTTGCCTATCACGCCAATGTGATATGGCATAATGCAATGTTACATGCTGTAACAAGTCAGAAAAAATTTTAAAGGCCACATGTTTGGCTTTATGCTTAATTCTCAACAGCCTGCGTATCGCCCATTACACAGCCCAGGTAATTTAATAGCCCAGCTGCTCAAGAAGAAAGCAAAAAGACAACTTTTTACAACTTTGGAAAATTGTATTGTTGCCATTTATCTGTGAATGGATCTCCATATGTAGACATTTATAAAGGGTTTTTACCATCTTTTCCAGAAACTAATGCTCACAGCCATCAAGAACTTCTAATAAAAGTTAATATAAAATATTAAAGAGCTTGGCAGCATTTAAATATCCAAATTCACAATTGTTGAAGGGCTCGAACACTGAGACCTGCCCAAGAGCTGGAAACAAAGCTTGGCTGTGAGTGCATGAATAACAAAACTTCTTTCTCAAAAAACTTAAAATCAAAAGTCAATCATCTTTCTCATGAAAAGGTGACTAGATAACTATTATTATTTAACATCATATAACATTTTCTCTATTGTACAGATGTACTTGTCCAAAACTAGTCCAGAGCCTGGAGGAGAATATGGCCCTCGACATTTTTCCAAGCAATTCACTATAGGGAGTAAATTCCAGTTGTGGGAAAACCCTGCTGAGGATGGAAGCCTGCCTGCACCCAGCATCCCTCATCCCTCCTGGGCTTACAGGCACCAGGAATGCCTTCCAGCCCATGCATCTATTCTGTTCATGTGCTAAGGAAGCACAAAACAAACAGGAAAACACACACTAAGGTAGCTATACTTATCTTGACCTAAGCCACACAGCCAGCTTTTCACTTAGTTCTTCCCTTTTCCAAACCTGGCAGCTTGGTCAGGAAAGATCAGTGCTTAGATGCAGAATATTCCTGGGGGAACCCAGAAATAGTTCCTAGAAAGCAGAGTGCTCAGCCTGAAGCTTCAACTATGTAAGAGGAGATTAGACATTTTATCACTGTTTTACATATCCTGCCAAGCAGCCTGAGGTGAGGGCACCTCTCTGATCTCATACGCCTTCTGAAGTGATAAAGAGGATCTCAAGCTATAGGTTTAATGTGTAAAATACTTCTTACCCTAAAAACAAAAGTATTATATATAGATATGGATCAAAAATAGGAAAGACTAATATACCTGATCTCTTAATCCCATTTCCCCTTACTTAGGGTAATTATTTTGTGCTAAAACAGCAAAGCCTGCCTCTTGTCATCAGGAGATGCCAGAGGAGCTCAGTATTATCGGCTGTACAAACTGGGGACTTACAGCACAAAGCACGGTGGCCAAGAACACCCGGGCTCTCCAGAGTGCCAGCACAGTCCTGAGTCCATCATGGGAGTGATGGGGGAAAGAGGAAGGCTGAGCCTTCCAGCCTCCCACTGTGGTACCTCTGCTGGGGAGCACCAGCTTTTATCATTAGTTCCACTTTCAGATTATCTCTTTCAATCCTGTTCCAGCGATTCATTTCTGTTGGCTACACTTTTACATAATCTTGTATCAGCCTGGGGAGTGGTTAATAATTTTAATTTTTTATCTGAGTTTCCTTCATGTAGCAATTTTTTTTATTAAATAAAAGTAGAAACAGAAAAAGTCAGGAAGGGCTAAGCTTGATATAATTGTTTTCATAGAATGGATCTAAATACAGTAAGAAGCACCCAGTGAAATGACCTTTACTTCTGTAAAATTTAAATACATAAGAAACGGTAATTTGGTGTCAGCCAAAATGTATTGCAGTTTACCCTGTATTGAAAATATGCCCCAAATTACATTGTGTGGCTGCTTGGTCAGGTACAGATTACAGGTCATCAGAAGCCCCACAAATCTCTGTGTTTCTGGACAGGAAAGGACCAAAGTTATGGCACAAAACCCACAAACAAACAAACAGAAACAAACAAAAAATACCTCCACCACAAAAACCCAAATCAAACAAAAAAATCAGAGTAATAATACCCTAAAAGTGAAAATCTCTGGCCCTAAGTCCTGCATCTATTTATTCCAGCTGAAAACTCTCGTTGAACATGCAGGAAAAGAGCCTGGTTGATGATGATTATGAAGTACCCATGTATTATTAATACTTTTAAATATCTGTGGCACAGACAGAGGCTCCTTACATGATGCATAAACAGAATCAGTTTCTCTTCAAAAAGACATTCTACCTTCACATAATAGTGCACCAATGGTCTTGCCAATGAAATGTTTTTGCTTACACTTTACAGAGGCCTTACATCCAACTACCACAAATGCCTTCATGAGCAGAATTTGAGATATTCAAGAACAGTGTGGATGCAAGGCAGCCAGTAATGAATGTTTCACTTTTAATTGAAATATATATCTATTGCTTGTAAAATCCATAAATCATTCCAACAGAAGAATGAAAATTACATTAAGAATTTGATACACTTCAAACTAAAATAAATGCATCAACTATTAAAATAAATGTGTGTATTACAGGAAAAATTGATCAAAATCAGATACAATATTTTATTCACCAAATCAGACACATCCCTGTTAAATCACTGCTTATTCAATGCAGCATAAGATGCATCATCTATCAAAACAGATATCTCCTACAGTAAATCAAATCCACCCTGAGATTCAAGTATGTCTCCTACTGGATCAAAAATATCATCTAATACATCAACTATATGGCACCAAATACATGGCATTTTAAAGAATTACCAAGCAGAGTGCCTTCAGATTTAACAAGGATAACGTTTAAATTAAAATTTATTTAGACAAAGAGATAGTATTTTCAGACTCCCTCGAAGGCTGATTCCTGGACTAGGGACTCTATTATATTAATGCTTCCCTGAAGCATCCTTTGTTTAAGGCACCTTGCTAGGATGAAATGCTTTCCTCATCCGAGCAGAAAAGGAGGGCTTTCATTCCACTTTTCTCCACTCCTCAAACCTCTGACATCTGGACCAAGCTCTAAGCAGCCACATGTCGTCCCCAGCTCCTCAAAAGTGGAATTGCCAGCCTTTTCCAACACATTCAGAACACCACAGTCCACGTACCATGAAATATAGAGATGCAAATGTTATCAATATCAGCAGATGGTCACCATGAAGGACCCAACAACCAACTAACAGGCTGATCCTCCACAGTATTTTTTCATTACATCCTCATGTAGCACAAAACCAAGTCCATGCTTAGCCCAAAAGCACATAGATGACCTCCACAACACATTGACACGTGTAAAGGAGATGCCAAATGTTCATATGGGCTGGAAAAAACAGTCAGAAAAGTTAGGAAAACGTTCTCAAATACAAAGATGTCAATCCTGGTTTCTGAAGGTAATGAGACATTGTCTCAGATACTGGGACAGTAATCTTGTGAACTATCCATACACAGTTTCACTGCTTTTTAAACTTTTGCCTCAGCAACAGGCAGACACAACCAACAATGGCATAATGCTGTGCTATACTGGACCTCAGACAACAATTTTCATAATCTTACACACTATACCTGATCCCATATTCTTTCCTGGAATTTGGTGTCCCAATCAAGGCAGTGTATAGTCAACTAATTTGTTTACAATCCTCAGAAGAGTCTTTTCTGCAGACTCAGTGCCTAACTCACTGTGTCTCCCATCTAGGAAATCTCTGTGTGGCACAGAGGGAGCAGGGCCCTCCATTTCCACATTCACTCAGCACCCAGTGAAGAAGGGATGCCACTGGCTGGCAGATGAGATGCTCCATCAGCCTGATGTGGTGAGAATCAACCTTTCCTTATTACACTCTTTGGGTGCTGGATTTGAGACTGCTGAATATGAGTGACCTTGCTCCTCTCCTTTTATAGGCAGTTTAGTATGCAGCATAAAAAGGGGAGAAGCTGAGAGCACAGAGCCTGACATTCCAGTTGTACCAGTGAAAGAAAGGCAGATTTGTTTTCCTCTCTCTGCTCCCAATAAAGGGAATTGACATCTCAATTTTCAGCAGTGCTAAGAAATAAGCATTCAACAGAACTCAGGTTAAAACTGACCACATCTGATATTATAAAGACTGTCAGGATAAGATTAAGTTACCTACAGTGTCACAATGTTTAAAATATAGTCTGATTAACTCAGACAGCTTGAACATTTTTCAAGGATGACAAAATTTGTTCTACTAGGACACTCCCAAATTGTGGGTTTAGCTTATAAATTAGGCCATAGAACTGCTGTTCTTATTGCAAGCTCTTAAAAGGGACAACAAACCATACTTGTTACTCCTCTGACGTTCATCATTATCATTCTCCTCTGTCAATATAAGCATTGATTATAATTGCAGTTTTGCCCAACTCATATTGATTAGAAAGTAAAGCAACAAGAGTAGTATAATTATGTCAAAAAATGTCTACTGACGTGAGACATAAAGCTGGCTTGATGTACTATTAACAAGTAGAAGAAACATATGTTTTCCTTACACTTGCTATGAATCCTGCAGAAATACAATTCTATTCTGCATTTCTGTTGTTTTCACAGGAAAATGTACCATAAACTTGGAAAATCTGGCCACGAGAAGGAGCAATTTATGGATGTGATGTCTCTACCAGGCCTGCCTTACCTCTTAAATTTGATAGAGTAAACCTGAGTAGTGTCTGTGTATTTGGTTAATTAAGAATCTTAACAGCAGGAACAGTTTCTAAACACATGACCTTGCAGAAAGTGATGTTTATCTCAGATCGGGATGGACACTTCTGGGCCTGGAGAGAGTTCAGACAGCAAGGTGGGTGTTGCTTTGTTCTGCCTACTCTGCTGGATATTGTCACAGCTTGAAGCTGAAAGTGGATAAAAATTCCTTCTTTCCAAAGGACAGAGCAAGGCTGGCTGTGATCGCAGGAGCAGCAGGAGGCAGATGCACCTGCACAACAGGAAAGCTTCTCTTTGGTGGGAAGATGTTCAGTGAGGATTCTGTTCACTGTCACACTACAATTGACTTCAGTGAGTAGAAGAATTGAAATTAGAAAGTTCAAACTTACTCCATGAATTGTTTCATGAAAAGGTCAAATATTAAAATTCAGATACAGAATATAAATATTGGGGTAAGCACAACTACAGAAACTCAATCTTTTCTTTTGTAGCCCTTGTGGTTTCTGTAGTCAGAGAGCTCCAAAACCAAAATGATGTGAAGACACAAAGATTAATTTGTTTCCTCTTTTTATCTCCCTCTCTTTTAAAGAACATGTCATCTTACATTATATTTCTATCTATTTCTACATCTTGTTATTTAAAGGAGCTTAAAACTATTAAAGATGGATTTTGTTAATGGCATTTGCTGGAACCTAAAGCACAAGGGAAAATATTAAAAAAGCACTAATCTCAACAAAGTTTTAAAATCATGGCTCTAACACCTAGTGTTTCGTTGTCTTAAATTTTAAAGAAATTCCTATTTTTACAGTATACCACTATGTTCCTTAAGACAATATAAAAATAAAATACAGACAATCCTTTTTTAAAATTATAAGATAATCCTAAGTAAAATTTAATTAATAGACATAAAAGCTAATCCCTTCTTCTTAAAGAAAAATATATCTAGCTGTCCAGCAAAGTAACCAGCACTTTACACAAAGCCTCTGTTATATTCTTTGCTTCCAAGGCATATTCAGACACTGCTTTTAAGACCTGCTCATGGAATTAAATCAGTTAAACTCATTCAAATCAGTTCCAAATCCCTGTAACATTACGATTAGTGAAACATTCTTGGTTAGCTTTAATGGGAATCAAGCAGATAAATTCTCCACTCTCAGATTCATTTAAAAAAAAATGAGAGAAACAAAATCAATTATTTTGAACATTTCATAGAATCAGAGAATTTGCCATACTATTGTTAGACCTATTCAGAAGGTACAGTTTCTTATATTACACACGGCTGTGCTGTACACACAAGGCAATGCCTCTCTGCAAAGATTCCTGATGTGCTGCTGTTATGTGTTAGTGCATATTCATCAACATTTCAAATATTTGCAAAACTGTCCCCTCCCTCAAGACCTTCCCTCATTTCTAAGTCTCCCATTACGTGCAGTTCTGCTGCAGCCCTAGGCAGGGCTGACCCAGAGAGCTGTGACCCTCCTCACAGACTGCCACAGCACTGGCATCGCTCAGGGGCTTCAGGGAGGGAAGACATGGAGTGCCAGCAGCCACTGGGAAAGCTTTAATCTGATTTTTAGACTTTATTATCTGAACTCTTTCAACTTAGATATAGTTCTATGCAACCATATTTACATTCAGTTTTTGATAACGAAAGACCTTTTGTAGCATCTGGTAGATGCTGAAGAATCCTGCTGGTTATTCAGTGTTATTCAGTACAGACACTTCCTACAAAGAAAGTCCTCTAGACACTTCATTAAATTTCTATTTTGCTTATTTTTCTGCTAAAGAAAATGCAGGTTAACTAGAGATCACAAATATTACATGCTATTATGGTGAGAAGTTAATGAGCACAGCAAACTCACCACAGCACTATCCTCTTAAAGTTACACAATTCTTTTACTCTAACACCTAACTATTTTGTAGCAGAACCATCCAGGAAGCATGCATATTCTTAGGTCTGTAAATATTTTTCAAAACAAAATATTTAGGAAAATAGGGTTTTTCCAAGTCCATAACAGCAATGCTGTCTTTCTGAAATAAAAGATACTACGCTTCTGAAATTTCTCTGAAAGTAATCATAAACTTTCAGGGTAAAACCTTTACAACTCAAAGTAGGTTAGACCAACACTATAGAAGAACTAGAGGCCATGCAGGTAAATCTTCAGAAAACATAATTCGTCCTTAATACAGAAGCAGAACAATGACCACTTAAATGTGGCTGCTGGGGTTTCTGAACAGCTGTGTCTAAACAGAAAACAAAATACCCTTGGCCTTCAGCCAGAAGTGGCTAATTTTCATTTGGGGAACAGTAAAGATCCTGACAAAGTTCACTGGTCAAGACTGTAACAAATTATACGTTTTGCATGTTGTTTAATGGGTGTTTTTCTTGGGAAAATGCTTTTTACTGTCTCTTTCACCAACAAACCTTGCATCAGTATCTTTAGAAGTTGCTAGATCTAAATGATTTTCAAATGTATAGTGACTACTGTAATGTTACTGAATGCCACAGGCATATCTGAGGTGGTCATGGATATTACAGAAGCTCATTATCCATCTCATTTCACTTTAATAAGTGAGACTGTATACTTACAGGACTGGAATTTAATCTCAATATTAAAATAAATGTTATATGTATCTTGCAACTTTGTACATTACATATTGAATGTTTTGGTGTTTCTTTTTCTTCCTGACTGTGTATTTAATGGGGGAAAGCCTATTATTCATACCTCTGCTCTTAATCAAAGCTGAGAATTCTGCAGAGAAGTAGAAAATTGAAATTGGCTTCTGCAACCTAGAGCTGAACAATTATGACTTGATTTACAAGGAGCCACTTTACTACATATTTAAATGTAGCTCTGCTACAAAATCTGGGGACTTTTCAGATAATCAAAATGCTACAGATTTAGCACTTTTAATTTTTGCTCCATCTCCTGCCAGCTTGAACTCTGATTATAATTACCATTTCATCTTCCTCTGAATGACATTGTTTTATCAGAGGAAGACGTTGTATCTGGAGCCTGAGCGTGATGATTAGTGTGGAACCAGATTTCAATGGGAAACAATGTGTGCCCTGAAACGAATCAGGATGGGGAGTAATAATGTGAAGCTGGAGATAATCTCAAGTCCTTGAGACATAATGCATAACCCCCATAGCTCTGCAGGGCATGCGAGGTAAATATGCAGTCACAGAATGAGAAAACCCCTCCCCTGCACAGGGCAGTTCCGAAGGAACAAAAAGGAAATCAAGCCTAACAACTGTCTAAACTCCACTGGCACTTACCTACATTTTGTGTCTGGAAAAATTTGCTGCTTCTTTGGATTGAGCCGGCCCAACTGCTAATAACCAAATCATGCAGGACAGTCTATTTTTGGCGATATCTTGAGGCTCTTCTTCCCATGTTTTTTTTCCAGAAACTATGTTAGAGGAAAGTACTTCAGCAGTGAAGTACCCCCAATGCATCCCAGCTGCTGGGGGACAACAAAGGAGTGGGTACTACAGCTGCTTCTGCCTCCTGTTTCTCTATTCACTTGTTACAGACCTAAGTAGATGAGCAATACTCTCTGCATAATTGAAAAAATAAACCTAAATTTTAGATAAACCACACATAGAAGCAGTCTTAAACTCTAAAATATAAGTAATATATGCTGAAAATAAGAAATACAAACAGTTATCTCATGTTAGCAGACTTGCCATGAATAAATCCAACTGTTAGAAAACCATGAAGTCAGATATATCTGTAACATAAATGGACTGCTTTAGAAAGTTCTTTTCTTTGTGAGAATTACCTTTTTAGTGAAGAAAAAAATTTGAATAAAATGATAAAATGTCAAGAGGAGTAATAAATTGACCCAGATGAGTGTAAGTACCTTTTGCAGCAGTTGCAAGAAATTCTGATTGATGCAAGAGTAGAAAAGGTGTGGTCCTGCTGCTCATGCCAGAGACAAGATGTAGCAAAACAAGTAACCTAAAATTCATAGAAGTTTCCTTAAAATTTATGTCAGTAGTGCTGCTACTCTAGGTTCCGTTTTTTGAAAACCCTCTCAGTCAGCTACATTTATGCTGAAAAATGCTCTAAATACTCTTTCTCTGGTTAAGGAAACTGCATATAAACTTTGGGTCGTGGCTTTCAAGATATGCCATAAGATAATACCTCAGAAAAGGTAAAGTTAAATGCACACAAACTTTTGTGAAGTGTCACTTACAGACATTTTATTTCTATGTGTATTTTTAAATGAAAAATTCATTCCTATTTAAGAATATTCTACTTGGAAAAATAATAAGTGCTCTGAAAAATCCTTAAGTCAAACAGAACTTCTGCTCACCTAATTCAGAATAATAGAGTAAAACTCTTCAGAAAAAGGCATAAAGGAATTTTGTGAAAATAACTAGAAAATGGAATATATTTTATACAAGACTAACCCAAGTAATAGGCATCACTTTGGAAAAGAGCTAATGAGAGGAAAGGAAAATCTCATAGAGAGCAAAATAATGAGAGCTTTGTGAATAGCGAGTGATTACTCACAGCTTCCCAATACAAAAGAATGATGTGGTACCCCATGAACTTTTCAGGCAACAACTTCTTTTTTTTTAAAGGATAGGTTTTGGTTTTTTGAGGGTTTTTTGGTTTTTTTTTTAGCAGAACCCATAGTTAAGTGGTGAAATTCAGAATCACAAAATGTTGTGAAGTAAAAATTATAGATATGTTCAAAATCTAAACATATCTGGGGAAGTATGTCTATCAAGGAGCATAAGATCCTAAACTTGAATTGAAGTTGTGTCTCAGCAAGTCCCAGAAAAAAGTGGTAAAACAGGCAAGGAGGCAGTGCTGTAATTGCTCTGCCACTTCCCCTATCATGGACAGCAGAAGCAGGGTGGGCTACAATAATTCAAGTGTGCCTGGCATTCTTGTTTTCTTACACTGGCTTTTCACTAACTTATCCTCCCATCTTTTAAAGACAGGAAATAAGAAATTTGTTTCTGTTCAACTTGCCAGGAAATGTGTGAATTAACAGCACTGCCCCAAAACAGTCAGAGTAATGTACAGAGTAACACTGTACATGTGTGTGGAGGTGCCTCTATGTGGAAGAAAACACAAGATGAACAGTACCCTGAAAACTAGATGTTAATTCATATCTGATATTGCAAACTGATGTATAAACTTCAGGCCTATTTCTCCTCTTGTGTTATATTGTTGCAGGAAAAACCCTCAAGGTTAAAGACCCCTAGAAAAAGAGAAAATCCTCAAAAATCCAGGATTGCTTTTGCAAGTTTGCCTCCTCTGATCCCCAAGAGGGCTAGTCTGCAACACCAGAAAAAATTGTTTAGAAAGATATGTTTACTTCCAAAATGTCAACTGGAATGTACTTTATAAATAGTGTGTACAGGATTTATGCAAAGATACAGACCATTAAGGAATTAATTAAAAAAAAATAATAATACTGCTCTTAATAGCACTTATAAGGCTACTTTGTACTCATTGACCACATTGTACTCATTATACCAAATTACCGAGAACTATGAGACAAACTGCAACCTAAGTCAGGGAAAGAGAGGACTGCCTGTATTCTTGCTAAAAATGCAACCAAAAGATGTTCATGAGACTTCTCAGTTTGCTTCCAAAGCCAGTGTTTGAATAATACATAACTGTGTCTCCTTGCTAAAAAGGAGGAAAATACCTTTAGGTCCTATGTGGCAGGGGTCTAAGAGGGATGGATTTATTTTAAAAAGCAGCAGTTGAGCCACTCCAAATAGCTCTCAACTTACTGTACTTTCCTCTGTCTCCAAGAAAAAGTGCATTTTTTATTTGTTCTGCTGAAGCATAAGCCCACTGAAGGCTTTAGGAAAGGCAGCTTGCTCCCGTGCACTGCAGTTTAATTTCCTTCCCAGCAAATCTCGGAGCAGGCCATTCAACATGAACCCTTCCCTAAAGCTGAGATTCACGCATGATGAAAATACAACTGGTTCAGTCAGCGTGGTTGCTAGGCTAGTATGCAGCAAGGGAATAAATTAGCTACAAAATAGTCGGAGTTTCAAGCTCTTGTGCACCTCTAAAATATCAATAAATAGCGTTCTGGAGTTGTTGAAAAATGATGTGCTTGAAATAATGCCCTGAGGAAGCCACTGTCCCACACATTATGTAAGTCATACTGAGTTCTCTTTGGCTAGTGTGAAACACAAGTTTAGAAAGCATCAGTATAATTTTGGCCTCATGAAAAATAATATTAAAAAACTGACCCAACAAACAAACCATCAACCAAAGAGAAACAGGTTTTTATTTGTCAAGGAAACCTAAGAGTGTCTCTGTAACTTCAGGACCTATTTGACAATATAAATCTGACTATCTAGCTAGAGATGAAGCTTACTAAATCGAATTTCCTCCCTTTATGAGGAACAGGGAGGCTTCGAGTTGCTTTGGCACCTGATTAACTATGGGCCACAAGCTCAGATTCACTAAGGGTGAGCTGCCAGCTTGAAGATTTCAGGATATTTCTATGGTATGTGAATCTGCCTCAAAATCCCCTAGATTTAGTTTGAAGACCTGCTGCCATCCTCGAACCATGACAGGTCTTCCTCACCAATCTTGCTGCATTTGTTCAGCCTTCAATCAAACTAAACTTGGTTCTAGTACATATCTGTTACATATCTCCAAATGAAATCTTCGGAGATTCTGCAAAGGGAAATGGCAGAGAAAATACTGAAGTGAAGGGGAAAACAGGCCACAGCCAGCAAATAAAAGCTGCCCCTACAGAACAACTGCCCCACATTCAGCCAACACTTCCTCTAAGGAGACAGGGCCTTTCCTGCCTGCTTTTGAGTGAGAACAGGGAATATATGTGTATTTTCCTGTCTTGGAAGGAACCGAACACTGAAAGGAAAGCTGTCCATTTCTAGTAGTTCAGCAGAATTTTGCTCCTGCAGTTGAAAAAAACTTTGTAACTTTGAGGATTACAAAAAGCATCTTGAATTCTTTTAAGAGACATCACCCACTGGCTAAGAGGCTTGCTTTTCGTCTTTTATTACATGGGTGTAAACAAATAAATTTTTTAATGAATGAAGTATTTTCCCACTGTTGTGGCAAAGTTTCAGTATACATCCTATGCACCTGACCAAGATTTAAACAGATTGAAATGCTTTAACCTTAAGCCAGTAGTCAGAAGCAAAACCCCTACATAGGAACACTACAAAGAAAAATGTGGCATATGGGGCACGAGAATTCTTGACTTTGACAGATCATATAGAGCACTTAAAACAAGCATACACAGAAAGAAGTTTTCATCATGGAGAAAATCAGCACAGATATTCTGCATTCATATTTTCTCTCTGTAGCTTTGAGATGGGGCTGATGGTACTCAGAATACAGTAAAATATTCTACTTTCTTGGTGAATTCTGAAGGATGAACAAATTACCTTGATTGGTTGCTTATATTTCCACAGATAATTCATCACTGCAAGATTCTGGGTCTACTGACACATTGATATTAATGAAAAATACAGTGATAAAAAATCTGGAAATTCTTAGAGCTTGAAGTCTGATGATGAGAGCCCCACTGTTTCACTTCTGTCAGAAAAATTATCCACGAATTCCTTATTTTTGCAAATGTAACCTTCTTTGTGACAGTAATTACACTGAAATAAATTAACACTTACATATATAACATGAAGGAGTCATTAAGTGCATATTGGACTCAGCCTACAAGCAATCCTGAGCCTCTGCAATATTTGAGGTTAGCTTTCCCCCTGAAGATCGTGTTTCAAAATTATCATGTAGACTTAGAGATGAAAGCTACATTAAAGAAATTTCTACAGTTTTAAAAGTGTTAACAGGAAAATTATTTTTGCTTCTAGAACAGGGCCACAGTGAACAACTTGCTGGATATTGGTTCTGTCCTTGCAGAAGCCTAAGACTTCACTATTACACAAAGGAAGAAGCATGAAATCATTATCATGACATGGAAAACTAAAAAGTCTACACTTTAAGTGAAAATATCTGTAAAGAGTCTGTCAGAATGCAAAGCTCTTTTTTGCGTTTAACTGCTAATTTGTTCTTTCCTCCCAGTCTTCTGTCATTCTTTTTTCCCAGAATTTTACCTCTCCTTGACAGATCAAGACTCTTCTCTGAAGGATAACTCTGGTTTTGCATCTGTAGCATTTCAATACTGAAGACAAAGATAAGTCAATTAATATCAACGAAAACATGCTTGTGGTAGTAAATCCTGAAAGAAGGGCACTGATGACCTGTACACTATTATGGATTAGAAAGCAAAGAAATCAGCCATAAATCACCCAAGAGACAACAACCTCCCTTTGACCCTAGTTCTTTATTTTATGTAGTTGCCTGGGTTTTTAGGTAAGCTTTAGAACTCTTTACCTCAACTAAAATGTTATTACTGTGTTTTTGTTGCTAGAAAGTGGCTTGAGAAACGTGAAATCATCAGCCAATCAGAAAAAAATATTATTGCAGCAGGTAATTGGCATGTTTACGATAGAGTTGTAGAGAAAGAAGCCCAGGGTACCTATGCAAATCCTTGCTCTACGAATTACTAATGGTGATGGGCAGACAATCATCAAGTAGGGATCTGCTTGCTTTGAGTTATTTAGAAAATAATTATGATTATTGAAAGCAGGCAATGCAGATAAGAAGTAATGAGAGTGCAGCAGAAAGGGAAGGGACAATGAGTTATCAGCAACCTTTAAGCTATTTGGCAATTTCTAACATGACACAATACAGCACAGATCCTGTGCCCTTCCTCTCCAGAACTCTTCAGTTGTGTGTTGCCCTCATGAACTGACCCTGTTTCCAGAGCTCTGAGTTCTCACAGCTCTGCTGTGAGGGTAGGTTATCATTAAAGGACAAACCTTGAAAAGCAGAAACATACACAGCATTTCTGAGGCTTTGGTCCTATCTGATCTGAACACACATGGCTGGCTGGCTGCACGTCGCATCCTGACAGCAAATGAAGGCACAGTTAATGTCAAATGTATCACTAGTTCACCATTATTTCCTAACTGAATGTCGTGCTGCTCTACAGTGAAGATATGCAACTGGTTTATGTACTGATTTATATCAACACTGCCACATGGCCAACTCACATCAACCTGGAAAATTGTTCAGAATTAAAGTAACACATCAAAACAGCACAAAAAATCCTTACTAAAATTGCAAACATTTTGAGAAGCCTTTGCAATCTGTCTCAGGTCAGAATTAGTTTCTCTCACTAAAATTGTGCCACTGAAGGCATGACAGACATCACGAATCCTTCGTATAAACTCAAACCTTTTCATCTATTCGTGAATGAAAAGTACTAAATGGGCCTTTATAGCTGCAGATAGGTCCTACATGCTGAGCAATTGCAGTGATTAGAAATTGCCTTGTAAATTATTTTTTTCCTTTTTTTGGGAGGGGGGGTGGTGAGGGGTGGGGGAGAATGTCCATGCTTCATGTTTCAACTTAATATATCTGAAAACAGACTCCAGATTGCATAATCCTTTTACTGGAGCTACAGAGACTCCTTTGTAGCCATTGTTCAATTGTTTTAGAGTCACCGGATATAGTAGCAATATTTTGACTTTATTTACAAAACTTTCTTGCTTTAAACCAAAAATTACTAAATTAACATATTTACAGAACATTCCAAAACTACTTTTAAAGTATTTTACTATTCACACACTTCATACGGAAACAGCCCATAAAGACCTTTAAAATTATGCCAAATTGGTGAAAAAAAATTTAAATCATATACAAGCTTGGGACCAGAAGACTGTTTTGAAAATGAATTACCATAAGAAATTGTTATTTGTTTTTGTTGTTACTAGAATAAATACAGTTATTATTAATAAGTAGGTAGTTTCTAAAATTATTTTTCATTATTCCAGATGCACTTGGGCATAAAGCCATAGATTTACACTGCCAGAATTCAGACTATATTTTTTGGTCTGGATTATTTTGGATGAGCAAGGGAACAGCTGTCTGATAAGCAATTGAGGTTTCTATGAGTGTGTAAAGGATAGTGCAGCATTCAGCACTATTTATGTTACTCTGCTACCCTCCAGTAGTGTTAATTCTGTGTTTAACTTTTCTTCTCTGTCCACAGTCTACAAGACTGTTTCTGTGTAACAAAAAATTACTGTTGGTCTTTTATAGTCAAAATGAAACATGATGCTCATATTACCTAATTTTCCAGAAAAAAAGGTCATATGATTTTATTAAATGACTCCATATCCTTTTTTGAGTCTTTAGTAACAATTTCAAGCAACAAACTTTACTATTTTGAGAGAGCTTAATTCAGTTTAAAACCTATTTTATATCTATTTTTCTGTTGTTTTCTTCTGTATTCTCAATCCTTTTTTACTGCTGAGTGCAGCATTAAAAAGTATGATGTGGTGAATAATCTCCTCCACAAGAAGAAAAGCATAGAGCAAGCAATATTTAACCTCCATTTTTGTTAAATTTTTCTTTGATGAATCAAGATTTCAGATTATAAATGTCAGGGACTTAACCATATTTCTTCAGAACATAGCACATTTTATCCCATGTCTGCCTTTCATAAATCCTTATTAAAGTTAGCATATATACATGACAAGGAGCCAAATGGCATGAAAACACTCTGCCTTTCTTTTCTTCTTTTTTATATAAGATTATTTATGGTACAACATAACATGAAATCTTGTTCTTCATCATAGTTCTTGGACATAAAAAATTCTTAGAAGAGCAAATATCAAGTTATTTAGGGCCCTGTAGCATTATAAAAATGCAAAACTACATGACTGCACCAAATATATAAAACCACATACAGATATTTCTCAGCAGTGTTGTATAAACCCATTTTTTGAAGAAAACAACAATACTTAAAAAAACAATGAGGCACACATCTTTGCTGATGACCAAGACTATTTTGGGGGTTACTGTAACCTTAACTTCTATGCCCATTTTAACCAAAATCCTCAGAGCACTAAAATTAAGCCAGTGGTTGAAGGGGAGTTTAGGACTTTGGGAGGAGCCACGTCTTACAGATTCCCAAAGGAATCTGTATTAATATTTCCATAATGTCGATAGCCTAATAGGGTTATAGGCAGCCTAATCACCCCACATACTGCAGACACCACATCTCAGTGTCTGCCATTGATGAAATTATAAAAATAATTTTAAAAATATAATTAAACAGAGCCAGTTTAATGGACTAAATGATTTGGTTGATTTAACCTGTGTAATATCCCTTGATCCAACATTTAAGTATTTATTTCATATAATGTGTGCTGAAGATGTCAATAGTCAATCTGATACAAACATCTCCTGGTGCTCATTAGCCTGCTATGATGTGAGGATGCTGCTACCATGTGGTGAGACTTAGGACTTGGCTCTTCTTAGATTCTGTTCCGAGTAACACTTTGGAATCTGCACTTGCCTGGCATGGACACAGGGTCAGAGTGCAATTTCAATTTTGCAGCAGCAGTGTACAGATTCATTTTCTGCATGTATATATATAGGCAGACAGATATAGCTATGTTGTCATGGAAGTTCATTTGCATTGAAATATATCTCATTTATTGATTTAGCCATGTTTTACAGGAAATAAAATGGGAGTAATTTAGAATGGTGGCTGCTGCTTTAAGATCCTCTCTCCCTGTTGCCTGGCAGATGGATGGATATAATGCCATCACTTGATACCATGCCGAATTATGACTGTGTCATTTTGTTAGAGCCTGCTGGTTTGATGTAGAAATTTGCTGTTGGATTAGGGCTTTTGCCAATCCAGGCACAAGAAAAAGGCTATTTAATGTGTTTTGAGCTGCCATATGGTGTGGATAAAAGAAGTAGTTTCATGGCAGTCGTGAAATCTGATGCATATGAGTAAGTCTGTGTGCTTTGCCATATTCCCTGTCACATAGTGCACCTGCTGCAATCAGGTATTACACATAGAAAATATGATTGTCATAGCTCTTGATCCTGGATGTACCTCAATGTCAGAAAACAGTAAATCCTTCTGATGTTTTCAATACACATGCAAAGCCAACCACATGAACTGGAATGAGAAGTGAGGAAACACCCACTTTATGGCACAGCTGATTCAAATTATACTCCAACACAATATTCATTTAAAATGCATAATATTCACTCCAAATTTCATGGTATTTTACTAACAAACCTAAATCTCATAATTGTATCTCAAACTAGATGAACAGAAATTACTACAGAAAGAACTGATAACAGCACTCTCTCAAAATAAAACTCACGAGTCCCAGTCTGGGTCTTCCACTGTTTTCCTGTGATAAATCTCATCCTGCTGCTTCATCCGTTTCTGTCAGCACTGTGAGTCCAGCAATATCCACTAATATAATTCTTATCTTCTTTTTCATCATTTCCCTTTTTCCTCCACTTAATCCCTGAAAAAGTCTAGAAGAAAGCAAATGGAGGCAAGGGTCTTCAATCTAACACTACAGCTTTCTCCTTCATTGAATAATGGTAGAGATTCTGGCTCCACTGTAGCTCCAGTATTTGAATCACTCTTTTTCTTGAGGCAAACAGTCTCAGAAATATTTAGCAGTGAACAGATTTCCTTTAGAGTTATATATGAATGTCACCGTCATGCAAAAATACAATGATACTAAGGCTATAAGCACTAAAAATCCTACTTATAACATCAATATTCTAATCAGTGCTCTGTTTGTCAGACATACTATAGCCAACTAATTTTCAGACCTTCAGCTTCTAGACTGCCATCCAGAAACACCAAGTTCCCCCTACAGCAGGTACTCTGCTGCTCAGCTTTGTGGGAACAGGAGTGTAAAGGACACACAGGGAGACAAAACCTGAAGCTATATGAGGAATTTCTAGGAAAATAATTAATGGTCTGAATAGTTAAGTAGCCTTCAGCATTAGATGATAGCTGAGGAAAAATGTTAAGGATAATATATACATAAACAGAGTAATATAATAACTCTGTCTAAATCTCATTCAGAGCTTCCGAATTCTGCTGGCAATGTTCCTCAGGGTATCAGATAGATTGAGGAAAACACTGCTTCTTTAGCTACCAGCTTTTCTTCAATAAATACTTGAAGCCTTAGAGTCACTTGATAAAAAGAAAGAAGCTTGGGATGCCTGCAGGATTTGGACTGTGCTATACATAAAAACTTCTGGCAGGAGTGTTCTCATAGAGTTTACATAAAATACCATTAACAACAACCCTTCAGCTTTGCTTAAGGCATCTTTCAAGGAGATAAAGCATTGGGCAGTATGAAGGTCATGAGAAAGATGGAGACAGAAGATCTTTCTGTTTATTCCACAGCAGAGTGTGGTACTTCAGCCCAGCTCTGGAGCATAGAGTTCGGAGCCTCAAAGGGCCCTGCATCCAAACCAGCTTATCCTGGCCAAACTCTCCCCACAGCTTTATCACAAAACTGGGCTCCAGTCCGAAGCATAGCTAGGACTTCTCATCTGCAATGCTCATTGAAACTTGTTACAATGCTGGCCGTGAAATAATCTGCAGTGTCAAGCCATACTTTATGGATGGCATCCATTTACTAAAAGCCAAAAGAGTTCCAGCAGGGTTAAGATCTTCACAGTGCTCAGAGAACCACATAGACAGTGTGCTACAGTACTGCTATGGTACAGTGTCACAGCTCTGCTGTGGCACAATATCATACCTCTGCCATGGTACAGTGTCACACGTCTGCCATGCACAGTGTCACAGCTCTGCCATGCACAATGTCACAGCTCCGCCACGCACAGTGTCACACCTCTGCCATGCAGTGTCACATCTCTGTCATGCAGTGTCACAGCTCTGCCACTGGCACACAGTCTGTGCTGCCCTGTGGTACAAGATTCCAGACCTCGCAAAACTGGAGCTCCACCATCCCTGATTAACTTTGAGCGTGTGGTGAATCTAAAGATACCGAGTGACATTATGGATCTCAAGCAAGACCCGAAAGAAGCCAAATTGAACCTGAAGGAGAAAAATCACGACAAACTAGCAATACGTGGTTATGCACATGTTTAAGACACCCCATAGGTGTTCAGCTGGTTCTACACTGCTCAAAATCGCTTGGTTGTTTTTACAACTCACCAGTGGAAGGATCCACATTATAACATGAATTATATCAGCCACCTCTTAAGGTTCATCAGCTAGAATTTCCTCCTCTACAACTTTCTTATATCCAGTGTATTGGATTTAGTTTAGGAAACAACTTTTCTGGAAATTGCTTTGTGTGCATTGCATGTTTTGTTAGCAGTATTTTCCCAGTGCTGGCAGATCACTCCGTGGTAGCAGATGTGCATGTTTTAGAAAATCACTACCATAAGGAATAGCATAATTATATTTACTGCTGTTTGTTACCGTACCAGATAACGACTCATAGGGATACTGGGACAATTGAGACTCACTAAGAACTTCTCTTCTTCCTTGGCATAATATACATAATTATGTTTTCTTTCCTCTAATTGCAGCTAAAGATTACCTGCTCACTAATAAACTTTTCTTGCAGTACAGCCAAAATTAGGGCCTACTGAAGGCAACTGTAGATGCATCTTAAGTATCAGAAGACTTCAGTTTATATCCCCTTGAATTTTCCACCTGCCTTATAATTTTGCTTTTGTATTGGTTTCTAAAAAGGTGACATTTTTGTAAGAGCACATGCATTTCTGACAGACTATGCTGCTAAATTCTGTGATATCCATGTATTAGTTATCTGCTGACCCAAAGCACTACACTAAGTTTTGCAAGTATTTAAATTGCACTATTGAAGATCTGACAAAAAACCACTTGCATTATTTCTATGTTCAGAACCAAAGGAAATTTAAAAAGCAAGAAATACTGTCCAGGGAATGATAAAATTTCAAAAAGATTTTATTGAAAACATGTTGCCTGAAAAACTCTGGAAGCTCTTTATTTGATAAGTTTTTTTATCTCTTTTTGTTTCATTTATGATTTGAGAATACATATGCTGATTTTCTTTCTCATTTAAATTTTCAATTATTGCTCCATTAGTCCTAGATACATTGTGAATTTGTAGCCTTTTGAAATCTTATTAGAATTTCCACACATATATGGGTCCAAAGCCACTTTTAGATTAAATTAGAACAAAGAGAAGAAAAAACATTTTAGGAAATTAAAATTACTTCAGTTGTCAAAGTGGCAGTGCCATCTACTAGAACAGCTTCTAAGAAATGTCTAGCATGTCTTTAAAAAAAACAAAAAAACCCACAGATGACAATATAGAAATGCATTCCCTTAGGAATATCCTTGAAGCTTTTCCCAGTCTAATTACAACATACTGTCCTTGTTGATATATCTTATGACACGGCTCAAAGTCACACCTGAGAATGTATCAACTGATGTCTGGAAAACAAGTTTGTTCTTTGCAAACACAAGAGTTGAAATTCATGTTTTCCGGGGTAACAATTGTAAAATAGAGACTAGGGAGGAATGAAATACTGTACTGCAAGACTGATATTCATACTGTGCATTAGGTAATTAAACCCTGTGTGTGCATTTGATTGAAATGCAGAACTTACTGACTCACTGCTTTTCCTTTATCTAGAGGGCAACACTTGGGTTCCATTAGTCAATTACTTAAACGATACAGTGATTGCTATAACTCCTTCAAAGAATCCTTTTGTGTATTAGTGCTTACAGGAGGTTAATAATTTAACATTAGAATGTCCAAGAACAAAATGCCACAGTCATGAAAAAATAAGAGTACAAAATACTGGTAATGGATTTTGACTTCGTAATAATTTGAACAGATAAAATCAAGGTCAGCCACATGAAGTGTATATAACATAACATTCAGCTTTTTGATGCCTAAGCTTTTGACAGGTTCAAAATTCCAAAACAGTTTTATTTTAACAAGAAAAACATTGCATACCACACTTTTGAGCTTCTGGTGTCTAAATATCAAGGCAACTCAGAATTTCTAATATTATTTTTTTTCCTCACAAAAGATGAAGAAAAGATCAAGTCCTACTCCCTTAATTTAAAGCTGGGACAAGATACATTCTAAGCATCCACAGGAAGTTCATGCCAAACAGTAAAACTCTGATTACCTACGTCCTAGGCATGTCTTCTTCACTAAGCCCTTCTTTGTACACCAGCCTTTACATTCCCATGACAAAACTTGAAAAATAATGCCTCAGGTACAGCGATGTTATCCTTCCCCTTTCACAGAAAGAAACCAAACAATGATCAGAGTAACCTCATTTCTCAAGAAAATCCAACCCATCAAATTATAGACTCTCCCTTCCTAACTCTTTCACAGTTTCTTAATTCAAACGCAAAATGCTAAAGACAAAGGTGTTGGGGGAAAGGGAAAGCTTTCTTAGACCTAAGCAGCAATGGCCACCTATCACCCCCACAAAGAAGATGCAGCTTCATGGTCTGTGCTGACCCAAAACTACAGAGGTGTGCTTGCAGCAGGGCTGTTGAGACTCACTGCAGAAATGTAGTCAGCTCCCCTCTGCTCCTGAACCTGTGGGGACAAAGCAGAGGAAAATGACGGGTGGACTTTACTGCAACTGCAGAAAAGCCATGACACATCTCGAGTTCTTTGGCATTGATACTGCAAAAGACTTGTCACTGGCCACAGTCAAAATCATACCCTTGACCACAATCTCGTAACAGAAGGGATGATGCATGACAAACATTTAAATCTTTTCACAGTTCATTTATTCCTACAATTGTGCTGCGCTGAGTAGGACCCTCTGAACATCCTTGATCTCTCAGACAATTGTGGTTGGAAGATGGGCAAGTACAAAGGCTCTTATTTCCTCCTTGAATTGTGTTTTTCTATTTCAGCTCTGCCATTCACCAAATTTTATAGTTATAAAAGTATCAGCTCATGAGTTTACATAACTGATGATTTTTTTCTAGACATAAAGGGTTTCAAGAGTCTGTAATGATTATCAGAGAAGAAATCAAAGGAGAAAAGATGGAGGCAAAATGTGATGAACAAAATAGCTATAAAAGAAAAAGTTTTACTTATGCTATTACCCTTCTCTAGGACTTTGCATTACAATGCATTTTTATCTTTGTGACATTCAATTTTCTTTGACTAGCAGCAATATCAGCAGCACAACTGAAGGTGATTCTCTCAAGAATTCATGTTCCTTCCAGATAAACAAAACTTGGACAAGAATGTACATGAAAATGAAAAAGCTCAATTGACTTAAATGCTTTTCTTCTTTCAGTTATCTAGAGGTTTCCCATTCAATAACTGTCTTGTCATTCTTATTCACTTATTTATCTACATTTTTCTATTAATATTTTATTTTTAGAACATAAATGTTTTATCCCTCTGAAAAATCATGTGTTTTTTAGATAAAATGCTAAAATACATGCCACAATGGGAAGCAAACAAAAAGTACGAAAAAATATCTAATTCCACTCTTTTTTTCTGTCCTAAAACTGTGGTCAAGACTTCCAAAGACTGAAGAGCATTATGCAAAACTGGACTAATATTGATAATTTTCTATTATTTTACAGTTCTTTTATCAAAGCAAAGTGAAACTCAGGAGGGTTATTTTATATCCCTGAGACTTGTCTTTAAACTTGATAGTTAATCTCTTGTTTAGATTCTCTCACAGTTACTGTAACAATATCTCAAAATTAGTGCCAAGAGACTAATTCTGCATTGTGGAGTCTAGAGAAGGGATTTATATAAACCTGAATGAATCTTGGAAAGCGGTGCTGAATAGCTTTAAACTTTAACAAGGGGCTTTGGGTAAGGCCCATAAATCCTGTGGAAGCATTCTTCCTGTGTCAGAGAATCCTGCATTAAGCCACACATCTCCTCCTTTCTTCCCAGTTATAAAACCCATGAAAAAAAGCAGAAACCCGACTGTTCAGCTGATGGAAGCCCAGCTGCAAAAGTCTATTTGCATGGCTGAGTTCTGAGAATTCAGAAATGAGTGACAAGTCAGCTGGCTACTGAACAGCTGTTGGACTCCTTACAGATATCTGAACACTGCAGTGCTGGCTGCTAAAAATTGTATTCTACTGGTGGAAAATGGGAAAATTTAATAAAGTCAAACAAATATACTGGATATTATGTTTCTACAATATAGGTGTGTTATTATAATAAAGTATGATTTCCACATACTTTATAAGCTTTTTTTTCAAATCTGGAAAATACTTTTAAAGTATTACAACTCAGTATTAATTTTTAATTGTTTTTTCTTTAATACTCAGTAGCCTTTCTAATAATTTTGTGACAAACTATATTTATTAAATATTCATGACCTCCATTTTATGTCTTTAAAGTATTTAACCAAATAAAACATCTACCTTTAGAAGAAGTGTTTTTACTGACACAGATAAAGGTTCTCAGGTATTTATAGAATTTTGGTATCAACTGCCAAAATCTATATGAAAGTTTTGGGAAAAGAAATCTCACTTAAAATTTGAACCAGAGGAAGTTTTATTTTTTTCTGGAAGTAGCCAGTCAGCAAAGACTGGGGAAAGTGAGAGATTATCTAGGTGAATAGAATAAATAAATAGCTTTTTTTTCCACCACTACACTAAAAAAATATGTGCAATGTATCTTTTCTATATTGATGCAACAATTTCATTAAATGTCAGCACATGGAGAACTTTGGAAAATTAAAAAATTAATCTCAAATTCCAAAATCATCCAGCTAAAAGTACAGCTTTACCATCTCTGATTTTTTGCTTGGCAATAAAGACAAGTGAAAGTGGCTAAAATGTTACAAAATGGAGAAGTAGCAACACATTTTTGTCAGTTCACCAAACACAACATAAAACTTCAAAAGAGACCCCTGAAAGAAATTGTTTCAAATATTGATTTTCTTGGGGAAAAAAAAAATAATCCAGAGCTCAAAATGAGACCTTTTTTTTTTCTCTAAAGAACAAACTTGCAAAACAAGAATAGAGCTTTAGCTGGCCTCAACCATGCTAATGTCAGCAACAACCAAAGGTCCACTGCAAACACTCACCTGGAATTAAGCACTCATGCTTAAATGCACCGAAATACTGTTCTTATCTCCTGCCCTGATACAGCACATGCATGGCTGAAGCCTGCAGAAGATTCACTCTCCACTTTGCCTGCTTTCTCTAAGTAAACATTTTATTAATGGCAATGTGTCAGGGCCACTTCTGCCTCTTCCAGTAAACTGAATGTAAAGAATCTTGGTCATTATTTGAAGGAATGAATGGGGCTCTTGATTGAGAAGAAGGGGAAAATTCTGTGGTGTTCAGGCATCTGAGAGGGACCACTGCTGAAGGATCTGCATAATACTTGTCTTTTCACACAGTAGAGGAGAAGTCCAGTGTGACTGGGCACAACTGGATAAAGTTCACTGACTGGTATTTGGGAAGCTGTAGAATGGTAAGAAAACACAACACAAAAAAACTGATTCTCTGGTAATGGCTGTTTTTATTGTCTTTTCAACGCAGCTGCATCCCAATACATTCTTCTTGCCTTGCACCTTTAGCCTACTATGAATTCTTTGCTCACGTATTTTGTAATCAAGTGCCTTCATTTTCCATGCTGCCTGAATACTTAAGGAAACTGTTGCAGAGAAAGCCCAGCTTGAATGTTACAATTCTAAACACACTAAAATAAGTCAAACTCAGACATGAAAGAAACAGCTATACTTAGAGAAAATGGAGTATCTCACCTAAAAATTAAGCAGTACCTCTTGAGCATGAGCAAATCATAACTTTCAAATACCTACAACTTGAATAAAGTTCTATGGATTTCTAAGCAGAATATAAAATGCATTTCTCTTCTCATGAAATGTCAAGTCCTTGCTCTAAAATATAAGAGTACTTTTAAATTTTCAAAGGAAATCTTTATCCGTGAAAAGCACTGATTTTTCCTTGTTTCATTCCAAGGCCTTTTATTTCAAGGAAAGTAGATCTCATAAAATAATGGAACAGACCACAGTTATTGAAAATTCCATCCCTGAACAGCAGACCCCAGTAAAATTACAGGTAATTGAAAAGCCAGCACAAGCAAAGAACTCTCAACCGTTTTTAAATGGGGGAAATTTTAGTGTCTCCCATGTGTATAAGCAAGCATAAAATTAGTATTCAAATAAAACTGTAAGTTTAAATTAAGATAGAAAAAACACTGGGTAGTTCATTAAATAAATTGGCCAGGTTGACCTTTATAAAATTTTTTACATCTTTATATTACATTCTAATTCAGAATAATTTTTAATGTTGGTATTTTCTTGAAAACATTCATTTAAGGTCACCAGACCTTCTTCTGAGACAAAGTCACATCTTAATTCAGAGTAGCCCAGAACATGCCACCTCCTGTGTCCTTGTCCAGAGAAAGAAAAGGTAGGAGGGCAGTCACACTTCCATAGCTTTAGTATGTTAAATTTAGAATCAATCATGGTTGCAACTAATCAATGTAACTCTTTTATAAAAGCTTCAAATAAAAATCAAATTTCTCACTTCCACTATGAAATAGCCAGACTTAAATAGGAGTTTCTTTCAGAGGACTGCATAATCTTTAACAGGCTTTAAAAGATGGAAGGAAATCATTTAATGTCCTTCCATCAGTGATGTGAGAGGACGGGGCAGCTGCAGCAGAGGCAGCTGCCTGACTCTGAAACCCACGTCATTCCAGAGACTGTGTGAAGGCAGCTGCAGACCACACACAGGCATAGAAACAATGAGGTGATGTTACAAAAAAGTTTGACACCACCAGAACCCGAGACAGTGCCTGTTTATAAATAGATATAATGAAAAGAATGAAAATATTCAAGAACCATTATTTTTCTAGAGGTTCATCACTTAAGTGCATCTGCAATAACTTTGTTATCTTATTCACAGGATGTTCAAAAGGTATGAGGATGTGGCTCTTGGGACAAGGCTTAGTGGTGAACACAGTTGGATTTGATCTTAGAAGCCTTTCTAATCTCAATTTGATTTTATGATTCTGATAGCCAAAATGCATATAAAGTACAGCGAGATTGACATCTATAAAAGCAAATTAAAATAGAAATATTTGTAGGACTTTAAAACATAAAATTTTAAGTTATTTTCATTAAAATACAGGCATGCAAACAAAAAGCATGGGATGAGGAAAGTATTCTTCTAATATTTTTATTTATCAGCAAACAGTTACTTTTTAAGTGACTAGGAATTTTGCTCCTACTGGAGCCCAGCAAGCTTAGGGAGCAAGGTAAAAGAACTCTTGTTTTTTAGATCTTCTCCAAATTAACAACCAAGGATGGTAGTGCTTTTGAACACAAGTATTCATATGCACTATCTGCATGTTCTTTTTTCCAAATTATCATTTCTGTCTGTGGGAATTCTTGCAATGTACAGCATGTGGTAATACTACAGCACACACACATAAATAGTTACTAGCAATAAAAAGACTCCCCACAATTTCTTCTTTTCTGAAACACCTTTAAGTCATTTTACCATATTAAAAACTCCATATTATATAGAAGCATAAATTCATGGGACCCCTCAAGAGACAACCACACTCCTATAAAGATACAGCAATTGGGTAATTTTGAATGTTGTCATTATAAACAAGAAGAGAAACACACATTTAAAGTAAATTTTTGCATTACTACTTTTATGCTGCAAAATAATAAATTTATTTGGAAGCAGTTGTTTGTTAGTGAAGTATATAATTTTCCATAAGTCTGTAAACTATTATTGGCAGGTAAGTGCCCTTCAGGTTTCAGATCCCAGGATAGACTCCAAACTTCTGGCAAGACATAGTGGTATTTCACCCCCTGACACAGCAAGGGTGACAAAAATAATCTTTCATTTCTAGCATTCTGAGTCAGCATCTGTCCAACAGCTGGGAGCCATCACATCCACTTTAGTTTACTCTGGTGTCTTCCTACTGGCTTTCTGTTACTTTTTAAAAATATTGATAATTCTGTTTGTCCCAAGCCTAGTTATGCTTTCCACAGACCAATTCCAATTTCTGATTTAGCTCATCTCTGGTAAAATGTCTCCCTTCACCCAGCATAATATTTATTGAGTACCATGAATTCAATTTTCTGAGGAATTCCATGTATTAAAATGATGCAAATTCAAAAAATGTCACTAAAACTTCACTCAATTTTCAATGTTCCAGGGCAGGTAAAGCACGAGATTTTACTCCTAATCTCTAAGGAGATGGCTCACCACTTACCTCATCTAACATTAGAAGTGAATTGTGAAATCACTGGCCATTAACAGAATACAGAACCAGGCAATAAGGACTAAGACCACGAAGTTACCAACCTCAGGAGAAATAATTTTCTGAAGAAAATAATGACTCACATTTCTGCCCTGAACCACTGCTTCTGGAAGACAGTGTAACTAGACACTCTCCCTTGACATCTGTGCAAACTGTACTCTGCCCTTCTTGTTAGGAAAAATACATTGGGGATGACAAGTCAAAACCAGGGAAAATCAGCTGTTTCAAATTGTATGTAAGGAGATCTGACATGGCTCCAGAGATCCCTTGAGTAGAAGTTAATGCCTACCTGTAACAAGAGAAATATGCATTTAACCCAAAACAGTAAGTAGGGAAGTAAAAATAATGCAATAGCCAAAGACTCTGGCACATCAACAAGCTCCCTGCTATCAGGGGACAAGCTTCTGAAAAAACAGGACATGGTGATTTCCAGTTGCAGTAGTATGCAAGCTTGGAAGATGGAAAATCTATACAGTACCACAAGAATAGTAACTAAATATAAATTGGCAACATGTCTTTTTAATTCATCAGTCAATCATATGATGACCTAATCTACAGGGCCTGGGCAATCACAAATACAAGGCAAATGTCTTCTGATCTTATCAGTCTTTCTGTGAAGAAATTCCTCCAAATGTCCAACCTAAGGCTCCCCTGGTGCACCATAAGACTATGTCCTGAGCAGGCATTTTCTGAATAATTCGTAAAGAAAAGTCCTGAAAACATTTTTTCAACCACCCTTTTCAATTTGCTTGGACAGCTACTTGCCTACATAAAACTATTTGTTTTCAGTTATGTATATGTCCTGTGAGATTTAACTCAGAAGTAATTCATAAATAAATCTGAGGAAAGATCTTTTACAAATGTAAATTATTTGAATAATTGATGCTACCTTAGAGTAGTTCTTTCTCCCATATTAAAACATCTAAAGAATGAATAAGCATGCACCACAATGAGACTGAGTACAACATTTGCATACAGATAAATTTATATTCTGTCTCTGTGCACCTGACAGACAGGTATATTAGGTATACTATATATATAATAAACAAAACCCAGACTAGGGAGTGAAATCTAATCAGCATTTTATTCCAAATTTATGCATGAAAAGGCATTTTACCAGCCTTATCTACAGTTCTCATGTTCTTACATTTTGAACTATGCTTCTAATTTTATATTGATCTGAACATATGCATACCTATAGATACCCAGACCATAATCCTTTATTTTGTCAATTTATTGCTTCTAACAGAGAGGACAATGCAAAGAGAACAGTGAAAGCTGTTGCTGTTATCAGGCTGAGGGCTCTCTACCCCACAGGGCACTTGGTGGTTGCACTCCTTTAAAGCCATGCATGAGGATCACAGGCCCCCAACATCACCCATGCACAGGCTAAACTCAAAAGATGACAAGAAGTGCTCAAGACGGGCAGTTTGTTCATCCCTTGTGTTTACAGGTGAAAGCTGTCATCTTTCGACCAAAGTGTGATTTTAGGCATGTTATAATAAGCTCACACCCCCACACCTGTCAACAAATTAATGCTGGCCCTTGCTGGCAGTAAATGCTGGACACAAATGCTGAAGTAAACTAAAGAAGATAAATGCATATAAGGAAAATATTACCAGTTTTGAGAAACAAACAGACAGAATACCTGCATTCAGATTTCCATGCATGAATCACCTACAGAATTATAACAGGGCCAAACATGCTGCTAAAATGCCATCTTTTATTGCTGGTGAAGGATTACTATCAAGATCTTTAATATCAGTACCACTTAAAGCAGACACCAGCACAGGAAGAAGTGCACAGCTTCCATACAAGAAGCCAAATATCAAGTCTAGTGACAGTCACATGATCGTTCTCTGCCAAAGGACAAGACAAATACAGCACAAACCCACCTAAGTGGGGACCACAAGTCATTTCTGGGGCTGTTAATCTCCTGTGTCTGTGAAACACTGTTCAGTCCTCAATTACATGTTCCTTACAGAGAGACCACCATCACAGACCACAGTGTGGTCTGTAACCTGCTTTAGCCAAGAGACAAAAGCAAAGTTTGATCCTTTATTGGATTTCCCTCCCTCAGTAACGTCAATTGCTTTAAAACTGGCTGCCTGGTTTTGCCAATTCAGCAATCTCAAGGCTGTGTCCTGGTGTGTTTCTGTTATATTTTAGAGTGAAATAAAGAAAGGGTAGATACCAGGCTAAGGAAACCGTATCACCATATTCTGAGTTTAACTCATTGATGTGTATATGATGTAACTGCTCTTACTTGCTGAACCAAATCAGAAATATTTGCTTGGAGATCTTTTATGGTTTACAAACTAATTTTTATGTGTTAACTATGAACTCCACTTCTGTAAAAGCTGATATATTGAAATAAAAGGTTTGTGTGTTTGACTACAGCATGAAGCATTGTACCTGACTACCAGAAAGGGATCATTCACAAAAACACACCTGTAAACAGATGTGTTGTGGTTTTAATTCAACATATAATTTTCTGAGACTTTTAAAGACTTGTATCATACTTGTTATGCAAAAATAACATTTTTCAACCTGAGGACTTCAACTTAATCTTTACAGAGAATGTTTCCAAGATCACTGTATCTTCTGTATTTCTCAACTATTACCCCTCCCAAAATCCCCTTCTTTCCTATGATTTTAATATGTTTTTAGGCCAGCTCCATCTTTCTAAAGCACACTAAATAACTCACATCTTTCTTCTTTCTTTTTTCCATTTGTTGTCTCTATAAACCTCAAGGAGCTGAACACTTAAATTTCAAAGAAACTCTGTGGAAGGCATTACCTCATTAAAATTCTCAGCTGCTAAATTTTCTCCTGCTGAGACACCTGGGCCCAGAACTTCCACCTAAACCTGTGTGGAACATTTCTCAGCACCATGCTAGGCTGCTTCTCAGAGTCTTTCCTCTAGAATGCCCATAAATCCATTCTCATGGAACAGTTCAATACAGTAGGAAGGGAAGGAGCATGGCTTGCAAGATGCCCATTAAATTAATTTCCTCATTTGCTCATTGCTGCATCTTTTTTTTGTTATATTCCTGTTTTCTCATTGCTGAATCTTTCTTCCATTTTTTGTTTACATGTTTATTTTTCATATAAGCAGGGACCTAATTTCCTAATTTTTACATTTAGCATGCAGAAGAAGGCATTCCAGACAGTAATAGCAGCTTTTTGAAATTCCTCTAAATTCCTCTAAAAGGGTAAACTTGAAGTATTATCTGTCTGCAGTGGAGCTATGCTTTTTTTTTTTTTTCCCTGTAACAGAAGCATGTTTCATTAATGCCCACCCACACTTTCACTTCATTAATTCTGATTCTCTAAATGAAAACAAGTTTGTCCACAGAGACCCTGTTTTAAAGGCAGTATCTCAGGTCGTAACTACTAAAATGGAAATCTTAGAGTCTGTGACCTGAAGCCTTAGGCAGCACACATGCACAGCCTTACACTGCACAAGTACCCTCCTGAAGGTTGTTGAGCAAAACAGCACTGCCCAGAAGGAACTTTACTAAATTCAGACCAGCACTTTTGGCACTTCTGGAACCCCACTGGACTGATTTAATGGCATTTAAGGTGGAATTTCCTTCCCTGAATGCAGACAGTACCACTTTAGGTCCTTTATTGTTCCCCATCCCAATCCTGAAGGCAGGGGTGTGCTGCCAGTGCTGTGCTGTATCTGCTGGCCCAACAGGGACATCTCAGGGGATCCTGTGTCTAGCATGGCATCACAGCTGTGTTCCAGCACCAAAATCACTGCTTCAGAAATGTAACAATGTCATGTCAGTTCAAAACAGAGGATTAAAGTTGGGGCCATTAAAAAAATGCAACTTGTGTACCCAAAATCCAACTTGAAGACCCTATTCCCAAAATAAAAGCAAATAGGTACTGCCTTGTTTATTCTGCAGATGTCAGTATGGGAGGTGGCCAACACACAGACATAGCTCACTCTGCTGCTGGAGACTTCCCCAGCAAGCTGATATACACCTTGCAATGAACTGGAAAACTGGGAAGGAAAACTGGGACTGACATTACTGCAGCAGTTGGACACAACAATGAATAAGCCATGGACATTGGCAAGAAAGCAAAGTGTCTTCATTCTGCCTGAGTACTTGGAAAATGTAAAGATTTATTTTGAATCAGTTTTAGTAGTTTGCTGTGGTGTCTTTAGGTTGATTTTGTTTTTGCTGGATTTAAAAAAAAATATTTTTTTTATTGCCATTTCTGTTGTGCAATCTGAATGAGGGATTTCAAAGGCAAGGTGACTAATTTGTGGAAAAGTAGGGGCTGCAGACCTCATAAGCATAACAGCAGTATGAAAGTCTGGCTGGAAAAAAGAGACTTGAAGAAACTCCCTCCCCTGTTCCTCAGGGTTAGATTTATAGTGTAAATTTTGCACTATATTTACGGTGATACTTTCATTAGATGTGTGCTTTACTGCTGAAATTACAAACCTGAGAAATGGAACATATTTGAGGCCAAGCTCAGTTTTTCTCACTCATTCTCCTCAGATATTTCATCCTGGCATTTTCAGCAGATGTATTAGGATCTTTTTAATGCAAATATTATCACAGGTACTCCAAATATGCTATGCAACTAAACAAAGAATATGAAACTGAATACCCTAACCTGAAACTTCAAAGCTTTAAAACATCTAGAACCAGCTGTATTTGAAAATTCAGGCAATTTTAACCTCATACAGCCTTAGAAATTCTTCTCTCAAAAGAACTCACTTCAGGTCTGGAGTCAAAATTACACATTACTAATTACATAACTGCAAGATACCTTGTGTCCTCAAATCCAGCAGCAGAGCATGTGTATGAGTTTTATATTGCAAAAATATAATTACCAAACTTCATCAAAACCAGATGGTAAATAGCTCTATTTGTAATATTATAACCCAAACTGTCCTTCCTGCAGCACTTCAGTTGAAAGGTATGCAAGCTGTGCTTTAGGAAATCTCACAAACATCTCAAGCTCTACTGAATCCTGCAGAAAATTGTGGTTAGGATGAAATGATGCAGTGACCACGTTCATTGTCATAGTAAGTCATGAAAAAAGATGGGTTTGTGCCAACTACTTCACCACAAATTAAGCTGAGAAAAGCTTTTGGTTTTAGCACAGTTTCATTTTTCTTCTAAGAAGCTTGCATATATCAGAAGAAAGTTCAGGAAATTTTACTCCAGCTCAAGCTACATCTATCATGTGAACCGTGGACTCTGTCAGATTCCTGGTAGAAGCATTTTGATTATAAATCTTTGTTTAGTGTGCTTATAGATAATTCTGACTGTTCAATAATTACACATCACAGTAACTGAGCAGCTCTACCAATTATAAATAAACACTACAGCAAAAATTTTGGCCCTTGCTGTTTTTTCCTTGGAATATATAAGAATGCAGTTAATGTGACACCATGCTAGCCACTGCATAATTTATTTGCCATGTAGTCCCATTTTGAATCATCACAGAAAGATGACAAATGATTAGCCATTAACTATTCAGCTTCAAATAGTTTTGTGGTCTGAACACTTGCAACAGTGAGGATATCATGTTCTTATTAATATTCATGTGTGAATTTTGTATGAATAACTAAAGACTTCAGGAAGCTGCATGGCATGAAAACTTGAGTGTAGGCCTAGGAATTGGGTAGTGCCCTTTCCTTTTCACATTATTATTTGGTGGTACTAGTCTTGTAGCTTGATGGATTAGCACTGAAAAGTCCACAACCCTTAACAAAGGTGCCTCTCCTTTAATCCTGCTGCTTTAAGAATAAGGAAATTGCAGAATTTCCTATGCAATTCCACTTATGCATGTACACACACACACATGAAAAATTATGAAAAAGGATATGTAAGATTTATGTTCCTCCCTTATCAATCTCATGATGGACAGCATAAGCTTTAAAACTCAGAGACTTGGCTTAAAAGTTTTGGCATAAATTTGCCAGGTGCTGAAGCACAGGTTTTTTGTAAGCCCCAAAACCAGGCTTAATTTTCTGTGTCCATTTTAGTGACTATGTTAATGGCTTAATTCCTGAGAAACTATTCTGCCTCATCTTCCTTACAAGCAAAGATTATACTGTATTATACTCCTAGCAATGTTCTGCCTGCTGTATAACTAATTAAAATAAACTCCATTGCATAGCAAGCTTTCCTTAATTAATCACTGAAGTTTGATTATTTTATGATTTAATTTAGTTCTTTTGGCATAGAAAATCAACAGGGAACAAAAAGAGTTCTCTCAAAAATGGTCTGAATTCTGGAGGGTAATAAATATAGATACTGGTCTTTCAGTGTTGAGACATGCAAATAAACCAAAAATAGAAAGCAGTACCAAGAACAGGCATTCCACAAAGAACTTGGAATTTCTTGACTTCTTTCAAGCCATTGGATTCTGCAGAGATCAAAACTTGCTACCTTATATATTTGGTGACCCTCAGGAAAATTCCTTTTGAAGATATACTATTAAAAAAGAAAAATCAAATTTCTAAACAGCTGGTCACGTAACAACAGATGCCTATCTCTAGGGTAAGGAAAATTTATTCTCTAATTGAAACAGCTATCTGATTCTGATTTATCTGTGTAAGGCTTCACTGTGCCCTCCCAGGAAGCCTGCACAGTAAATCCAGCTTAGAGGCTACACTGCACCCAGCTTCACAACTTGACAGGGCCTCCCCAGAGGCACTGCAGATTTGGTATGAGCCAGACCTACCCAGCTGTCTTCAACTTTCAAACCTGAAATTCAGCATTGACAAATACAGTTAAAAGATCCCACTCAACTGCATTTCTTTGTGGATGAAAATGTCTACAAAAAGAAATGTGTCAAAAGACTCTTCAGAAACTGCCACAGAAGCTGGATTTGCCACCAAGACTCTCAAATGAATTAGTAATTTCGGCTTTGTATTTTTGGTTGCTCCCTACCTCCAGAAGAACACCAATATTGAGAATGTCCAATGACTTACTTTTAGATTTATCCACTAATCTCAAGATAAATTTTCAGGACAGTGCCAGGAAGCTGTGGCGATAACTCTCCTGTTAGTCTGATATATTCCTTCAGAAGTACATTCAAATTTAAATGAAAAGTTGAATTCCCATACAGAGATGTTGCTAATTATGTTTTAGGAGTAAAATTTTATATCCATTCTTATATCTAAACATAAACAGTTTTCGTAAGATCATCAAATTTTAGAACTACAACTGGAATCTGTGTCACCTTCAGAGGTGTTTTTTATTATTTACAACTGAATATCCTCTGCTAATCTATCACCATTAAAACACTGGAATTTTCATCACTGCTCTGAAGAAACAAGTAAATCATGCTCATATTTCTCATTCTATTCTCTGTTCTTAATATCTGAATTAAATGTGAAGACTGGAAACTGTATTCATGCATTCTTAGAGCCCAGCACAATCATAACTCAAATACCTTCTTGCAGTTTTTCTATTAAATTCAAACTGGCAAACTTGTGACTCATCAAAGCAATTTTCTGATACAATACCCTGAGTCAGTCCCACTGGGGGACAGGGACGTGGGATCCTCCACCAGCAGATGAGGATGCAGCCTGCAGACATAACAGCCAAAGGATATTTAATCAAAGAGAAATACTTCTTGTTGGCGTGTGTGGGGTTCTTTTAAATCTAAAAGGCTGATTTGTACCATTTTCAGCCCTGTGCTTGCATATGGTTTTGCTCACTGGGGTTTTCTGGAGCAGAGGGATGGTGAGGCTGCTGCAGCAGAAAAAGTCAGACTGGAGCTGTTCATCTCATGCGGGCCAGGGCCTCAGTGATGAGCACAGCTCAGACAGTTGGCTCATTACCTTTCTCCAGCTAAACAAAAGGGAAGTGGGCTGAAAGAAACTAAATGGCCAGTGGTCATTTGCTTCCAGCTTGTAAGCACTGGGCACTACCTCAGTAAACAATTGCCCCAAGGAAACTAGCAATGATAAATATTTGAAGGTGATTACACTTTTGGGAAACAGCTGACCTGGTATTTCTTGGTCTATAGCTTAAGACAAAATGTAGGAAAATAAACTGGAAGTTAGCCTGGACATTTGGGGTAGGTTTTTTTTTTTCTGAAGCCTGTACTGATATGTGCGTTGCAAATACCATCTAAGTGTACAAAGACTGTCTAGAAAACCATGGCTCACAAGCTGATCCATTATGTCAGCTGAGAAGAGATCTATGTGCTCATTTGGTGTGCATCCTCATGAGACATCAGCTTCTGAAAATAGGACATCTGCTGAGCAAGCTGCTTTTGACATGGACAAGGATCATGTATCTACTAATAAATAATTTTATCACTCCATTAATATAGAACACATTGTTCATCTGTAAAGATGATTTGATGGTCAGCTGAATGTGAACCTGGCTTCCTAAATAAAATTACATACTTTATTTTTCCTTGCTTGGACCTAGTTGTCCATTTCACTCCATAGGGACAGGGAAAACCCTGCAGAATTTTGAAGACTCGGTTAAAGGCCTTGGTGAAAAGACTCCAGCTAAGTTTATTCATGTTCAGAGCAAAGAGTTGAACTGCAAAGTGATTCTTTTTCTTTAAATATGTTTATATGTATTTGATTTTAGAAAAGTATCTAGCAACAAAAATTGAAAAAACTTAACTTCCAAGTACGAGAAAGTTAGATTCAGGAGAAATGCAGAAAAAAAATCCCCAAGTTATTAAAATGACAATCAGCACTTACATGTCTAAGATAAGTGTTCAGATTAAATGAGCAGTAACTACATATTCCTTCAACACGGGTTGCCAGTGCATCCACTGGCATCATAGGAATCAGTGAAAGGTTAATTTCTCCAGAAGAATTGTTAAGCCTTGGTTTGCTCTCTGTCCTGTCCATGTCGTGACTTGGAAAGGAAATTTCTCAAGGAGAAAGTGACCCAAAAGGGAGGGGAACTGCTGTTTTTTCAGCATTACCAGGATTATTACTGCCGATATCTACACAAAATCGGTGTTCTTGGCTTCTCACACAAATGGACAGAGAAGGCGCCACTCACATTTTCTGTCAGGCTGCTGTTCGATCACAGTGGTAATTCACTGGACAGGCTATCAGACAAGCTGTTCAGTTCGGCCATAGGATATAACAGCTTGAGAAAATTAATCACTGGAGCTAACAGATGGTTCAAACCCACATCCCTGCAGCAGTGCACCTCAATTCTCTCCCTTGTCCACAAATCAGCTCTTTTCGCCTCAGCCTTGTTCCCAGGCTAACCAGCACTTGTGTGTCCCCATCTGTGTGTGGAGAGATCTATCACTGGAAAAAAAAGCCTTGAGAAGACCTTCCAAAGCCCCTGGGAACTGCTGCTGCATTCTGACTTTCACTGGTGCTGTTTCAGGGCAGGACACAAACGTTTCCTCTCATTCTGCAGTTAGGATTCTCACTCCTGCTGTACAGGGCACACAGGGTGCTGAGGAATTTCAGCAGCTCCCCTCTCCCACTGTGCCAAGCAAAAGCTGGTGAGCTGGCACAAGGGGAAGCTCTAGGGAAAAAATCAGATGACTTTCAGTAGCTCTTGTTCTCATATTTAGTTCTTTTACTTCAGCTTTTGCATTGACCAACTCCCATTTTTAAATGGCACATTTTTTTTGTGAATGACATACAAAATCTACCACATGTTGCATGAATACCCTTGAAAGAAAGATCTTACAGCAGCGCTCTTTCCTCTCTCCTTATGCCAAGCCTGATGCAGGAAAGTGGCAGGGCAGAACCACAGGACTTGCTGTGTTTCATTTAATTGTGCTTCAAACTACTCATGCACCTTCTTTCCATCTCTTTCCTTTCTGAAGAGTTTTAGCAGTCTTGGAAAAGGCTCTATAGAGTGTAAATTAAGTATAAAATTTAGTTTGGACTGCAGAACACATGTTCTTGTACTTAGCACCAGGATTTCTTTGTTCTAAACAGATTTTTTTACAGTGTATTAAGGAAAGTTAAAGAAATATTTGTATACTTTTGATTCTAAGAAGAGGAAGAAGAAATGAGACTGGGTTATAATAGAATTACAGTACAGCTGTTGCCCCCTAATTAATCCTGTCTGTGAGTAAATCAAAGCTCTAATTATAGACACGAAATATGCTCAATATTGTGGAATATTTATGCAAAACATTATTCCTGGCACTTATCAGCTAAAATATAATGTCTCACCAGAGCTGAAGCAGCAATTTTTAAGTGTCATCATTTTTTTTGCCACTTCTTTATAGTTCAATACCTGGAAAGTGCCTGATGAGAGTACGATTTCATTTTTTAAGTACTTTATAAATCCCAACTGACAACTGGTCCATTTTTTTTCCTTTAAGAAACACCTGTCTTTATCTAATTGACTAAAAATACAGTTTTGAAAAAATATTAAAATGGCGTTTCTCTTATTATTATGAAATAATGCCTTTTAGTTCCACAGCTCTCAGCACACTTAGAAAAGTTATATCTGACCTTCTTCTCCATGTGCAACCCATCATTCATATTTCCAATATATCATTAATTAATAACTCCCTCCAAGTTCTAAACCTGAAAGTTACTTCAAATATGAACACTTGATTCTACTCTGCTTGACTGAGTGAGCTGAAGCTACTCAGCTTCCTGCACAAGGACAGACATTGCTGGCCAACCATATGATTACTCAAAGCACAATTACATCTTAATGTCAATAAAAGATAATATAATTGACATATGATAGTGGTGCCATTCAATTCAAAAGCTTTTGGGTCATGACTTGGTGGTTCTTTCCATGACAGACAACAGAGACATTCTAGTAGAATCAGACTGAGTCTCTAAGTTGTTTGCATTTTTGAGATTTTTTCTTTATCCCTTGAAAATGCAAGAGAAAATTGAAAACAGACCCTTAAATGTCAGTGGACCTACTTAATAATTTGTGCAGGTTACTGTAGTTCCTTTGTTTCTTTTATTTATTTATTTGAAAACTGGGTTATGACTGTTTATAAATAGAAAAGAAAGCCCAGCAAACTTCACAGCCACTAGTCATTATCTGGCCTAATTTTATTCCACGGAAATTCAGAGCCTGCAAAGACTACCCAGGCTACTGACTGACATTCACTAAAATACAAAAGTTGTGGCAAGCATTTGATCAAACATCATAAAAACCTAGAGAAGAAGCACAATAGTAAAAAAAAAGGTGCTAGCAACCATTTTTTTTCCAAAGGTTAATTAATATTTTCACTAGCTCTGCATCTTTCACAAAGGGTAATTAATACTTTCAGTAGATCTGCATTTTCCTCCAAAAGGGTGTACACAACAAGTCTCTGCTAACCTTTAAGGAAATTCAAAGAAGATACATCACAGAGCACAACGATTTTGTGAAGCACAATAACTTATATTGCCCTAAGACTATTTTAGGTTTTTGAATCTGGCTTCAACTTTAAACTCCACAGTTTCAAAGGAAGTGTGATAATGATCACTTCACTTCTGTCCTTTGAAGTTTCTTCACCTCCTCTTGCTTTATCCTCAGATCTCCCATTTATTTTGCACAAACACCTAGAAAACGCAGCTTATTAGTCTTTCTGATATTATTAGGCCTGACAAAATAACTCTTACAAACGAGTTCAAAGTAGTGGTGAATGTTGCAAAAATTACCATTTCTGGAACACTGTGAAAAGGGAAAGCCACAATAGAAATTATGTGTGTTCATTAACTGGAACATGTGAAGAAAAAAAAAAATAATAAAGCACTGACAGCAAAGAACTGCATTCATCTCATTTGCCTGTTTCAGCCAAAGGTACAGGGTAAGCCTCTGGCAGGCTGGAAAATGAATCCCTGTGCTAGAAACTCAGTAATTATAACTTCAGGGATCAATGCTGGAATCAGAGCAAGAGAAATCTAAGTTTTCTAGCTTGAAATATAACCCTGAATTATCTATGTCAGTCTTTAAATCCAGACGAATTCCTCCCTTTTTGCTCTCGGTCCTTGTGTATGGAAGGGTAGCAATAAATGGAACATACACATGCACACACACTAATCCACATAACTCACTGTCCCTGACAGACAACTAAAGGCTAACATGTGCAAACCCTTACACACTTTGGAAACAGAAGGTCTCAGCTTGACAGACAGGTGTTTGCTAGGGAAAGTAAGGTTCTTTGGAGAAATGGAGAAAGTAAATCCCCTCCCTCTGAATTAGTATAACTTTGAAATTAAGGGGCTCTCAGGCAAAGATATGAGGATAGGAATAACAGTTCTTTACTAGTATGTATAACAAGGCAAACAAAACAACAACGACTATGGGATTAGTAACAAACAGAACAGGAACTCAGTGAGTCCTTCTGGCTGCGGGCACTTTCCCTTTGGTGCAGTTCCCGTCACAGCCGGCAGGGGCGCTGGTGGCTGCCGGTGGGCAGGGCAGGTGTGATGATCCCCGCGCAGCTGCAGGGGGCGCTGTGGCGCGAGCTCGGGGACCAGGCGGCAATGGCGGCCGTGTCCCACACAGGAAGGGATGGAAAAGAGAGGCTTGGCTTCACGAGCCCTGGGGCGGTGTCGGTCCCCGTGCTTCAGCAGGACTCGGGAACAGCAAGCTGAAGCAGCAGGGTGTCTCAGCAAGGCAGGTGTGCGGGTCCAGCAGCAGAGGAAGAGGCAGCTCCCAGCTGGACTATGGCGGTGGTAGCAGCGACCGTCCTGCAATGCTGAGAACGAGCGAGAGAGAACAGCTGCCCCCACTCTCCTTTTACCTGCTTTTAATCTCATGGTGTCTCTGTCCCTCTGAGAGAAACTCCCAAAAACCAGAGGGGTTCCCCCTCCCCCGTCTCAAATACTTCGCCATCAGTGCTTCTTTAGCAAGTCAATGGGAAAAGTTCCACAGTCAATGAGTAAAAGAAAAACCAACTCCCAACACAGAAATACAGCAAAACAACTGCGTTACAATGGTGACAAAATCAGGTTTGTACCCTGTCAGCATGGTCAGATGCCAGAGGCTGGAGATGCCCTATAGAAAGGGGGAGAGTGCAATAAAGCAGACCCAGCTGCTCCACCCGCTGCAATGGTGTCACACAGCAAAACAAATTAAAAGTCTAATGTTTCTGTTTTGCACTGCCATCCTCCTGCACAGCAAAGAAAACAAGAATTGTGCATCATTAAACCTTACAGTTACTTCACCAGTGAAAAAGCTGGTAAGCATCTACGGTATTAAGCTTAATGCAAAAAATGTACAACTGCAGATCAAAACCCTCTTTTTCAGGCCACTCATCTCCTTTCACAACAATGCAAAGAATCCAGGTCAGAAAAGACAGTGAACAGAATCCTTTTAGGAATATTTCAAGAAAATTGGGCTACCTAGCCAGGGTACATAAATTTGAATTCCTTCTGATGACTTCAGGGTGTTACTTTGAGCACAGTGAGAGAAACAAGTACAAAGTGACAGTGAATCAACTCTGTAACATGCATTTATTTATTTCTACAGCCCATATAATAAGCTCTCCTAAAACAGTTAAATCAAGAATGCTAATGAACACAGGGAATATCCTGAGAAAGTCTTCTGAACATATTTTAAAGTTATATTTTCTTCCAGTATAAAACTTCCTGCTTATAGCACAAATGCTATTAATTATGACAAAAACAAGGGGGGAAAAAGGATTTTTTCACCATTAAGCGTGCAAACAATCTTAATAACATAACAAGTGGTCATAAGTAACATCTATCTTCTGGTACAATTGTGCTAATGACATGTACTAAAAATTATAATAACTTAAATTTACAGTTTAAACAATTTATTCTTTAATAAGTGTGAGGCTGGAGGATTTAGACTTTTTAGAAAAGTGGACTCCAAATACTTTTCCTGACTTGATAACTACTAGCTGAAAAAGCTGATGTTTCCAAAGTGAGCAATGAGAAGATGGGTCTGGCAAATAGGGATGGAAACAAAGATTTAAAGGCAAGTATTTGGGAACTGCTATGGGGGGCTTAACCAAAAGGCTGCTATGTCAAACAGAGTTAGAAAATTATAGAGTTGGCACCTGGACAACTTCTGGAACTTCATTTACAGCTTCCCTGTGCCTGTAAACAGCACAGCACTGGGGTGAAACTCCAGGGGTGCTTCTTTCACCAGCTCATTTTCTATTCTTATAACAATGCACCTTAATTCCATTTTGATGAGTATTCCTGCCAGCAACACATTCTCATTTTCCTAAACCCCTATCTGGGGACTTCTCAGAGCTGGCAGCGCTCTTTTAGGGCCAATTTTCTGCTACCTATTCCAATCCACAAAACCTTGCCAAGATACACAATTCATACTATGGCACTGTCCTGACTGAGTCTAAATTCATTTTTTCTATTTGAGCCTTGCTGCAACAGTTTCACGTTTTAGTAACTATGCCCCCAAGGAACTTTATTATATCATCTATTCTATTAAGGGTACAAAAGTAGCTTTACTCACTGGTAAATGCTGATTAAAGCTTCTAAGCCTGAATAATTAGAAAGGTTATGGATTTTTAGATAATGAACTTTTATACTTATGTGCTATATTAACTCCAAAAGTTACAGTGCTTTTGCAACTAAAAAAAGAAAAATTAAAATTTTATAAATGTAGTTGGAGCATTGCTCAGAGGATGCTTTGTGCAGCATTTTTAATATACTCTGAGTTCTTTGTCCTTCAGTGGCACATAATTCTGTTTTTCACACCCCTCTTCTCCACATTCTAACTTCTGCTACTCTTCTCATGATAGACTTAATATTCTGATACTTCTTTGTTGTCAGAGTACTCTTCCCAAACACTTTTTAATCTCTAGTTTTATTTCTATGCCTTTCTGTCAAGAATTACATTTCTGTTCTTCCTTGCAATGCCTCCTGCCTGCTTCCAATTTTACTAATATTCATTTCTGCAACAACACTATGCCCACAATCCAGAGATAGTGATTACATGATCTACTGACTATTATAACACTTCCCCAGCTTTTGCCTTCAGAGCTTGGTCATACCCACATTTGTGACTTCCAAGTCTGTAAAAGATCTAATAAAAAAACCAACATAATAAATCCTTAATAAAGAATTTTAACAAAAGGTCCATCTTCCAACTGCTCCCATTTTCAAGAACATATAGATATTGCTATTTTGAATTTCCCTAAACACAGCCAAAGACAGGTGAGACTTGTAAGCTGAAAAGATTCCTTTCATCAGTTCCCTGAAGGGTCAAAAGCAGGAAGTCATTCAGAATTTACTCCTAAGGTCGGTGTCCATGTGGCAAACAGAAAGCAGCAGTGTAGGAGTAACCAGCACCAGCCAGTGCACATACTAAGGGCAATAACAACATGGTGTAAGGACTTCCAGTGACCCAACACAAACAGCCCAGGAGCTGCTCTATTTCCCCTGTGCCTTCCATGCCAGAATCACCTGTATTGGCCATGATACAGGTGGGAATGCAGTCACAGAGAAAAGATTAGGTACAATGCATTTAGTCAGAGATAATGAGGAGCCAGAAATGAAAGACCCTCTGGAAAGTGGTAGGAGCAAACAGAGATGTGATATAGTCTCATCCTTTCTCACATTTTACTTGATAGTGACAATTATTCTCACAGAGGAGTTCCCCAGCACAGTGACTGCAGAAACATGAGGGTAAGACAGGCAAGACCAAACATCTGAAAAGAATGGCCATTGCATCAGTATCCAATTCTACCCTATGAAGTACAGTTCAGAATGTGAATTGTGAAGCAATTCAGATAAGACTCAGGGCACTAGGTTTACTTCCAATATAAATAAAAATGTATTTCCTAACACTGGTTTATCAATAACATCTTCCATATCAGTGGCTGTTGAAGTTGCCTTGATAAGGTCTGATAGCAAGAGCATGGTCTGAACAGCTGTTGGTGTGAAGGCAGAGTGCCCGTGATGGGGCATTCCCAACAATCTCCCTCTTCCCATGCATTCTACTCTTCAAATTTGCTACTGAGCTCCAAGAGTTGTGCCTGTAGCAGTGTAACTTTCCAGAGTTCCCACTGAGAATATTACTCATGAGGCCTTTTTAAAAAATTTAAAATTGAGTATATAAATACATAACAGCTAAAGAGCAATGTTTTCTTTTCCTTGATAGTTTCAGAACACTGATATTAAAAAATAAGTTCCATTTTCCAGAGTTGAGCTGCATAAAATACTACAAAACTGTCTAGAGTTTCCCTCTGCTATTCCCTTTACCTAAATTTTACTGAGGTTTTAAATCTTTATTAAACTCTGATATTCAATACATTTCATATTCTGATGCTTTCTTCTAATTATTTTATAGGCAACATCTGTGTTCAGTAAATTGGAATTCTCTAAACACTGTTACTTTGTATTAATAAGAAAACATTTCTTGGTCCTGATGTTTAATTCATTGGTTTTTATTAGTATATTTCGAGGAAAAGATTTAATTTGTATGTACTAAGCACATCAGCCACATGGCCTCATACTCAGGATGTGTTTCATTAAGCATAATCCCCAGTAATTAATCTTTTCAAATCTCTCATACAAAACACTCCTCCTCATTTTCATTCCACCCCAGATACTTCTAGAGAAAGTTTATCAAATTTATTAAGAAGGAAGCTAAAAAAATCCCATTGTGGTATGGGGTATCAGTCCTTGCTGTATATAGATTTCTACTCGTCTCATGTGTAGCCATTATTCTTCCAGAAGGATTCAGGAATAAAAGGGACTAAAGGAATGTTCTCTTCCTCAGCTTCAATAGCTATCAATTTCCTGCATTTGCTAACAAACCTGAGACTGTGGTGTGAAGTTCCCTTTCTCAGAGGACCAACTCTATCTCTAGACTATTAATTATCTCTTTATATCCCACACACTCTGCAGCTGCAAAGGAGGTACAATCATAAGATAATAAGAAAATGATCTTTTAGGGAAACTAATTTCTTACTAAGGCGCGCGTATTAGAATAAAGGAAATTAATCGTCTATTTATTTACAGCACATGTTTAGCATTTCCATGAGTTTGTGTATCAAGTCTTGATTGCAGGATTATCAGAGTCTGTTTATAGCTAATCTGTTTTTAATGAATGTGTTCTTGCCAGCCTGGTGTCCCCATTTCCAACTATTTTACTTAATTTGCAGTATTTTAAATTTACTCTGTGCCAAACTGGAAAAAAAAAAGCTCATAAAGCCAAAGAAAAATAGTAAAAGTATTTTGCAAGTCCTAATATAAAGCTTTAATTAAGGAAAACATTTAAGCACATGCCTGATTTTATGCCAAGGCTTAAGCACATGTGAAATTAGTCTTAAACATTATGTTGAATTGGACTCCATGTATCATTAACAGTTTGAATTGAATTGCAACAACGTAGTCGTTTATGTTCCACGGCTTTTGTCTTCAGTAAGCCACCAGTTCCAAAGCCAGGGACACACTACAGCTGCAACCAGTCTGAAGAGTCAAGGCAAACCATCAGGGTAAGACTGCTCATGCCACTTATGGGATACCAGGTGCAGAATTTTCTGCAATGAAAGGCTGTTAGAGTAAGACTTTCTCAGGGAATTCCTGAAGGCCACAGTAAGATAAATTCTGAACAGAGTCTGAAAAGCTTTTGGTGCTACTTCAACAGTGCAGTAAAGCAAAAAGAGGAGACGATATTGAATAGTATTTTTCTCATCTGTCATTCTAGAACCAAACCTGTACCAGCCAAACTCTCGAAAATGTTTAACTCTCCCTGTGGTTATTGAAACCAGAGCAATCAAATCAGTCATTGTCAAACGTCTAGCAATGTTTCAAGATACAAATTCATGTGACTGGATTAAAACATTCAACAGATTTTTGCCTTCATACAAATTAGCAAGTACACTTATTAATTTACAGTGGAAGCACTTAGGTTTAAGTGGCATATGACTGTGCCTAAATATGGCAGATCTGATGACCTGACCTATGATTAAAATGATGAGCTACATTTATTTATACACAATTTTTAAATGATAAATCTTTTTATCACTTTGTTATAAGGACAAGAGATTAGCTCATGTACTCAGAGGCAGAACAGTATTATCTCATCCAGAGAATGAAGCAAAGACACAAGGTAAAGAAATCTAAAAAAATGGTTTCAAGTTAGACAAGTAAATGACTGAACTGTGTCTGGCAATTAATACGTGTGCATATTTCCTACTGTAGAGCAATTAAACTTCACCAGCTTCCTTGTTCCCCCCCAACAGAAAGTAAAGCAAAACTCTATTAAAATGACTATATAATTCTGTCTATTAAATATGGCAGAACATGGTAGTATTTGCCCAGATGCAATTCTTCACCATATTGCTTCATCTAAGAGCCTCTGGATGAGTATCTTTGTGTAAAACATGCTGCTTTAGCTGCACTGCAAGATCTGCTGGTAAAAAAAATGTGCAAGCCAAGGAGCAGCTGACAAAGCCTGGTTTAAACTGGGAATGCTTTAAGAAGCATCACCAGCAGTGAGTAACTAGAATGTTTTTTGCAATCCAATTGCGTTTTAATTTACCTTATAAATAGGATATCCTCAGATTAGAATGCCAAATTCCTTCACTTATTTACCCCTTAAGTCCAATGTATTAACATTTATCATTAAACTGAAACTTCACAAAAGAAATAGATTCTGTTAAGACCTTCATTAAACAAAACAGTAACTATTGTTTTAATCACTCACAGTTGTGAAGAAAAACATCTAAACTAAAGTTGATGATTTCAGTTTTGTAGTCACTTACTGTTGATGCTTATGAAACCATCAAGCCATGGGTATATCCCACCTACTTAAGTCACTTCCTACATCATTCAATGTGGTGAAAGACATGGCTGTATCCTACAGATAAAAGAACCTTCAGGTGAATATCTTCCCTTCAGGAAGATGCCTGAAATACCATCAGTACAGAAATTTCTAGCACCTTCATTGCTAAAATATTTTAGGATACCACAATGAATACGGATTCAAGACTAACATAATGGCTTAAAACCTATTTACAGATTACAGTTTTATTTCATATTAATTTCCATATAAAATTCATTTGTTTTAATGTTCCTAAATTTTTCATACATTTTGCAATCTACCACATTATTTTACCATAAAATTTGCATTCTGTTTGCCATGGCACACACTGGACCTGGATAATCATTAGTTATGTTTGAAGATGTAAATGATAATCACGGGCCTACGACTTGGTAGGTGAAAATAAGCTCTATATCTAACAGCTGCTAACAGCTAACCTGGAGCTAGGGAGATCAATAGGGCTGCATTAGTGTGAGAGGAGAGAGCAGAATGACCAACTGCTGGAGTTAGAAAGAAATTACAGTCAGAGCCAAGTGATTTGGTAATGCTTCACCACAGCCCCTGTGTTCCCTGGAAGCACACAGCACAGCTGGATGTCTGGTTTGCCCCACTTCTGTTTCTATCACCTGCAGGTACATCAGCAGTGCCACTATGCAGTCCTGTTGCAGCCACAGCCTGGAGCAGGAACATGGCTCTGCTGTTTGTTTCTCTGACACAGCTGAGGCTTTACTGGAGTCAATACTGAGAGTTACCACAAGTTAAAACAAGATGGGTTTTAACGTTTAAGGCAGAATTAGTAGATAGATTTTTTAGTCAAGTTAGTTTTGAAGGCAAGTATAACTGTCATAAAATCCAGTTCATTTATGGGATCATGACAAGATTCTCATTCTCATCTAACCAACCATCCAGTATATAAACCCTTCCAAGCTTAGCACTGGCATAGACAGACAGTTCATTAACAGGAGCTACTGGAGCAGATCTTCACCAATCACATTGGTAAGCCACCCCTCATTAGTTTCATAATTACACTGTATATGTCCCACACATCACATATCATGTTTTTGAGCTATTAAAATATAGCTTTCATTTTCTGAAAGGCTAAACACATTAAATCACAGAAACCAGGAGTAGCATTCTCTTAAACAAATCATAACTCAGGGCAGACATTTAAACTGACTTTTATTCTAAATGACACAATCTAGGAAAGTGCAGTATTGCTGATATTCAGAAGCTGTTTGTTTTTCAGAGATCAGACTTTAATTATGAAGAAAATGACAGTTGCGATGAATAGACTGGTAAATGAAATAACTCTTTTGGTTTGTATGTGGTATTCTTGGCTCCATTCTTCTCACTATCTCTTGAGAAAAGCTGGAATTGCATTTTAAATCAAAGTCATTTAGACTTTGTATGACCAGTAGACACACTGAGAGTGATTCATAGACAAAAGATATTTATGATTCAAGTCTGTCAGGACCCTGTATATCCTTAATTCCTTTAATGAGAAGCCACAGAATTTTGCATTGAAGTACTGTTCACCTAGATATGTGCAAATTAGTTTTTTCCCAGTGAAAAACAAAGCAAACATGCAGAGACAAAATGTGGACAGCTCTTCAAATGAAATGTCCTCCACAGATCCAACAGATACCTACAACGAGACAGGCCCAGCTACAGCATTCAGAATTAAGTGTCTAGCATACTTCCACAAAATCCCATAGAAACATATTTCTCCAAACATCCATTCTGTCTGACAGCTTCTTTTTCCCAGTAACAGAAACATTTAGGTTTTGAAACTACTTCATCCTTTCCATCATATTACCCATGGATTCTGTAGGCACAATTTTTTACAGACTTGTGCTTTGCAGTCATTACTAAAACCATACAAACACCCCCAGCAGCCATACAAGAAGGCTGCCACTTTCTTCAAGTGTTGGTAATCAGATGCACAGTTGGTAATCAGACATACACAGCAAGGAATGGCACTGAGACTGTCATTGCAGCCCCCCTACATCATCCAGCAGAAGAACCAAGTAAGGAAAAGTGGTTTGATGTAGTTGCTTCTGAGTATCTCTGAGTATAAATGCACAGTGAATAATTACTGTAAATGGTAGGTATTTACATGGCTTTTCTGACAGGTTATTCTGTTGGAAGAAAGGATCATCCCAAATATTTAGCTAAGCCATGCACTCAGTTTCCACTGTAGACTGCAATTAAAATTGTACAACTAGGAATTCCTGTATTTAGAAGATTTGGGATTTAAGAAACCACTTTTTCTTATCATCAGACACTTATACATTTAAATTTGAACTCTTCTCAGTAGCACACAAACCTCTCATACACAACAGTATTGCTTGCGTGCCTTTCTATGTTCTTGCAAATGTCCTGAGCTGGCTGCAGCCATTCTCAGCAGGACACAGTGGGACTGGGACCGTCTGGCCATCGTATCTTTTCCCTAAGACCTATTCCCAAAGCAGAGCCATGCATCACTCAGCAGCAGTGCTTATGTGAATGGCAGAACAGAGTTATATGATAATGACTTGAAAGCAGATGCTACTGCATCCCAAGTTTACAATTTCATGGACCTGAATATTACAAAACCATTATACATGAATACTGCCACTACTTTGGCTTTTAAGAGCACTTCAACTAGAAGTCCAAAGATGAGAATCTTAATTGCAAATGCCAGACACATTTCTTCTTTCAAAGTAAAACCACCACCTTTATCACCTTTTCCATTTACCTTTCCCAAACTACAGGTGTATGCAGTCTTATTTGAAACTAAAAACGATTTATACTTAAAATAACTTATAAGTAAATATTTCAGGTAGGCTTTTTTTCTTGATATCCCATCTTGATTAATTCAAACTTACACTCCCTAGACTCCCTCATAAATTTTTTTTTAAAATCAAATCCTTCTCATTTATTTAAAAAATTTCTATATTTATCATGTTCCTCCTACCTTTTTTTTTCCTCTTAGATTATACTCTAATAATACTTTGGGACTACCCTGCAATATGAAAGACTTCCCTTTCAGAAGAATAATGAAAAGGAATTACTGAATCCCTTACTACTCCACAACTGTAAAATGTCATCAGCAATTCCTATAAGATCACCAGCTGTTGAAAATGACTCGACTTTCTACACTGACCTTTAGCATTTGCAGTTTGCAAGAGGAACTCTGTACTTTTACACCTGCTTAAAACATATCACAGTGAAAATGAGACTAAGGCTAAAAATTACCTTGAAGAAACCTACACATGTGCACCTGTTGAGGTGCCAATAAGCACTAGTCTGTTCATAATACTCATTCAAGCCTGCCAGTGAATAACTCACTGTATCTTCTTAAATTTTAATTAAATGCTAAGCCCAGGAGAAGATCTATTGCACTTAAATTATATGTGAACGTGACATTTAGTATAATCTTGTTTTCTAACGAAGGATGCCATCAGGATAGTGTAAGGGTTGGTGGTACCTGGTCATAAACTTGGTATGAAGGACAGCAGGATGTACAAAGGATGCAAATGAAAAGTGACAGAAGAGAAATTGGTTATGTGCACAGGCTACTTGCAGCTAGCATTCTCCAGTTTTACAGACCACCTTCCAGAGCTGTGCTCCCTCCACATTCACAAAGCAGTTGTGTTCCCTAACTGGCATAGCTGTACCTGAAGGTCTGCTTCAGCTCAAAGCTGCAGACAATTAGTACCTTGTCTTCACCAATTTGTTTGTTTGCTTGCTGAAACTAAGTGAAACTTGGACAACGTTTAAATGAATTTCCCATAAGTAATCAGATCTTGATGCCCAGAGAGGTCCCATAAATCCAAACAATAAAAGATTCCAGCACGGTGGGGATGCTTGATCTATAACTGCAAGTTGTTCTAACAGCTCACATATAAGGTGTAGAAAAAAAAAAATCTTCTACGGGGGGTTTGAAAAAAAATTTTTTTCAAATCCTCTGTCTGTCTCTGTGTAAAAAAAAAAAAAAAGAAATTACAACATAGTGTAATAGTGTATATGAGTTACTAATTACCACATTGTACATAAGGATGAGGAAAGAATACAGTGCAAAGATAGTTTGAGCTCATTTTTATTGCAATCTCTTATTTTTAAATAATCAAGGTATTTGCTATATGTATTTCCTACTCCTGAAACAGGCTGAGCATAAAATTTCTTCCTGCTTTTCATGGTACAAGAAACTCCTTACTGAGTGAGTGATATCTTCCATATCAGAGATAGGTGTCACAGAATAGAGGAGAACTTGCCAATCACTATTAACATCTTGTGATGTCAATTTGAGGATATCAAATGTGGATCGACAAAGTGAAGATTATTTTATAATGGGATACTTTGTAACAAAATACATTAGATCTGAGAAAGACAGTGCTGCAGCCCAGAACTGCCAGAAGAAAATGCTGGTCTCAAAACAATACAACACAAGGAATAAATAAATTCTTGTTAATCAGGCAGTATCAAAACCCACCCTTTGTAACAGAAAAGATCCTCTTTTTCTCCAGGTTTGCCTACACAGCTTTAAGAAAAAATGCAGGTGAAACTTTGCAGCAAGAAGCCTTTTTACACACAACCCATCCCTGATCTGTGGCTTTTAAACAATGAAATAAACATGTTAGATTAAACTTTTTTGGTGTTAGTGATAGTCACTGTTGACATCCAAGAGAAGAAATTAAACAAAATACAACAACTTTAAATAGCATTTACCCAACAATTCAATGTAATTTAACAGCGATTAGATAAATCCTAACTTTCCTATTTGAATGAAGCAAAAAACCTACAATTTAGTTGACTACTGAAATTACAAATGCATTCTGTTTCGTTATCACTTTCATTAAACAGATTACAAATATTTTATATGTCCATAACATACAGAAGCCACATGATAGGTATTTCACACTTAAAAGCAAAACAATTTTTCCAGGTTTTTTCACATTTTCTGCCTTTCTTATACTTCATCCTTATTTTGAATTATGGCAAATTTTGTTCTACACAAATGTAGACCTATCCATTCTTGAATTAACCTGTGTTGTCAGCCTGTTGGGACTCATTTTGTTTCAACATCTGGACCCACCACATGTTTCCTACTGAAAATAAATCATCATTTATGAGTTATGAGTATTAACATACTCAGCATTAGAGGACTGATGAAGATTGGACTGTGTATGTTTAATGCATTATGATAAAATATTATGTAAAACTTGTGTTTGGAAAAGTTTATGAAATACACTGAAAATGAGCAGGTTATCTGGGTCTGGTGAAAGCTCGTTTGTAGTACCATAGCTCAGCTGGGTCTGAACCTATTAAAAGTTAAGCTACTATAACAGTGCTATCTGTATTCAATCAATACACTTATTATTTAACATTCAAATTTATCAAAAGAAATATATTTTTCAAAAAATGTATGCTTCTCTGACTAGAGGACTCCTTAAATTATTTTATTCTAGAAAATAAGGACAGTGTAGGTCTTCTTTTAGTAGTTAACTGGATCTCAAGTGAGCCTTCAGGCACTGTAGTGTTTTGTGCTCACATCCCCCCCACAGTATTTTCCTATGAGACTGGGAATGGGTGCTGTGGAAATCCATTCTTCTGATTCTGCATCACCTCAACATTCAGGCTTACATTAGTAACACACGGGAGTCCCTCCTTTCTGTTAGGTATTCAATGTTCCTAGGAACCCTATCACTTTTATTCATAATATACATATTTGGTAACAGCAACTAATTGGGAGTTTATCAGTTACAAAAAAATCTTAACAAAAGTATAATTTCCCTGCACAGAATAAAGGAAAACACAAGCAGGTGTGTTTGCAAATCTTTTTTCTAAAGTATTCCAAATGCAGAGACAGTGATAAACAAGAATATAAAGCTTTATCCAACATTGGTCTTAAAGGCAGATAGCAGCCAAGTCAACTGGAAGAACTAAGGAACACTTCACACTAACTTCTTATGTTCCCAAATCGAAGTGAAGCTTTTCTATCACCCACCAGTAATGATTTTACACCTTACTCATTGCTATCGCATCTGCATATTGATCAATTTTTTTTTAGGTGACAAGTTGAACTAAAAAATATGGTCTAGGATGGACGAAAATTCTTACTAAATAAAAATTGTAGGCTATACTTATTAAGATCTGTAACAGTAAAAGTGGTCTAAATCTTATTTAACAGTCTGTACTGCATGTTCTATTTCACAGCATTAGTGGCAGCACTCAAAGTCTCAGCTCCTTGAAGTCTGTGACTGCACAAAAAGAATACTTTTGTAGATAAAAACAAACATTCCTGGTTGAAGCAGTTATGACCAGGTGACCTGCCTAGTGGATGCAAGAAAGGCTGTTGACATTGTGTACCTGGACTTCAGCAAGGCCTTTGACACTGACTCCCACAGTAAACTCCTGGAATAGCTGGCTGCCCACAGCTTGGACAGCAGCACTCTTCACTCAGTTAAGAACTGCCTGGATGGCCGGGCCCAGAGAATGGTGGTGAAAGGTGCTGCATCCAGCTGGCAGCCAGTCACTAGTGGTGTCCCTCAGAGATCTGTGCTGAGGCCAGTTCTGTTCAATATTTTTATTGATGACATGGATGAGGATATTGAGTCTTTCATTAGTAAATTTGCAGATGACACAGCTGGGATCATGTGTCAACCTGTTGGAAGGTAAGAGAGCTCTGCAGAGAGAGCTGGAAGGGTTGGATGGATGGGCAGAGTCCAGTAAGATGAAGTTTAATGAGTCCAAGTGCTGAGTTCTGCATTTTGGCCACAATAACCCCCTGCAATGTTATGGGCTGGGGATGGTGTGGCTGGACAGTGCCCAGGTGGAAAGAGACCTGGAGGTACTGGTGAACAGCCAGCTGAACGTGAGCCAGCAATGCGCCCTGGTGGCCAAGAAGGCCAGTGGCATCCTGGCCTGGAGCAGGAATAGTGTGGCCAGTAGGAGCAGGGAGGTCATGCCTCCCTGTGCTTGGCACTGGTGAGGCCACACCTTGAGTGCTGTGTCCAGTTCTGTGTCCTCAGTTTAGGAAGGATGTTGAGATGCTTGAGTGCGTCCAGAGGAAACAAGGCTGGTGAGGGGTTTGGAACACAAGCCCTATGAGGAATGACTGAGGGAGCTGGGGTTGTTTAGCCTGGAGAAAAGGAGACTTAGGGGTGATGTTATCACTCTCTACAACTTCCTGAAAGGTGGTTGTAGTCAGGTGAGGTTGGTCTCTTTCTCCAGGCAACAACTGCCAGGATGAGAGGACACAATCTTAAGCTGCACCAAGGGAAATATAGGTTGGATATTAGGAAAAAGGTTTTACAGAAAGGGTGAGAAAATATTGGAATGGTTTGCCTGGGGAGATGGTGGAGTCACCATCCCTGGATATGTTAAAAAAAAAAGACTGGATGTGGTACCCAGTGCCATGGTCTAGTTGAGATGTTAGGGCATGGTTGGACTCGATGATCTTGAAGGTCTCTTCCAACCTAGTGTTTCTGGAGAAACACTCAAAAGCCAAATAACATAAAAGACAGAGCCATCCAAAATTCACTATTTTTAAATAAAAATCCTCTGTATACCACCCTAAACTCCTGATTTTTGTGCACTTGACTAATGCTTTTTTAATATCCTCACACTGATCATGTCTAGCATTTATCACAACACTCACTGCCCTACCTCTTTGGACCTGTCAGAGGGTGCAGAATGAATACTTCATAACAGCGTGCATCATGCACTCCAGATCCACCTTATTAACTGGATAATAAAAGGCAATTAGAATATCAGTGAGCACACTCAAAGCTAACGTACTCTACCTCCTTGCTTAGTGAACTGTTGGAATAGCAAGAGTTCATACTGTAAAGTTAGAGGGAGAGAACTTGGTTTTTACTGAATACAGCTTTTCAAGACAAATTCAGAAATTACTTAGAATACGTTGCAGCAGACCTCTCATTGGGGGTAGGGATGAACCAAGACACAGACTCTCATTCAACAACATGAAAAGGGTCCCGGTTTATTCTTCTTTGCAGCTTGGCCATCCTGACCCTGACTACAGCAAGCTCCTACTGTAGGATCCAACTGCAGACTCTGACTGCTGGCCATTTCCTGCTGGACTGTGACTGCAAGTATTGGTTTGCAGACTCTTGAACACAGCTTTTACCTAACTTAACTCTGACTGCAGGCTCCAACTCCATCAGGTGCAGACTGACCTCATAGCAGATCTCTTACCACAGCAACTCACTTCCTTATTTTGTTGTTCTTTGCGTTTCTCTGGATCCTTCCTTAGGGCTCCTCTACCTCCTCAAGGTCCTCTTTCTTCAGGGCCTCTGCCTCCAAGATCTCCTAACCAGCCAGCTCACCCCTTTTATCATACTTATCTTTATTAGTCACAGCTGCAACCCATTAAGGGCAAGGCTATTCCTCTTCTTTGGTTATTTGTACAACTCTGATTTGTCAGGGGCATCCTCTTCTACAGCTACAGGAATACTTTGAGCTTTTCAATTTTTTACACCCACTTCAGTGCATACTTTTCACTATGAGGGGTGTGGTCAAATATGATCAGACAGGCTGTTTGCACAGCATCTTCCTGAGGTCAAGGAGCATCATCTTATCTCTTTCATTCTCCCTAATGCCACCATGAGCAGCCTGTAGCCAAAACTGCAGTTTAACCTGGCTCTATCTCTTAGCTTGCTTCTGGTTTACAGAGCAGATACACACTGAAGGAGGACCTAGATGTGTTGAAATTATGAATTGCATCAACCACAGCATTTTTAATTCTGACTCAAGCACTTCGTACTTACATGTAACACTATCACTTCGACTGCTTAAGCCTTGCTGTGTAATCTAAGCTTACAAGCTAGGCCCTCTGTAGCTGTCTGCAGCCACTGCAGAGTCTATTCCCAAGTCTCTTCATACCGTGTATCTTAGACTTTCAAAGCTGTTAGGCTTTTAGAGGTGCATGTCTCTCTCCACTGACTGAAGAGGAGAAACTACAGGACCAGCTTGCAATAATAGCCAATATAAAGAACATAAATACCATTCTTCATGCCTAAACTGAATCATTGCATCCAAAATACTGGAAACAGGAAAGCAATTCCAAGAAAACAGTAAAGGAAATATACTGCATTAGAGAAAAATTTAGATGTAACCTGCAAGTTTAGACTTTCCTGAATTTGATGCTTCAGGCAAGCCATATGCACAGTTTTTCAAGATAATCCCTTGTCTTTACAAAAGCAATTATGAGTATTGGTGACCGCAGCAGAGTTTGCCCTTTCCTAGATATTTGTATTAATTATGCTTTGAAGGTGCTGAATTAGTCCATTCTGTGAAATATATATCAGTTAATTAAAAGGTATTTTTCTTCAAGAAGGAATATAATTTATGATGAAATAGGAGATTAATGCTTCCTAAGTCAGAAATCTTTTGAGTGAAAATAAAATAGGTTTTAGAATAGATATGCTTTTGAATTGACCTTACTGTTTAAATATTCCTGAAAGGCATCAGATCTGAACTGAAGGACTCAGAACATGGTATGGAGATTTTATTATTGTCCTTTGTCTAACTTTGAAGTAATAGAACAGGCAAACACATGGTACTGTACACCCAAAGAATGAACTGCAACACTCCAAACACCACACAATACCAGGCACAGAGCCTGCAATGCCACAAACAGGGCCACAGAGACAGATAAGAGTGGTTTGTATGCCACAGAAGCAGTAGATCAGGAAACTAAGATATTTACTAACCCAATGAAAAGTCTGGATCAGAAATATCGAGGGCTTCTTAACTCTTTACCTATTCATAAACTGCTCAGTTGGGTAGGCAAGTAAACAAATATATTTTTCTGTATAAGTGCAGGAGAAAAACCTCCAGACTTGGGCTGTATAAAAAAAATTGAAAGTATTCTTAAGCTGTCTAGTGTAAAACTTATAGTGATGAATTAGTGTTAGTTCACTAACAAAGCACCTCATCACTTTGAAAAATGCCAGTGACAAATAGTAGTATAACTCATGGAGGTGGGACGAAGGTGGTGAACATGAGGAATGTGCATTTCCTCAGAGGCTACAACATCAGGCATTATTCCTACCATGAGTGGAGAAGACAAGAGAGAAGAAAAAACCCCTCATTCTCTGTTGGGCAAAAAGGGCTTCTCAGCTGGTGCAGGGCTGACAAAAGTGTTCTGAGTAGCTCATTTCCCCTCCAAGTGTACTTGGATACACACACTACTATGCATTGTGCTGAGAGACAGAGGAGGATGACAAAAAAGGAAATTTGATCAGATTTGGTACCACAGTTCTTTGTATGGTTCCATAAGATTTTGGGCCAAACAGTAACCTGGCATAAGCTGTCCCTGTGCTTTCTAGCTAGGGAGAGAAAAGGACTTTAGAGTAGATAAGAATCTTCCTCACTGTGAGAATGTGTCTATGACAAGACATTATTAGGATTTGTGCTGGCCTAGCTCTGTCCATCAGGACACTCGGCAGGAAATACCATGAACCAGAAATTTCTCCTGCAGGCACAGTTCCATAGCAAACTGGCATTTCCAACAGACTGGTCTGATTCAGTTCTTGGATATGATTTCACTGTGCTGACATGAGGCACAGCTCCCTGTATCATTACATTCATTCTGGGATCATCTTTCTGGGGCATATGAAAGTCAGTCCTGAGATTGTTGTGTACCTGTTAAGGTACATTCAAGCTTCCTCAGTCCCTCTCTATCGATGTCCTAAGGAAAGAAATTTACTCAGAACATGATTCCAAGTATTATGATGTGTAAATGCACTTCAGGTTTCCGTCCCAGGATTCTAATTTACTCCCTGTTATCCTCAGCCTCAAGTCTCCTTCCTGACCACAGTTCATCCAGACCTGTGGTGCAATCCAGACAGCACCAGCACCCCTGTGGAAAACATGCAAACAGCATTAGCATCCCAGTATGGATATTGTTGATTCTCCAAAAGCCAGATCCTCAACAGTGTTTCTCCTTCAATGCCACTGGACCCACACTGATGTGTTTCACTCTAGGGATCTAATTGAAGATTTTGTTGGCTGTACCCCAAAGTTATCTCCTGCCCAGAGATCTAGAATTGTGAGAAACAACTATCAGACACATTCAAACTTTTTATCCTTTGACTATTCTCTTTTTCTCCCCTGTTTTGAGACAAATAAAAATTCTGAGGCTGTAGAATTTAGGCAATAACTTAATAGGAAACAGTATCAGATATAACATTTCTCCCAGAAATGCAGAACTGCATGTTCCTCCCTACAAAACAACACCACATTTGCCATATGAAAAGTCAAGTGAAAAAGTTCTAAAAGAAGTCTTTGGCTTCCTACAAGTCTGGAAAGTCAAACTATTTTGTGCAAAAGCTTATTTTCTACATGGAGTAGCCACATCTTGTCAACACCAAAATAATCCAAATGAAAAAAAGTTGCAAAAATCCAGACAAGCAATGAGATTTGTTGATTTTTAATTCCTCAGAATCTGCCAATAAGTCACACAGGATAAAAGCCAGGACCACATGCACTGGTCTGAGTTCCACTTTGTTTAGAAGTAATAATTAAAAACTACAGTAAATGTCATCAAAAGTCCTTATTCTGTTAGCACTTTAAATCTTATATATATTCAATAACTAGAAAGTATAACTCTATGGTAAAGGACTGGTAGCAGGTGAAATGGAAAATAAGGTTACAGGTCAGCAGCAAGTATTTTAAAAGTATTTGAAAAGTATTTGAGAAAAAGCTTATTTATGTATTTACTAGAAAAATTTATCTTTAAATTTAATGTTATGTCATTAGAGCAGGTTTTATTACACATCCTCTTTCAGTTTTCTTAGCTCTCTCATCCTATATGAGTGATTCATTTAGACTATTCTTTATGTTAAGCACTGAGTTCCAAAAATTATCTATTACACAGGATTAAACACAGTCAGAGCCAAAAAAATTATCATCTTATAAACTTCATAAAGATGAAACCTTTGCCAATATATTTTTTCTGTTAGTCTCTGTCTCCAAGTACCAGTCAGTGTCAAGATTGCAGAGAAGAATGGTTCTAACTCTCTCTGCCCAAAAATATGCTTTGTTATTATCTGACCTGCCAGGTACCAGCAGGTCAAATAATTAGCAGTGTTGTTATTTACACAATACCAAATTATAACCAAATCTTGTTTTGATTCACAAAGTTGGGCACAGACTATATTTGTAATATTATCATTCTGTTACAATGCTTTTACTGAACTGCATGTTGACAAAACAACTCATTTGACCATAATAAAAAAAAAATCACTTATGCCATGTGCAAAAGCTCGTAACTATTTCTGGCAATTGGATAAGCATGACTAAACTCTTAAAAATGTTCAGCTAGACCATTTAGGGCTGCCTGGGAATATGTGTTATTAGACTAATTGGTACACTAATCCTATGCATCAGAACATAACAGTATAGAAATTAACTTTTAAAGCTACAAATTGATTATTAAACATCATATAGAAACAGCAAGAGATATATCTCAAAACACATTCTAACATATTACTTCACTCAAAACTTAACTTTTAAGGTTTATAATTCACTATGATTTTTAATGCTTAAGAAAAATTATAAACATATCTTTAAAGTATACTGCAGATGTCCTTGAGATTAAACTTCCCTAAACATATAATGACATAAGGACAAACACAATAGTTCTAAGTGCTCAATGACAGCCAGGCACTGTAGTCAGAAGTAGTATTTGTTAACATATGTTAACAATGTAGAAGGTGACTTATGTAGAAATCTCTTACCTGCCTTGGTTGAGTCTCTCCTGATAAGGTTTGTTCTGTGAAAGATGCAAGTCTTTATGTATAAATCAGAAGCAAAGTGTGCTTGGCACATCCAGTTTTCAGCAGAGCTCAAGTGTGATATGTGTAAGTAATAAATTGGCTTCTCAAAGTAGCTCAGACCATATTAATTGGAAACAGAGTCACTGCTTGCAAGGTTGCTGATGCTGCTCCTTCTGCTTCTGCCTTTACAGAGATCTAATGTATGAATAAGGCAGAGAACAAATCCCTTTCTCTCTCTTTACCTTTCCTTTTTTCTCTTAAATGGTGAGTTAGAGTTCAGTTTATTCTGAAGACGATGGCAGAGTACAGGCTGACAATGTTGTTTCCTCCCCTGCCGAGACACACTGAATGTGTTGTGAATAAAGACAAAGCCCTCTCTCTACCAGTGCACCACATCACTGTAGGTAAGAGCTGCAAGGATGAGCTGTGCTGCTCCTCAGCAGGCAGACAAGCCTTAAACGCAGCCGGACAAGCTCACCCTGCTCTCCTCACTGAAGACCTGCACCAATAATTTTAGTTGGGGACCACACCTCCTCTGCAAGGGGAACTCCAGCTCTGCAGCTGGCACAAGTTCTGATTTACCTCCTGGTAATGGCTATCTAGGTAGTTTCATTTTTCTACACCATAATGGGCAATTTAGTTCCAGTTTATCCTTATGGCTAATGGGTAACTAACTGGATAAACTGCCAGTTTTTCTTATAGTCAATTAACCCCTGTAAAATCCCTACTAACACTTCAGGTTTAGGGTTTGTACTGAAATTAGGCCTAAAAGATACCTGTCAAATAGGTTTGCACACAAATAGCAGTGCTTTCCTCTCTACTCCCCTACCCCCCTTTTCTTTTCCTCTGCAAGTAAAATATTCCTAGGTCAAATAGCTAACTAATGGAAACTAGAAATGTTGCCATTGGAAAAAAGGGTGAAGATGACAGTAAACAGGAAGGAAAACAGTATGTGAACTGACCAATTTCAAAAGCCCTACTGAATACATGGGAAACGTTTGCTGGTTTGAGTTCACACTCAAAGCAGTGGAGTTTAAGCTATTTTAAGGAGATTACGTTATTTTCCATACTCTGGTCTGTGAATACTAGCAGGTGGGAAAGTCCTAAAGCAAAGGTGCTAAAAAAAATTTGCAATTTTTAATATTGCATTTTTCAGATATGCGTATATATGGCTACATAAAATCCTATGCTTTAGTGCCCAATATGAAACCCTATCAGCCTCCTTCCTTGATGGCAAAAGCAGAAAAACAGAAAAACAAACAAAAAAACCAAACACAAACCTTTTTTTTTAATATCGTTAAAGCAATAGTTATTGAAAAGAACCTTCCCCTACCCATCTTCCCTGAACATGACAAGTATTTCTTCATCAAATATTCCCCCATTATTGGCTGTAAAATCTATAAATCTCAAAGTCATTTGAGCACTACGGTTCTTTGGTTTTGGGGAGAAAGGGTGCATTAGGGAAGAGAAGATATGATAAGCAATTCCTGACAGCATCTCTGCTGCCCTGCAGAAGCTATATTGGGTGGTGGACAGTTATGGAGCCAGAAAACATCACGTGGAAACTTTGAAACTGGACAAAATTCTTGACTTTGCAGCAAAATTACTCTGGGGTGTCAGAGTTTTGTAGTGGCAATGGATGAGGAATGAAGCCACTCCTCTCTTATTCACACAGTAAACTCCTGTCTTGTCCTATAGCAATAATGACCATCCATGGTGTTGAATAAAGACCTCTTTGCTGCAGCACACCCTGGGCACATTTCATTGCTAATGAAATGGAATCCATTTCTCATCACTTCCATTCCTGATCACTTTGAGAGCTAGGTTTGACATTTCAGCACTTTTGCCAAATTTTGCTTTGTTTGAGAACATGACTAGCAGAAACATGATAGCAAGTGCTATACGCTGAAACATGCAATTTGTCCCAGGCTGATATTTACACTGAATGTGGTCCAGCTGTCGACCCCATTGCCTCTGTTTTAGGTGAATTTTAGTAACAAATAAACAAAAATAGCACATGGTAGCCTGTGCCAGTTTTGTGGTCGTGTCTAGAATGGAGAATATCAGGGACAAGAAAGTTTTTACAATAATGATTTACTCATTTTCCCAAGGATGCTGTTAGCAAGTTTGTTGCATCTGCTAATGAGAAACCCGATTTTATGAGGAAATTGCTATTCCTACAGGAAATATTAAGCACTTGGCACTCAGCTGTATGTTTAAGAAGTTAAATTGTTTGAGGGGGCTTGAACACTGGCACTTAAGCCTTTTTGTTTCTTCCTTCCTATAAGCAAAATATCTTGAAGCCTGAATCAGTGATCTTTTGTTTTCCTACTGCTGTGGAGCACAGAGGTGTTATGGTGTAGCATGATAATACATTTCTCTAGGAAGAGGAGATGCATATGCAAAAGGTAAAGTTTCTTCTAACGCCTTATTTCCAGCAGGAAGAGGAAGCTCTCAGTTCCCACTGGCTTTCAAAGAAGTGGAGTACTTGGCACCTTAGAGCCTTGCTGAGCAACTGCAGAATCCCAGCCAGAGCAGAAACACACTTAGGTCATAAAACACCATTAATCCTGTATTTACATAGTAAATATCCCAAGGGTTGCAGATATAACTGGAGGAAAAATAAACAAAATATTATTAAAACCACTACTTTACAATTTAGTGTATGCCTTCATTACTTTATATAAATGTTTCCTGCTTTTTATTAAAATTAAATGCATCAAATCCAGTGGCAAAGGATGATTAAAAAAAAGTCAAGCTCCTCCAGGAATTTCTTTTATTCTGTATGACAAACTAAAAGGAGTAAGTCCATTATCTACTACAGAGCAAAGTATCCAGTCCTGAGCACCATAAACACTCTATTTGTGAATATTCTGAGTCATAAAATTATCTGCACAAAATTTTCAAGCAAAGAAGCCATCACTAATACTAGAAGCATTTCACAATAAAAATGTTTAAATAAATAAAAATAATAATAAAATAATAAAATAAAAATATTATTGGCAATCACTGGAAGAAGCTCTTTTAATCATCCATCTACTAGTTCTTCACAAAATAACTCATGACCAATTACTAAACAGAGAGGATTCTTTTTAAGAGACCTAGAGAAGGAACAGAAAAATTCTATGCTAGGTCAGCTGCTGAAGAGGAAACAACTTAATACTCATAAACTACTATACTAAAAAAAAACCCTTACAAAACCAAAACCAAAAGATTGCTCATATGATTACCATAGTAAGGTCACTCATGTCATAAATTCTGTGTGTGTAGGAGCACCATTGTTTTCTCCTGTAAAAATTCTGGTAGTTTTCCCAAAATATTGTGCAGTGCTCTCTGATGTGCCAAAACACTTTCTGTGGTTGGGACTTGTATATCTCAAGCTTTTAGTAAAAGAACCATGGAATACAGCTTCTTCTATTTGCAAGGCACTGCTTCAATCTGAATTACTTCAGCAGAATTCAAATCACTATTAAGTTATTGTAGCATGAGGAAAAGATGATCTCAAGATATTCCTTGATGACGTACAAGGAGCTAAGGAGCAAAGGAGCTACTGAAGTTAGAACCTCTGGGGAACTAGTGAACAAGAATGACTGTAAATTAAACTTTTGAGGTTAATTTGTTTTAAATGGTAATCAAGAAGGTGCGTTTTGTTGGTTTTGGTTTTTTCAGTTTTGATTTAGTTCTAACATGAGCCATGTCAAGTAAATATTTAATTGTATTCAGCTGATGGTGAGGATGTGCAACGGGTCAAAGGTAGTTAAGACAAGGTATGTTAAACTTGCTAACATAGTAACCTCAATGAAAAAAAGTATCACCTCTATCACTGACCTACTTTTCATATCACAAACACAATCATACCTTTCACCTTTTGAAGTTTGCCCGTGATCAGCAGCAGTATGACAATAAACAGGACTGTTTCCAAATCCCCATGCTGGATGAATCATTTCTTTCTAATCAGATGCTCTCACATGAAAGAATGATGCTGCATATATTAATTGCATATTCCATTAGATCTTCACCTTCATCTACTGCAGCACTATGGCCCCTACCAGTTCTTTAATATTCCTGCATTTATAAATGTAAAATGTTTCTTTACAGTTATTCTTTGACTTGTACATCACCATCATACAGAAGGACTAGGAAGACAGAGTGCATAAGAGAAGAGTAGAAGGTGAGGAACAAAGTCCTATTTATTGCTAGTTAAGGTACCCCCAGCTGTTTTGCTAGACTCTGATCTGCACTGCCTCCACGTCAGCTTAGAAGCTAATTAACTGACTCTATGTGATTTCTGACAGGTATGAGCAGTTTACTGATTTGTGTGTTGATGAAAAAAGGCCTGACAGTACTCCAACTTTCAGAGCTGAAGAGTTACTAAAAATGAAATCAGACTCAGGGCAGGCAGATAGGAGGTTCCGTTTCTTCTTTTCAGCTTATTTACTGTGAGTAGTGCCCCAGAAAATGTCTCTGGGTTATCTGCTGCAGGCCATCAATCTTGCTATCACAGGTCCAGAATGGTAGATATTACTTAACACTCGGGGTCCTGAGTAATCAAACCAGTTACCTGGAAATGCCTGCAGATTTAAGGACCAGATTAAGCCATATCAATTGTTTCCCAGAGGTGGTTACTGCTGGACATGCTCTCATTAAGGACTTGCAGTGCTCTACACCAGTCAGAGCTATTGCTACATTTAGTCAGTGTCTGCATCAAATCAGAGAATCTTCAGAAGCAGCTTTAATTTCCTCTTTCCACAATACCTTTTCCCCCTGTTCATTCATAGACATTTTAGTTCTTTTTATAAGCATAGAGGTCATTCTTCAACAAAATGGAAAACATAACCAGTTCACAATCTTTTGTCAGATTTTATGCTTTTTAGGTTTGTAAGGGATATATGAGACATAGTTGGATGGCAAAGTCTTAAATTGCTAGTTTAGGAATGATTGTTTATCTACACAGAGAGAGAGGGAGACAAAATTCTGGCCAAATCCTGCATACTTTTTGTACATGAGACATTCACTGGCTTAAAAGGGTATTTGGACGGATGAAGAACAAAGAAGTCCTTTCTTTTGTACATTTTGTGATCCATACAACCTACTGTATCTTGCCTTTCAAATCTGCTCTGCAACTAAATATTTTTCACTTATAGCACATAAAGGTTTTTACAAGCCAAGGGGTATTAAAAAACCAACCGAATGTATTTCAATAGTCAAAAGCATAACAACTGCCTAAATTACACTTGGTATACTTCAAATATTAAAGTACTCAATTTGAATGATAGCTTGAAAATCACTAAGGATGGAAAAATCTGAAGTTTAGTGTAGAGACAGTTGACAATGAGTCTCTCTATACAGGATACTAATTTTTCAGCAGAAAGGAAGACAAATGCATTAGGTATAATAAAGTGTTTCTTAATGAAAAAAGATAGAAATTTCTCATTTTCTTTTGTGATGTTCCATTTTAATAAGGAACAATGCATTTGACAGAAAAAAGAGAATGTGTCAGGAGAGAAACACCATGCAAGTAATTTTTTACAATTACGTCAGTCTTCAGATAACATTGTAATAGCTTGGTTATTCCTAGAATGTAAAGGAAGAAAATCAAGATCAATTCTGCCTTTGAGCTACTGGGATCCTTCACATGCATGAAATGCGAAATGCACTCATTATACATCATTATTTCATTACTATCTAAATCTGCTGTGTATTAGCTTAGATAACTGTGCACCCAAGGGAGTGCTGTAGCTTTTGGGGACTTCTGACATTTCATACTGGAAATAAAAAAGTGAAGAAAAGCAACAGACTTGTACTCACATATCTGCAAAGAGAACAAAAAACAGTGTATGCGAAAGTGTTGCCTTTAGTCTGAAAATGCAAATAAACCCATTTCCCTTGTTTGTAAAGCAAGATGGAGATAGAGATTAATTTGCAGTTGGAAACTTCAGGTGACTTTGGCATATCTAAAATTAGGGATGAATCAGATCAAAAGCCTGTACAATCAAATAGGAATAAAATTAGCCACAAAATCCCAACTATTGGAAAAGCTGTGTGTGAAATCTTACAGCAAAAGAAAACAAAGGCACAATATTCAGTATCTTCATGGAACTAGATATTCTGTTGCAGAAATTTGTGTAATTCAAAAGAAAAATAAACACTTAAAACTATGTGCAACCTTATCTAAGGCATTTTAACACACCCCCTTCACAGCATTTGGAAAGTGAAATTCAAAGGTGCCCGGACATAACATCAGAAGAGGATGGTTCTGAAAGGCATCCTTCCTGTGGAATCCTGCAGTGGCCCAAGATAGCTTAGAGAGGTTTAATTTAAACCTTTGTGCATCAGCATTCATTAATCTGGCCATTAAACTTTAGAGTTATCCACTTCTGAGTAGCTCTGCTCTTTAGGTGATGTAATAAATCAAACCATACTACACTAATGGAAAGCTAATGATAGCAGGTTAACCCATTTTTTCCACCTAGATTTCCCTGCTGCTTGTGTCCAATCAGGCTGTCAGCTCTACCATTACCCAGGAGATGAATCCAGTCATTTGGACGGTCCAGCCCTGCTCTCAGCTTTTCATTAGTTTTCAGTACCTTCTAGAGAGCTTCCCTATTTTATCACGAGTAGAACATACTGAAATCCATCCCTCAATTTAGCAAGGGGTAGTATCAAAACAACTAATCTTGGATGTCTGGCAAACAATTTGTAATGTTCAGGCTTGCTGACAAAAAATTTCTCAAAATTCCTCCAGTGTCTTAGGCTAAATTTAAGCTTTTGAAACAGAAACAGTCAACTGTTTCTATGCACAGGGCAGTATAGGCAGAAAAATTGTGTGGCATATGTGTTTGCCTTACTCTTTTACTGTTTTGTTTCCCTGGAAAGAATTTTGGCTCAGAGTTGCTGAGCAGCAAGTTTAGTGAGCAAGACACTGCGTGGATGTTTCATTGCTACCCAGGGCCAACCCACCAGAGGGTCACAAAAAACTGAGTCCTCACCTTTCTCACCAGCTTGTTCTCTTATCCAGTAGACTCCATTGTCTGACACCTTTGTACTGACTGTTGAATAGAACCAACAAGCATGGTAAGAAAACTGATTTTTCTAAACAGTGTTTTAGACAATCACCTTTAATCTATGCAGAAACATCCAAATAGCAATAATTAATGAGTTAACTAATCGTTACTCAAGAAACTATTGACATGAGTTATCCAGTCACAAATTTTTCTCCTGATTACAGTGGGAACTTAAAACATTTTGAGTCTTTGACTGTCAGGTTCAAAACTGATATTCTTCTGAAAGCGACAGGCTTTAAATTCTTTTCTTTCTCATTCCTCACTATTCTCAGCTAATAGAATTCACCTTAATTTCGTTTCTTAACAGATGAGGTTCAACAGTAGAATAAATGTCTGGGTAGATTACAGACTGGTCCTGATTGCTCGGCATCATATACATTAGTTTATTTAATGACAAGAAAACCAGGAGAATTCTAACCAAAAGCCTTCTAAAAAGAGAAAAATTCTATTAATAACTTTTTTGCTCCCACACTTGCCTCACTCCACTCTCCCCCCAAAAAAAGGTTTGGATTCACTTTTCCTGGCGATAAATTATTTCATAAATTTATTTAATTTACACAAATATGTGTCCGAGAAAAGGGCAAAGTAAAAAGGAACACTCTTTTTCTCACCCTGAATAGCCACCACTTCCCTGTGTAGAGGCCACCAGAATATGACAGAAGGAGCACTACCCTTTGAGAGTGTTTTGCCTCTTCCCTCACTGAGAGGGCAATAGCTAAAGTATGTTCCGTCTAAGACTGAAAAAACTACTCCAGGCTGCAATAACAGTATGAAAATGTGGTTTGTTTTTTTTCCTTCATTGCAAATTAAATGTTTTGGAGCAGATTATGGTGGGTGTATGGTAATACATTCATCTATTGCAAGAACACAGCAGCAGGAGAGCTAAATGTCTTTACTCCTGTCGGCTTTCCTGAAATGCACTGTGCATAGCTAAAATCAATTCCATATTGGATGATGGAAAAGGAAGCCCCCTGAGACCTTGGAGTGTCATACAACCAATAACTGTACAGACCTAAGGTGCACAAAGAATGGTGTGGGTGGGGGAAAACCTGACAACACTTCCATGTACAGATGGTTCTGAAAAACACTTGCATGGATTGAAAAAGCACAGCCAACACAGCACGGGCAGCATGACATCTCTGTGGATGGTGTTCAACCTTTCTTGTTTCCTTGGTTTGTTTTGATGTAAGATGGTCTGATGGCATCTGAGAGCAGTCCTTACCCCTCTCCCTGGTTTCAGGTCTGCATAGCGGTGGGGACACGATGCAGGGAAGAAAACTGAAGAATCTATTGTCTTGCTTTTCTTTTAGTTCTTTAGAAGTCTTTGAGCCACGCTCTCAAAACATATAGCTCTAGCCTTCATTTGGAGAAGGCAGAATCACAGTCAGAGAAAAAGATGACTCCTGCATATTTCCTCACCCAGGTGCGAACAAGCATCAAGAGGTAAAACCGACTCAACCCCCTACACAGCTGTAAAAAACACACCAGAAATATTTCCAGTCTTTTGCCATGTTACCAGTGTTCTGGCCACAACATCTGTTCACATATAAATACACAACAGCACCTACATTCATAATAATAAAAATAAAAACTGTCATGTTTTTAATTGCCTTGTTTTCAGCTTTTTATATTTCCTAACTTGAGCTGTTTGCAATAACATTCATTTAGAGGAGTCTGCCCCTCAGGAAATTTATCAGAAAAATTACCACCCTTAGTAGGATTTTCAGACACTCTCCTGAAATCTGTAAAAATAAAGGACTCTAGGGAATAAATATAGATCAAATGTGCACCTCAAATGGTTGGCTTTAGAATTTGAGAAGAACAACGATGTAGAGTAGTGGAGAGCTATTAGGGTAAGATGTGAAACAGAAAAGAAACTGAAGGTTTTATCCTAAATGTCAGAATCAAGAAAAAGATGCATAAAATAATAAAATTGAGGAGATATAAACTGATAGATGAAGTCACCTTCGGGAAAAGAAGATAGAAAGATATCAGAGAGACTTTGAGGATCAGAGTAGAAAGCAAAAGTCCCAGCAAAAGACCTGTCGTTCACTGTTAGAAACTACCTGTGAAACCCACTGCTGTAATTTCTCAGTATTTTCTTGAAAAGATGACAAAATTTGGCTTGTTGCGCTAATGCATAACTACACATTACAGTCTTCAATTTTTTACTGCCTTATTGAATGCACAGGACAAACATGCTTTGTGTTTCTGTCAGGAGGTTGTTAGAAAATAAAAACAGATTATGTCAAATGAGAAAAGTAATCTGTTGTCCTGTCTCAGCATGGAAAACGTAAGTGTGGGAAAAGCATTAAAAAAGCAAATATAGATAATACTTCCACAAGTATAATGTCCTGAGAAGGAGTTTGCATCTGCATCATGGTGTTTAATAGCCCTTGATGTATCTATGACTTTCTCTAATTGCTAAATGCTCCTTTTATACTTTTGATATATGCAAAATCCCAAGTTACACACTTGAATTATGCATGGCATGTAAAATATAGCATTTTGGTTCAAATTTGCTTTATAAGAGTTTCCGTGGTTGCCCATTGGCTCTTCGTTACAAGAGGTGATGAATAATCAGTCCCTATTTCCATTCATTTGGAGATCTTTATTGTGCGCTTGGTTCAGTTGTTTCTTTTCCAAGTTCTAGTCCATTTAACTTTTCCACACAGGGAATTAATTCCAATCTTCTTGTCATTTCATTATTCTTCTCCATCTCTTTTTTAGGTCTGAAATACCTTGCCAAATTAAAGAAAGAGACCACCTTCTGAAAATGTATCTTCTCTTTTCAGTAATTTTTTAATTACATCACTTTTGCAGAATAATACATAAGTGCCCAAAATCTCTGAATAATGTAGTGAAAACTACAGAATTTCTGAAGCTACATACAGGTATCATTTCAGAATTAGCAACACTGAAATTTATCTTCTGTTTTTTGAATAGCAACTCATAGCAGCAAGGTCTAGTTTCACTGTTACTAAGTGTTATTTCATATTTTTGAACTTTACCACCCTGCTATTTGCTCCCCGAAAACATAGAATAAAGATGCCTTTAATCATTTTTACAAGAGTCCACCTGAAATCTTCCTCAAATGTCCATTTCCTTTCCTTTGCTTTTAATCAGACATTACTCTATAGGAGCAATGATTCTTTTGACATTACAGCTTGATTTAAAGCACATAGCAAAAAATATTATCATAAGCTTTGGAAATTTGCATATGGTATGTGGATACTGGAGTCAGGGAAAACAGCAATGTGAGTTTTCCCAGGACTGCTCGAAGGAAAACAGAAGGGAAAGAATTAATAACAAAGTTGCACCTGGTGTTGTTGACAGGATATATGCATGTGACATGTGATGTTTTGGTGAAAACATGTTTACAAGAGGTGCTGCCTTCCTTGGACCAATGAGCTGATCGTATTCTTGGTTTAGCAAACTAGTCTATAAAATGTGTGTACTTCTACAATAAATCGCTCCTTCTATCTCCTGAAGGGAAGCTGTATTACTGTCTTCCTTCGCCTCTCTCAGCAGACAGCAACAATGGTACACCAGCCAAGTCATTGTTAACCACACATCTTTTGGCTGCCGCTTTCTAAATGTGTTTGTAATCATCTATTTATATTATGTCCTTCTATAATCCCATGTGAACTCCTTTCCATTACTACTATTTTTCCCCTTACTACGGTTTTGTTAGTACAGAAGATACTTAATGATTACAGACATGATCCTTTTTAAATTCTATTTGTAGAAGCTGGAGAATATAGAAAAAAAGATTAAGATTTCAGGGAAGAAATGAGTACTATGAGGAACTGAGATATTTTACCTTTTCTGACAGTTTGCCCACAATGCTGGTGGGAGTGATTAGTTCCATTTGTTCAAACTGTTCAGAAACATCACAGTTCATCTGAAGGCTTTCTGCCCACATGGAAATAGTTCAATACTCAAATTCTGTGCACGTTTTCTGGTACTCACAGGCACATCAAAGATGATGGGAGATGAGTTCTAAGTGTACAAATTGCTACATAATGCTAAATATTTGGAGGAGACAGAAGAAAGGTGATAAATATCTCAAATAGCACACCCATGGTGAGTTCTGGCATTAATCTCCCCCAGCTCAAAAGATAGATAACGCTAATACCATTCATCTCTGTGCTGGGTTCGCCTGGGAAGAAAAAACTCAGAGAGAAGTTCTCTCTATGGGGGCTTCCTCTGTGGGTTGACTGGGACCAAGTGAGGGCTGGTTTAGTTATTAACAGCCTCAACAGCTAATTAAAGAAAGTTAGTTTGCTCCGTGAACACACATTTTAAAGGAAGTTATCCAGGAGAAAAGTTCTCTTTGATTTCCAGTGACTGGTCAGGTAACACCGGCTTGGCCCGGGCTCCCTCCCATGCGGGGGGGGCCCGGGAGGCCGCCTGGGCCCCGTTTACAAACCAAGAAACCCGACAGCCAAGGGGAGGGAAGGCTTGTTAATAAAACCTTATCCCAGCTCCCTTCCCCGTGGGCCGGCGGCTCGGGGGGCGCCGGCTGCTGCTGCTGCTGCTGGCTCAAAGCAGCTCCGAGGGGCTGGGCCCGGCCGGCCCCCGCGCAGCCTGTGGGGGAGGCAGCCGGGCCCTGTCTGGGAAGCAGGGGTGGCCATGGACAGTGTGGCTGCTGCAGCTGAGCCCCAAAAAAGGCTGATTAAAATTTCAGCCACCCCTCACCCTCCAGGCCAAGGGCCTGGCCCAACTCTTGTAACTGTGTGAAACTTTAACTCTTTGTGCTCAGATAAGATGTGCAAAAACTCTGGCTTTCCTTTGAGTATGAGAGGGGAAAAAGGAGATACCCTGAAGTCAGTGAACCAAGAGCTAAGTTTTTTAGATGGAAGGAGAATGAGAAGATGCTGTGAAAGTTAGCTGAAAATCCTTTTGTGAAGTTGTAAGGATGGACTGATATCACACTGAAAATTCCTATAAACTGTGGAGAAAAAGACATGGGGGGTTGGAGTGCTCCACTTAATAGATCATTTGTCTAAAGTACCTGTGTTGAGAATCTTTGCTCCGAGGAAAGAAGGGCATCTCGGTTTTCTGAGGATCAAGCATGAACAGAGAGAAAAGAAATGAAGAGAACCTTTGCTTTGGAACATTTCATTCTTATAAGTAATACCCCATGAGTCCGACATGGCCCACATGCGCAGCTCTGTGGAGTTGGGAGGAGTGCCGCGATTGCAGGTTCCTGGGCGGATGCAAATCGTGAAAATGAAACCACGAGAGGACTGTTTTCTTCCTCCTTATGGAAAAATCCCTATAGCCTGACAAGAGGAAACTTCTGTCTCCAAAGTGAACTGAAAAAAGGACTATTTAAGTTGGGAACTGACTGAAGTAGTTTTTTGTATGTTTGTTTTGTTGTTATGAAGGTTGGGAGAGGGAAGGAAGGAGTGGTCTGAAAATCTTATTCTGAATTTGGTTTTTTTTCCCCTTCTTTGTGTAGTTAATAAATTTCTCTTTATACCCTTTTAAGTTTTAAGCCTGCCTTACTTCTGCTCCTGGTTCTGTCTCACAACAGAAAATGAGTATATTTAAATTAGCAAATCAAAACTATGACATTATTTAATGCATTGGCCAGGAAAACAAAATTAAACCAAGACATTTTTTTGAGGAAATTCAAATTAAACCAAAACTTTTTTTTTAGAAATTAAATTAAACCAGGACAATCTCAAAGAGGTTTTATGACAGTTCATTAATGTTTTTGAAGCACTTACCTTAGTGATAAATATGATAAACACTATTTAAAAGCCCATGAGAAAATTAACGATTCTGACTTGGGAGCTGCGTTTGAACAGCAGACAATAAATATAACATGAGACAGAAAGTGAACTTCAAGGACAAAAGATATGGAGAAAATACTTCCTCTTCAGTTTTGCTCACTAAATGAAACAGGTCTGTAAAAAGAGTAATAGAATACTAAAGGTTTAGAATTTCCAAAGGAATGATGTACAACTCTAGTTCAGATGCACAGGAATTTTTGAAGGCTGGACTAAAAGACAACAGTGATGCCTCCAGAAAATACTTTGGCACAAACATAATGCACAAAGTGCACACTCCTCCTTCTAATTGCAATGTTCAGTTTGTAAGTGCAGATAGATGAATGCAGTTTCACACTAATTATTTCAGAACAAATACTTGAGTCTGACTCATTAATCAGATAAAACTTTCAGTGAATCTGAGTTGGCTCTTTACTTCTACAGCCTGCAGTATGCAGCCTATCCTGTGTTGATGTTCTTTTGTCTCAGACTTCCCAAGGACATGGAGATACAGTTTATGCAGTAGAGAATTGAACATAATTTTTATCAATTCAAGCATTTTACATAGATAATTCCTTGCTCTGCTCCCTAGGCATTATTCAACTTTTAATTGGTACATTTGCAACTCTTGCAGCTGGACACAGTCACCTTTGGTTTAACTGCTACATAAAAAATAAGGAAGACTGACTGCCCGCCTGATTTTTGTCTACTGTGCTAAATCAAGGGCTGGTTTGTGCATTTAGGAAGCTTTTCACAGGGGGCAGGAAGCATTGCATGCGTCTGTCCATGCACAGTGCCTCTGCTGCTGTTGTCTTTCAGCAGGTGCTTCACATATTTCTTTTCATACCTCACTAGATTTGCTGGCTGGTGAGCACTTAGAATTAAAATTTCGTCTTTAACCTATCATTTTTGTGAAGACCTGTGCCTGGTTGTAATAAAGGGGAAAATATGTTTTGAACAGAAGTATCTAAGCAGAAGAAAACAGGTGGTTTCAAGCACTTGCAAGAAAAACAGGAAGGATAAAATTAATTAAAAAATACCCCAAAACCTTAAAAAGAGATGACACAATAATCTCCCTATCATTCCACAGCTCAGTGGAGACCTGTATTTTATTCTTTTTTCTACAAGTGCAGTTTGAACCTGTATGGAAGACAGAATCAGCTCAGCATTTTCAAACTTGTCTGTTAAGGAGAGTTTCACTTTGCCATGCCTTGATATAATATACAGGAACATAAATGAGCCCTCCCTCTTCTGATTGTAGAACTCCAGCTGCATGGGCAGATATCCAGCAAGAAAAATAAAAATAATAACTGCTTAAGCATTTGCTACAAAAAGGCAGCACCTCCAACATGTGAACTGAGAAGTATTTCAGACCAGTGCCAAGAGCCCCTCTGCAAAGGGGAGCCGAACACAACGTGGTGTGACATTAACAGGTTCCGAACAATGTCATCAGTTACCCAACAATGAACCCTTCAATGAGCTCCAGCTCTCACCTCAACAGGGTAGAAAATAATTTAATAAATTCCTTCTAAATTAAAGCTGACCATTGCATCACCCAACCAATAACTAAGTGAGAAATTCGAAATCTGCCAGAAAAATTTCCAAATGAAGTACTGATCCCACAGGTAACTTACAAACCAATCTCAAATTCTCTTTTGGAATATCAAAGAGACAAATTTCAGGGTCTTTGCTCACCACCAGTGGTGCTCTGAGACCTCAGAAATTCCCTCTGGTGCATTTAGTAATGTAGTACATCAAGTGCAATACAGATATTGAACACTGTAGTCCCAGTGGAAGACTGATCTCTATTGTCTGACTCACCAGAAGAACAGAGATGAGATGTACTAATGTTATTTCATAACTGTGGACAGTACCCCAGCTGCAAATATTGCTACATATTTCATCCACACACTAAATTATAATTTCTTTTTTAAAAGGAGAAATAAATAAATTTTCTTTTATGCAGTCACCTAAATTTAAGACACAGAGATAGATGCCTAAAAGAGAATCAGCAGACGCCACCTATAGTGTAAATTGTCTCCTGGCTATTTTGTGGTGGTAAAATAAATCCTTATGGGCAACTGTTGCCCCAACACACTCCCTGTTTTTCAACCTGAGGTTCCAAACCTTTTCATGGCTGCAGGTAAGTGTTATCAACACAGGTATAATCAGAGAATCTTAAGAGTGAAACATCTGTTCATAAAGGCTCCACAAAGAAGCTTTTCCCAAAATTCTCTTTAGAGCAGTCCTGCCCTCCTTACTCAAGCACAGCACTTCCAGTCAGCTGCAGATTAAACCAGGTTGCACCATATGGAAACAGGGACAAACAGAACACAGCGCCTGCCACCATATGAACCTGCCTGCCACTATGAACATAACAGAGAGGGCAAAAAGCGTAACACAAATATTTCACTGCTATATTTGACTTTCAACCATTTCCTTCAACTCACCAGGAGAGATTATATACACACATGCAAGAAAAGAGGGAACAAATAATTTAATTTAGCAGATTCTGTTCACATTCTCAGCTTATGATATATATTTTCATCTAAGGCTTTTTAAAAAAAAATAAAATTCTTCAGCAGGTCAATCAAGAATTCTTAGCATTCTGCTCACTGTCATTGTTTTCAACTGTTTAAAAGGAAAAGAAAATATCCAATGCCAGTCAATCTAATTTTCTGTTCAAACTAAACTGTAGTATTGAGCAGCACTGCTACTCCTGTCAATCACCTTTTCTAACCTGAAGAAAAGCAAAAGGTACCGACTGACACCAAGTAAAACTTCTTACATTCTATCCTCACAATCCAAAAGGCTTTGGCAGTTTAAAGTATCAAATCAGAGTCACTATGAGGTATTTCTAAGAAGTAGGCAAAGAAAAAAAAGCAACTAACCTAAACACTCAAGATTACCTCCCTTTATTTTAGATGTGGCCCACAGGAAATTTCTAATCACAGGCATTGCCTGCCAGCTCCAAGGACACATTATGTCCAATTCTATATTCTTTTTTAATTCTATAAGTGAATAATTTTGCCTCACTTGAACTTGAAAAGATAGGGATTAAAATATCAAACCAAAAAATACAGTTTTAACTTTATATTTTCTGAAACAAATATTTCTTTTCTGATGAAGATGAGTTGAGAGTTCCTGAATTGTTTTGTCTTTTCTCCATGGGCACCTACCTACCTATCACTCATCTTTTCAGTAATTCAGGGTGTGAATCTCCAGAGAAAGTGATGAACCAGTTCTTCTGAGTTTAACAAAATAAATGTAGCCAATAAAGGACAAATATTATATTTGTTAATTTATACATAGATATGCCATATATAAAGCCATAAACTCTAAGATTGAAAAAATAATTTAGTCCAGTCACCCTGAAATAACATTTGGGCCACATATATTCTGCTCATGTTTGGAAGTTTACAATTTATTATTTTAAAGCGGCAGCTTGTCTTGTCAATGCTGATTGTCAGAATCATCTCTGAAATTCTTGCAGCATGTTCTCACTCATTGCTTAGGCCAATTTTGCATAGTTTAACTCCTAAAACCATCTGTGGTGCAGAGACTGCAGTCGTTGTTGAGCTGGTTTGTGCACAGTGGATGAAAGGTCTGGCTGCAGTGAGAGCTCTGAACAACTGGGCTCAGCTGCAGAGCTGATGTGAGCACTCAGTCTCAGCATGGGACTGCACTGCCTTATGCAGAAATTCTCTGGCATTTACTGACTGTCTTCTGGTACACAAGATTCCTCTAAAAAGGAACGCTTTTCATTCTGTCAAAAGAAACAAAAATGTGCACCATAGACACTCCATTAACAGTTATTCAAACAACTTAGCTGCATATTTCATACCTTTCACCTGACCTTGGCCCTCTGATGCCTGTGGTTTGGAAGGGCATTGGGTATCTTTAGTCCACAATTGTCCCTACAATATCTACTCTGTTCAGCCACAGTACTGAAAATTCACGTATGTTCCTCTAGATGAAATATATCCCATGTAGAGAATGAAGTTAGTGGCATTATCTGTTTTTTATTGCCTCATATGCTTTGCACTTAACATTACTTCTTGGTGCCCAATTCAGTGATTGATTCAATTAGGAGTGTGTGGAGCATTGATTCTGATGAGCATGTTCCTGTAGGAGCTGAGGAGCATCTACCAAGAAATTGCCTCTGTGAGAAGAAACAGAAAACCAATGAACACACATGCACACAAAGCCAGAAATTTTAAAGGTTATTGAAGCAGTTATGCTACATTTAAATACATATTCATAAAAACATCTGCAGGTGCTGTCAAATTCTCATGGAAATTTAGAATGTATTTCTTGAGTGATTATAAGGCATATAGATTTGAAAATGCTGGGAAATGTAAGAAGATGATAAATACAGTGAAGTAAAAAGAAAACGGAAAATCTCCTTCTTGGTCAGAGTGAGTGAGGCTGCTGAATTCCACTGCATCTTTCACAACCCTTTTCCTGACCCTTACACAAAGGACACATCTTTGGAATAGCCAGCAAATTGTCTACCTAGACATATCAGGGCTTTCATTAAATGGCTGCTACGTGTACAAACAATACACAAGACCTGCATTATCTGTTCTTACTAATCTAAAACAATTTAAATGAAGCATTTCTTTTAGGAAGAGAAACTAAATATACCTTCGCTATGCTCTTAAAACTATGGAAAAGAAAATTCACTAAAGACAAAAACAAGGGTGTCCACTCCTCCCTCCCCTTTGAAATCAGACAGCATAATAGTACCTTCTGCAGCCTGAATTTCCACCTACAGGAGACTTTCTTCACAGCATCAAAATTACATTTATTAGTGTGATTCCTGACCTGCAAGGCAGATCAAAATTAAATGCTTCCAAAGCTCACTTTAATTAGGCCTGGAGATGCCTCCATAGGTTGTGATTTAGCAAATATTCTGCACCTGCAAATAAGGTATGTGTTTGGGGAATATTATGTTTAGGCAAGATATTTTAGCTGTCTGACAATACAGGTTGATCTGTATTAACTGCTGTCTTCTCAGAAACTGGGTGTAAGTCATGTCCTGATGTTCAGCTCTGGAAACAGAGATCCTGTTCCTTTTCTAAAATAAGGCTGGGCTCTAGAAGGCTGCTTATGGTAATGAGCAAATGCGGACAGCAAGAAATAACATGGACTTATTTAGGGAGACTGTACACCTCTGGCCTTTTTCAGGAGAAGTCTTGCACATGTTATGCAATAATTACGACCTGGCAAAGCAGGTACCAGGCTCCATTGTCAGGCAGAGGCAGCTGTAACAAAACGGTATGAACAAGCTACACAGGTAAGGAGACAAGGATTTGTTTTGGCAAACTAAAATAAGCACCATTAAAAACAAATTCCTGGGCCAAGTGAAAATTACTACACTAGAGAAAAAAAAGAGGAAAGGTGCAACAAAAGCTCACATTTCACTTTATTCCCTGCCCTAAGCACCACCACCAAGTGAAAGTCCTGGGCACTACTTGACTACATCACTCTCTGAAAGCATTTGTTAATACCTGGTAATTCATTTGCTAATGGCTGGTATTTGGTTCAGAGGCAGCTGATATTGCTTTACATCTTCTAAACTCTTTCCTGGAAGAATGTAGAATGGAGGACCCTAACCTGTGATCTACTTGAGTGCTGTTGGCCCTGCAGTGGTGTGAGCAGATGGTCACTGGAGATCAGGGCACTGCGGAGCCAGGGGCGAGCTTGGCCCTGCACACCGCAGAGGCAAACTGGAGTCAGCAATTCAGTCTTTTGAAATATGAGTGCTCTTTCCTCCTAACTCTAATTACCACAGTTCAGTGGCTTAAATGAAGTGATCTAATAGGTTCAGACCTGTTTTCTAGACACCAACCTTCCAGTTAAAATCTTTAATATTCTTTATAGCCGAGTTTGTTTTCCACCTCCCCACAAGGCTTGTATTTTACGGAACTAATTTCTCTGTTAGGATCCCACCACAGGATAGGGTACCACAGTACAACAGAGATTTAGGCTGCCCTGGATAGTAATGTTGCAGATGTAGGTAATGAACCCAGGCTCAAGATATCAGAGAGACATTTGAGCTCACATCTGAAATCTAAGCAATGATTCAAACTGTTTTTTCACCCAGGTTAGGACAGTATATGATACATAATTGAAATAATATTACATTTGTAATATAAATTAGGGGGGGAAAGTATGCTGAAAATCAGGGCTGATTCTAATTTCTGAATATCCTTAGGCTGAAAAGACAAGCATCATGAAAATTTAAAACATTGAATTCACTTTCATTGATTTTGCAGTATCCTTCTGTCAACTCAATGTGTCTCCTACTTATACCCTGGAAAGAAAAATAATTACTAGTTGCCTTTATTACTTCCTGAGCTTTCCTACCTTTCAGTCTTGCACTGAGTCTGTATTACCTAGGTAATTCTTGCTCAGAATGAACTCTTGGTAATAGGACATCTGCCCTAACTTCATCTATACACACAAATATTTACCAGTAGAAAAGAACCTGTTTAGTAAAGAATTATATTCTACATGTAGAATATAGTCATTTATTAAGCAGGGAAGGCTTTATTTTTTACCAGAAATTACATCTTATGAATGGATATTACATAAAACGCGAAACTACATAAAATGCTAAATAACATGTTTTCTTTATTATGCTCAGTGCATTCCCTAAATGACTGACAAGTTGGCTGCGTGCACATGGATTTTTTTTTGAGAGAGATTACAGGTATTCATGTCTGTGGACCATCCAAGATGAAATCAATTGAACCTTGACAGTATTTCTTCACCTCCCTCTGGCAGTTTTTAATTAAAACAGTTAATGTTTTGGAGCAGGCACTTTGCTACCTTATAATAGCTGAAGCCTTAGGACTTATAACAAACTGTGTGGGAAAAATTAATTCCTTTTCCTAAAATGAATGTTGAATTGAATGTTTGAATGTTTCAATATGAATTTCAATTGAATGTTTCAATACAAAAAGAAAATATGATAATGGCAAAATAATTAAAATAATGCTGAATGATAACAGTAAAAAATCACAAGCATGACACAAAGAAAAAAATAAGATACTGGGTCTTAATATAGAGAAATTTAGTCTTCTAGCAAAGGACAGAAACTCCAAACAGAAAATGAGAATAAATGTTGTTTACTTGTAGAATTTTGTTGTAGATAAAGTCAGCTGATTGAAGCTGCATTGATTTGCATCCCTCCCAAGCTAATAGCCAGAATATATCCAGCATTTGATTATAACATTAACAGGCACTGAGCATATATGAGCTGCTTCCCCTCCTCCTTGCACTGATGGAATTCCAGTAGATTCATTGTAGTTATTCTTACTTTATAGGAGAACAGGTACGAGCAGGAGGAATTTTTATTGTTTTCTCCACATGCTGTGTATGCTACAACAGGTACTTATTTATTCCATCAAAACACTTTGCATATTTTTGGATGATGACTTGACAGAAATTTGAAATCTGGCAGTGCAGCTCAACAAAAAAAGTGCAAGACACAGAAAAAAATAGTTACGAACTGTAAAATGCTGAGATAGGTGCATGGCCAGAACTAGAACCCAGCCTTGTGCATAACAAAAGGAAATCATTAGATTATTTTGAACACAAGTAAATATTTAATTTCTTACGTTCCTTTAAAAAAAAATTAAAAATCGGAATGCATCGAACTCCACTAAGTGGACTGGAATGTATTCAATTCCACTAAAGTACAGGACACGTGGATTTGTGCCTTTGCTGAAGCTGAAGTTTTCTGCTAAATATTTATTTTCTCTTTCTCTACCTCCTGATCAGAAATCACTTCTCTGTGAAGACTTTATGGAGTGAGAAAATCAGTCTACCAGGCCAGTGTCTCACGTGTGAGGAATGAACTACATCCTCTTCTTCACATGTTGGCTCCAGTACTGGATAATAACAATGCCCTAATAGCTCTGAATGTGGTTTTAATGGAAATGGAAATGTGGAAAGCATTACAGTAAAAAAAAGAAATGGAACAAGATAAACGCAGTAACAATAAATATTAAAAGGAAAGCAGAATTGAAGACCCAGTTATGATTCTAACTATTCAATACCAATCTCTTCAATTTTTTTAATGAGGTCAGTTTTAACATGCTGTTTGAGATACATACACATTCCTGGGGAATGCTTACAAGGGGCTTGCAGATGGAAATGAATGAACCAAATCCAAACCCAACATATCTTTTCCACATTTTTCCCTATTATTGGAGTAAATCCTGACTGCAAAGTTCTACAATACCTGGTATTTGGTTTATTATTTTGTTTTGGTGTGGTTTTTAAAAATTTATTTCATTTGAATATGATTACAACAATCATCAGCCCTTTAACTTGTTGTTAAGAAACTAATAGCAGCATCTCTTCCTGTTTCTCTTTCAGGTGACTAAGCATTTTTAAAATTAACTAGTCTGTATTGTACATTCAACTACCTAGAAATTATGGAAGATTATTCTAACCAGCTGGAGAACGGTAGAGTGTGGGTATAAATTCACTTTCTTGGTGAGACACAGTCATCCAACTTCATCAAATGCACTGAGAAGAGAAACCAAACATTTCAAGCTAGATATTTGATTTCAGATTCTGATGAATTTTTATTTTTTTTTTAAATACAAATGGAGTAAAACTCACAAATATCAAAAAAGGTGTCTTGAGATGCGTTCTACAGAAATTTAAATTAGCACTATTAAAATACAGTAATAGGTGCCCAGGACCTAGGGCTACCATACCACCGACCTGACTTTATTTTAAGCAATATCTTGTTTCCTCAGAGATCTAATTAAATCACTGGGACTATCATGCAAGTAAAGCTATGCCTACTTGATCCTTCATTACAAGACCACCTCACATTCAATTAACTGTTTTGAATGTAATATTTTTCTTCATTTCATCACTGCATTTAACTTTCTAAGATATTTAAACCTGAAAAGGTAAGAAATTAAGATAACAGCTTGGCTCTAAGATATCTTTTTAATGCATGCATGTCCTTTTATACATAAAACCTTTAAATTAGTTTATGTGTGCTAATAAAATAAGCTTCAGTTCATAGAAGTACTAATAACTACTTCTTATTTCCTTCTTTCCTCCAGATTTTACTGAAGCACCTCAACCATTTTGTTCTTTACATACAAACATATCAGAAAAGCAAAATTCTGGAATAAATTAATGGAGAAATGAGGCAGAAGTGCTGTGATAAAGATCATAAAACAAGTCACTGGGAAATCAGAAAATCAAGCCACATTTGCAGATCTAGTTTTTCAGCTGGCATGTAAAAGCATAGTTCTAAACAAGTGTAACCCCAGCTGAGATGTTACCTCCCCTGAATTAACCACTTAACCCTATTCTCTGCAGAATAATTGTGTAAGACATGTAAATGAAATTTGTGTCATGCTATCAACTATTATACAATCTAGTACTCATAATTTTAAGTGTCTTGATTTTTAACATATTGCAGTCTTCTATCAGTAGTGAAAATGTGAAAAATAAGCCACTGGAGAAAAGAGATGAATATTGTCATAAGAAAAAATTAATTAACCTGAAGGCCAACAGAGAGTCAGAGCCTAATTTGAAAATTACTGCACTAGTCATTCTAAGAAAAAATACTGTACTTCAAGTAGCTATTTCTAAATTGGAACACTGGTATGTTCAATGGGTGGAATCTAAACAAAGATCCATGTACTACTGTATTTGGTCTCCTATTGTAATATTTGGAGTGAAGACATAAGACCAATACATAGATCACAATTACAGAAAGATCCAAGAACACAGGGAATTTCAATGTAATTATTACTTTCAGTAGTTAGTAAACTTTAACCGATGTAACTGTAAAATGCTACATCACATCTATCCTTTCTCAAACTTTATATACTTTAGACTTAATGATACATGATGTCAAAGAACTCCATCAATTCATTCTAAATTGAATAGTTTTACAAAAATAAAACCCCATAAAGTTAAAATTAACCTATGTACAGCAATTAGAAGCATCACAGTGAAGATATGAGCTACCTCCTAAATGCAAATCAAATTCAGAATATTGTTTTAGTTAAAAAAAAAAAATCAGTGCCTGAAATATGATGTGGATGGGCTACACTTGATTCTGTTAGAGCAGAAGACAGAGTGTGGAGATCTACTCAGATATTGAATAAATTGTAAGACTTTTTCCAATATGTTATTGCAGAAAGGGTAATTCAAGTACACTATTTACAGGGAAATCAATAAAAACACATGCATTTGAGAAAAATGTTTTCCATCAAAATAAGAAATGTGTGACTTGAAATAAATTTAAGAAGTTCCTTATTTCTCTCATTATCCTCCTTCTCTATTTTTCAGTCTGAGGAAGGCCAATTCTAGATGACAGACAATGAACTTTCTGTATTGATAAGGAGAAAAACATGCTGCTATCCTTCAATGTATTTGCGTAATTGCATTGTATTTTCCCCAGAAAGTCAGTGTATTACTCAAATGTAATTGCGTGTGTATCGGTATGTTTGTTTTATATTTATTAGAATCTATGATAAAAACATTAAGTGAAGTAATATATTACAAAAAAAGAAAGAAACATGCTCCATAGACATGATCCTCTTCAATAAAGAACTTATGAGAGTTGAAGGAAGTGCCTGTTCCCCTTTTTTGAGCATTCAGAAGGACACATCTGGAGAGCTTTGTCCCATTTTGTGTCCCCAGATCCAACTGAGAAACTGAATTCTAGAAGAGGATGAATAAGATGCTTATGTGAAGGAGCTACGTTCATTTACCTCACAGAAAAGAAGCACCTGCAGGTGCACAGCAAAAGTTACAATGAGGAAGGAAAATTCCAGTTGAATATTGAAGAAGAAAAACCATGAGGATGGCTAAGTACTTGGACGGATTGTCCAGACCCTGAAGAAAATGAGCCACCTTAAAGGGTAGTCCACAGTTAAACAGGTTACCAACTTAAAGAGATAGGAAAACAAGACATCAAGTTGATGAAAGAGAAACCTTCCATGGGAAAAAATCCCCAACCAACCAACCACTGCCAGACTGTGGAAATAAGTTCACAAAACTTGCTATTAAAACTCTGCATGGAGCCCTTTTTTTGCAAACTGGATTTGCAAAACAGACTGGTCTGATATCCTGTGCTACGCTGATCTGTATGTAAATAACATCTTAAAACATTAAAGAGCAAAAACATTTCTAATATTTGTTCCATGTACTCAGTCAATTCTGGTTATTTTGCCCCAAGGACTGGCTATAAAATCTGGATGAAACAGGCTTCACAATACCTTTATGAGATACATATGAAATACTGTCCAAAATTAGCAGATGGTCAAACTAAAAAATAGAGATTAAATACTGTTAAGCTGATCATAATATGAAGTAAAGCTGGGCAAGATATTTTACCAGAAGAGATGCAAACACAGATGGCAATTTTTAAAAACAGATTTATGTTTGAACACATCAAATTAGGTGGCAGAACTCACTTTCAAATTTAAAAAAAAAAAAAAAAAATCCAAACATTTAAGATTAAAAATAAACTGGATAAACGTCAATCTGGCATGATGTCTGCCTTAACAGCATATCTTATTTTTGAAGAAAGTAAAGGAAGTATAACATTCAGTGCTAAGGGGGGAAAAAATTCTTGGTAAGAAAGTATCGTGGTGTGGAGCGGCACCGGCGGGAAGGAGCGACCTTCCAGAGAAGCGTCCTTAGAAAGACGGCCTGGTGGATACAGGCGGAGTTTATTCCTTCTCGAAGGGTCCAGGGACGAAATGGCTCCAAGGGGCAGAGGGAGCAGGGTTGATATAGGAGAGCCAGGGGTCGGGGTAGAACAACTAACGAATCATCTGAGGGCACAGGGGCAGTACAAAAGGGGGAAGCACCAATAAGTTACAAACAGTTTACATGAAACAAGGAGGCATGCCAGGGGAAACCTTATTATAACCATTATGAGGAAAGAGTGCATAAGGGCATTCCCTCCATGGGAGAGAGGCAGACTCTCTCTGCGGGGCTTTCAGCCTCCACAAGAAAGGAGTAAGATTCTTGGTAAGGAAGAATCTTTTGGGGGCTAAACTTTAGCTTAATTTGGCAACATATTAGCTCTGCCCAAAGAGTTTTACTTACTCTCAGAATTCTACTATGAAGGCAGTAAGCACCATCTCTTTGTACATTAAGATAAAATTCAAAATACTATGGGACTTACCTAAAAAAATTCTACAGATTTGAAAAGGTATAGTGAAGCTAGAAAAATAAGGTAATCTTTCCTGATTCTGAGGCAGATCATAGAGAGATTTTCAATGATGGAGGCCATAAGTACAGCTTTTTAATGAAAATAATTAAGATGCAACCGAAGTGGTTCTGTCTTTTGAAGCCAAATATGATCACAGTCTTCCCAGCCTGCTTTTCTGGCTTTTTGATTTATAAACACCCCTGAGTGTGCGCAATTTGATTAAAGTTTACATGTAGATGCATTATCCTCTTGCCAGCAACTGCCTCTACCTACACTGCTTATGATTCCTCCTGACTGAGACTGAGCTGAAGATTGATTCACGTCAACATCTTGATAAGCACATCAGCTTCTACATTTGCCACCTTTCACTCCCACTTCCATTCCACACACCCTGGTTTAGCCCTGAAGTAAACAACAGTTTGTTGGTGTCTTTCAGCGGTTTCATCGCCACAGTTAGAGAAGTCATTCCCTAAAAAGTAACAGACTTAGGGATAAAAAAATATGTCTAGCCAAGTTCAAATAAAATGAAACACTGAATTACCGCCTATTTTATGCAACTGTATGAAAATTAGAGGCAATAAAATTTATATGGCTTGCACACAAAAAGTTTCATGAATCAGCAAAAAGGAAGCATTTCCTTGCTTAAGTTTCTATTAAAAAAATAAATTATTTCTGGATTTAATTCCCAATCTTCTGCTTGTCTGATGCAGGTGACACTCCCTTGAAAGAAATTCTGTAGCCTCACCTGTGAAAAATGAATTTTAAGATACATCTGCAATCACTTCTAATTATGCAGGACATAAACATGATAAAATGTCACTGGATGGAATTATAACGCCATCTCACAATGTCATTACACTATGACAGGGTTGGAATCAAATATATGTTTTAATACAGACTGATTCCGAAATCCATTGACTTCTGTATTCCTTGCTTTAGTCAGACTGTTTGCTTCATGCTTCACTCAGGGAATATAGGTTCCCATAGAAGCATAACAGGATTTCAGGGTTGCTCTGGTTAAAACTATTACAGATATTGCAATCATCTTACTCTGATACTTCTGGTCCTTGTAAGCATTTGATCATCCTCTCCCTTTTATAATACTGCAATCAACATGCAATATCCTAATGGTCTAATTAAGCAATGATGACTCAGGCAGGAGGCTTCCTGGGAATTAATGACCTCTTGGGAGGAGCTGGTGTCCCAATATACAGCCCAGAATCATTAACTTCGTTTATTAATCTTTAGGAAATGCTTCATGATGAGATTGCTACCTTTACCACAAGATGGAAGAATAAAATTTACTAAATATTTTATGTTTCCCATGTTTCAGCTAGAGAATTTCAGAAATGTCTACAGAATTTAATGATTCATACAATTCTTTAAATTATGCTTCATGATTGTGTTGTTCATATCTGGGATTTTACAACAGGAAGTATATAAATGTGCATTATTGAAACTTCAAGGTGAGAAAATGAAAATATTCAAAATCTGAATAAAGATGTTGTGGTTGAGCACTAAAGAACCACGAAAGAATTACAGAGGTGTATTTGGGCAAAGAGGATTACTGACAGAGACACAACTTTCTTCTGGTACTACACAAAGAGTACAAAACCGGATAAGAAGACCTGAAGGAGTATTTTCATGACCCTCAAAGCTCACCTTTCTGTATCAGGGCTAGGCTTAATTTCTTGTTTATAACAATCCCATGAAGTGACACCTTGATTGCTGAATTAATTTTACACTGAATTTTGAGTTTTAGTTTGATTTGAAAGCTATGAGAACATTTACAGAATGTATCTCCTGTTAGAGGTGAAGCTACGAGAACATGGAGTTGTTCTGACCCCATGAGATCATGTGGGTTTATCACCCCAGTTTGTAAAATAAAATTGTTATTTCAATTTTTCAAAATATCAGAATTCCCATTCAAAAGAAAGTTTTAAATACCAAAACACTTTCACTGATTGGACATGAAGCATCAAAAATTCTGGCTGAAGAGAAATTCCAAAGTGTACTTTTAAGCAACTCAGATGGTGTTCCAGTTAAACTTCATTTTAAATACCATGGCTAAGTCTTGCAAATTAGAAAGCCAATTCTTAGTTCAGAGTTCTTAGCCACCCAGTTCTGAGTTACAAAGCCCAATTTCTCAGTCTAGACCCAAGCCAACAATTATCACATCTTGGTGTGAAGAGTGAAATCATGAAACTGTAAATTACTGACACTGATGGGGGTGAGGGGGTGCTCAGGGATTGGGGATTCTGGAGTGTAAATTGGTTTTCATTATGAAGTTCAGGGAGGAAGAAGAGTTGGTTGAATCTTTTATGCAAGTAGATTTACTTCTAGAGAAACATTTCTAAATAACATGTTCATATTACCAGTACTAAAACTGAAAAATTTTGAGCAGCAGTATAAATAACAGCATTAATATCAGTCCTTCATTAAAAAAAAGTTGTTTTGACAGTTAAGTAAACAAACATCAATGATATGAAGGTATTCTCCCAGGCGTCTACACTTTCATCTGAAAAAATAAAAACTTCATCCAAAGCCAGTGAAATTAAATAGATTATTTGTCTGAAACTGTTTTTTGATTATGGCATTAAATGAGAATATCATTCAGGAAGTATGTGTTTTACCTCAGAGCACTAAATTACTACAACTAAAAAGAGGAATTTTTTGCATACTACGTTTCCAGTATATAACTGCTAAACTGCTTTTGCTCAACTCATAGGAAAAAGAATACCATTATTTTAGACAGGAGAGAACATAAAGGGAAGATAAGCTCTATGTAATCAACACGGTCACAACATTCCTGGCAGTTCCTTTTCTTTCCATTGTTCTTGTGTCAGACACCTTCTGACATGCTAACAATGGTTCTTGGTTACAATGTGTGTGTAGGGGGGGAATCCCTTATTCAGAGCTGCATATATTATTGTGTAATGTAATATCTTCGTAGAAGAGAAGAAATTAGGACTAGAATTTTCACTGAAGATTTAGGTAGCTTGGTGACAAAATTCCATTATGAAAAAGCAAGGTGTCGTCCCTTTACATGTCTGTGCACGTGCCACCAACACAACCTCCCACTGGTGCCTTGCACACATTTGCCTGCTTGCATAAAGTGTGTGCTCCTGGTTTTTAGCTTTAGCACTTAACTTGGGGCCATGAGCAGAGACTTCCAAAGGTCATTACCAGCCCAGGATTACAGAACAAGCACAGTCCTATGATGCTCAGAAGGGTCCCAACTATTACATGCTGTGTAGTTTGCTGCAGACCTGGAAATACTCCAGTTTTTCCAGCGTAGCAGTTGACTTTTTCAAAGATGTCTGGCTGCTTACTTGAATTAAAGTGAACTTTATAGAATATCACTGAAAGCACCATAAAATAGCACATTTATTTGGATCTTGGCCTACTGAATGCTAGCTGATCTCTCTAAATCTCAGCACTTTTACAATAGCCTAATAGCATAGCATAGGCATAACACTAACAAAGAAGATTATACACTTGAACTATTCTATTTAACTAATAAAACAAAGGAAATTAGCAAAGCATAATTAGCTCCAATCTTACTCGAGGTAAGAGAAGGCAATGAGAAGCTATTATTTCAAACATGGAATATTGAACGGGTGGTTTTACAACACATCAGATGACATCATTACTCTCTCCAGATAAGCCTCTCAGTATTTGCCACATTAATGAGCCACAGGATGAAGATGCTCCTTTGAGCTCTATGGAAAGATCAATATAGAGAAAAGATGCTATGCAGGCTCTTTGGTTCATTTGTAGAGAATCAGTCAATTGACTTAAGAATGAGAATCAAACTTTGACAAAGAAGCCTCATACAACCTTCAGAACCATCATAAACACTGCAAGTATTGCACATTTATCAGGTAAACTATTCTGGATATATAATGCCAGAAATTATGAAAAGACAGACAAATGCTTACAAATATTTCTTTTTAAGTTGTGTCTCCTAAAACAACCTAATGTGAAGACTTCACTGCTAAAAAAAATGTTGTGTTTCACTCTAATGATGAAAGTGAATATATTAATGCTTCAGAGCAGTTAAAGAGTCTCCTCTCATTTCATAATTATAGTGGTAAAATGTTGGGAAAAATGGCCCAGACAAATTACTACAAATGTAGTTTTCCCTGTTTCAAGGAGTCTTCCAAGGAAAGTATTTTGGAGATTTTATTCTCACTCTCCTCATACAACCATGTGTGCATCTTAAGTCAATGTTTATTTCCTGTGGTAAAGAAAGCTGTGATTCTATCCTAATAAATGACACAACAGATTTAAGAAGAAACAAATAAATAAAATAACCCAACAGACAATTCTGTTAACCTGAACTGGATAGAGGACTAGTGATAATAAGAGATGAAGGACTATACTGGCAAGGACTGGCCTTATTCAATCATATTCTGTAGTCACCCTACCACTGTGGAACACAAAAAAAGCTAGAATATATAGCATGTTTGTTCTTATCATCAATAATGGGAAAAATGAAAATATTCTGTCTATTTTCTTTAGTTTTTAGCCTTTCACAACTACAAAAACAGACATTAAAAATCCCAGAAGATCTCAGAAGGGATCTACAGGTTCTATACACATAGTTCCTCAATGACCCCTGTCCTGAAATGATTAAAATGTAACACAGCAAATCAACACTCAACAAAATCAATAGAATTATTCAGCCAGCTCAACCTCCCCCAAATCAAATAGTTCCAGTTTACAGCTATTAAGCAGCTGCCCCAGGTGAGTCTGACAAAATGACTACGAGCCTCTGCCTCCCTTTAGTGTCCATTCTCAAATGCCTCCTTCTTCCTTCCCTGGCCTCATGAGCTCCCCAAGCAGAGCTGAATGTGAGCCTGCTGCTCACAATCTTTAGTGTGCTGAACAGAAAGAGCTGTGTTTGCTGTGACACAGGCTCAGCATCAGCAGTAACACCATTCAGATCAATCATTTCTTCAATTCTTTGGTAATAAAAGATAATTGAAACTAAAGAGCAGCTTAAAACAGACTGAAGCAAAATCAGCTTAATCAAGTGTAACCATGTCCAGGAAATATAAGGGCATTTCACTGGAATGTGTTGGAGTGGATGCAGTTGATTCTGCTTATCACAGATTTTGTTTTATATCCATTCAGAGGCTACAGAAAAGGTTTATTGTTAAACTGATATGATTTTTACTCTCATAAATCTACCCTCATTTGCTTTTTCCAAGTGTGATAATGCTTTTGATTTGAAGGGTCACATTCAAATGCCACTATCCCAAGGACTAAATGGAGAAAATTTAAGCACAGGCCAACATCTCACTGGGATTTGCAGAACCTTCTGTAAACTAAATAAGGCCCTTGTGGCTTATCAGTCGTTGGTGTGTTCAGCTTCCTAAACTAAGAGAATTAAGGGGATTAGTTAGAGGAGAAATGAAATGTACCTAATTAATTCCCCAGAACCTTGCAGATTATATGGCATGTTTGGAACAGTGGGAAATTGTGACTGAAATTAAAAATACATACCTACAGGAGTGATGCTGAGAAATGCAGCCTTTTCACCTACTGCTACAATATCAGTGATATATTAATAAGGGCTATTTCACAGGTTTCTTACAATTTTATAATAAATTTTCCTGTCACACTTTTTTTTTTTTTTTAGAATATAAAAGAAAAATTATGGCAGTTTCAATTTGTCAGAGTCTGAAATTAATTTTATATTTCAGCTCCTCATTCTAACCCACTTTGGAAGAAGTGCCTTAGTTGCCTCTATATATTTTTACTTCACAGTGGGGAAGAAAAAAAATGCTGTTTATAGAGCGTATGACAGAACTTTTCAAAACTTATCTTCAGGAGAAGATTACACAGATATTTCTCTGAATTCATGCCAATGTCTTCAGAGTTCTGCTATTGTTTATGTTTTCAAACCACATAAATTGAAACTAATATAAATGTTTCTGCAGGTCCAGTCACTTTTATAGAAACATTTGCCAGATGCTTCTGCCTGTGTCGATTACAGATTCCTTGTGTTTTCCTCATAGGGAGTATAAATATATATCTTTCTTTGTTTGTCCATTCTTTTCTGTGGTCCTCTCACATTCTCTCATCCATGGAATTGAATATCCACTAGGGATGAAAATTGTTTTTTCTTGGGAGCTGTGGTATACTCCTGTCAGTAGGTAGACATATTTAAAAGTAGAATTTCAAAGAAAAGGGTCTTAATAAAAGAGGAGCTAAAGAGGAACATTTGCACTCCCCTCATTGCCAAACTATGGGATAGCAGAGAGAAGGGATGGAGAATGTAAAAACAGCTCTGTGAAACATTCAGAGAAATAGTCACAGAAAGACAGGAAATCAAGTACTTTTTCAAAGATTCTGTAAAAAAGATAGGTAACCTGAACTGACCACAGGGAAGGACAGACAGGAATTCAACAAAACCACTGTGTGTGACAATCACTCAACTGCATCAGTTCCTATAAGACAAAATTATTCAATTTGCAATGCATCAATCATTTGCCATCATACGGGAAGTAAATACATCATCATAGAGTGCTGTCACAGGATCCATGTCTTCTACTTTCAACACAAACATTTGGGGATTCCTCCAGTATCTCTTTTCCATAAAAGAGTTAATTGTAAAATAAATAATTGGTTTTGCAACAGCATTTCAGTGTCAGCAGAAAACCATTGTTTTGTGACTTTATTTCAAGAGCATTATATCTTATAAAAAAAAACAGTTGAGTAGTTGTGGATATGTCTGTCACATTCCGTTAACCCGACTGCCTACCAATGGCTTCATAAGAGCCACTGGCTGGCAAATAATTTCACAAAGAAAGACAGCAAATTAACACTATGCAATTGTCTTCACCTGAAGATTTTTTGACTTTTTATCTTTTAGAAAGATATCACTCATATCAGACCTAAATACTTCTTAAAAATATCTAAAAGTGTACAATTAATAAGCTAGTTATATTTTATATCTTAGCTGAAGTTTGCTGTGGTGTAGAAAGGTACCTGTTTGAGACATTTTTGAGAAATACAGAAGTACTTAATTTTTTTTTCCCAGTTTGATTCCTGAATGAACTGAAAAACAATCTGTGTCACATTAATTTAAAATTGTCACATATTAGCAGATTTCATGTGCTACTCAGAATTTTCATCTCCTGGAATATCTAAGATTAATTTGTAACCCAAACTGAAACCCAAAGCACCTTGACAATTTTAAGAAATGTAGGTATCATTCCTAAGCCTATAAACCAAAAAGGTAAAGGATGTGGGATCCTGCCTATAACCACCTCTTGCAAATGGCAGACAGAAACCTTAAAAGATTTCTCCATTGTGTGAGATTGAGTTACCAGTGGAGTTCCTCAGGTATTGAAGTCTCAAGTTTGGTTTGTTAAAGTTTGGGGCAGAAACTTGAATTCTATGCTGTAATTCAGCTCTTGCCAGGTACTGCCTTTCATTCACCTTCAGTTCAGTCCCTTGAAGTCAGTGCAGTTCACATAACAGGCCAGGCCCACAATTTCATATACCTCTAGGTCCTCTCAGTGAACTCTTTGCAGAAACTTGCTTAAGGGCATGCTTGGCTCTCATAAAACACCAGAAGACATACCAGGATGAGCCAACCATCTCCTAGAAATCTACATAATAATTTAACAGTGCAAATGTTTCCAAATGGAAGTATGTGTAGTATGACTAAAGTATTCTGCAAATGTTTTTAAAATGATTTAGCCCTGCCATAATATCTTATGCTGTTATACAAGCAGTGCATGAAGCCAAGTCATTGCTGACAAAAGCAGGCAGGAGCTGGACCAGATATCCTGCAGCCTCAGCCTGAATGTATGGATACCTTGGGGGCACGCTACCTATTAATTTAAAATTCTGAAACTAATTATGTATGTCAGGGTGACCTCTTTCTAATCTACATTCATCACAGAACACAAGCCTTCTGTCTCTGTTGTTCCCATAATAAAATAGCTGCTGATAGACTTATATAATTGACTCTATCTGAAGTGGACTCCTACCGTGGTGCTACATTCAAATTTTATGTAATCCCAGCTGAATAAAGATAAGCAAAAATAATCCAGCTATCTCAAGTAATTAACTTCTAAGGTTACATAGTAACATTGGAAATAATTATTACACATGATCTTAAAAACAATGTAACAGACTACATAAAGTCACATTCATTGCTGAGGTACCAAAAATTATTTGCAACATTTAAAAATGCATGCAGCATAATACATAGTCATTTCTATTTCTTTCTATTTCTTTTTATTTCTATTTTTCTATTTATCCCACAAACAGCTTGACATGTTCAAGACACACTTATGAAACATGCCATGAAACCTATAGGCCCCTCAATCTGATAGTCGGATTTTTAGAGATGCCTAAAAGAACCAAATTATCATTGATTTCTAAAGGAAACAATATCTAAATCTCATTGAATTTTAAAGAAAACAAAGGAGCAAGTATGGTAGAGCTTTCATCCTCTGCTGGACATCTACCCACACTACAATGAAAAACCAAAAAGACATGCTGTTGCCTTCTTCTCCAGCCCACCTTGGAGAATTCCTAATCACACTGCTTTAAGAGAAATCAGACTTAAAGTCCATTTATATGCCCAGTTTAGAATACTAACAAGATCAAATCCCAGCAGCCTTAAGTTCCCTTTCCTTTGGCACTGTGACTTCAGTGAGGCTGGTGACTGAGGAAATTCCAAATGACTTGGAAATAATTTAGACAGTGGTTCTGAGAGCACTGAGCTCTGTAGACCTGCTCACTTTAGGCAGCAGTCCCACAATCTCAAGCCAAGCGACTCAGACACATAACAGTCTTTATAGGATCATGTTTCTTCTGAAGATCTTTTAACCCATAACAGCTTCACTGTATTGCATATGTGAACAGAGAAATGAAATTGAAAGATCATCATTAAAGGGAGAATGATCTCTGAAATATCCTGGCTCAACAAGCACACGGACTCCAAGGAGACCTCTAAGCTGCAGTAGAGGCAGAGGGACAGACTGCAATAAGCAATCAAAAAAGCAAACGTAATTATAATGTGAGGAGACATAACAGATACATCTTTTTTGAAGCATGTTCAATTTCTAGTGGAGAGGAACAGAGAGCTTAGTGAGGCAAAAATTCATGTATTTTTCCTCTTAGAAAGCAATTATGAGTGCAGCTACTCTACAGAAAACTGGAATAACACATTAAAAGATGCAAACAAGATCCAGCTTAAAAGTCAAAAGTACATTTATACTTGGAAATTAATATTAACTCCTATTACCAGGAATGCATCAGATGTCCTAACAATCACAAACCCAGCAGTCTATTCTGTATAAATGCACTGCAATGAGGAAAGGAGATAGTAAATGCATTAACTGATCTGTGTGATATTGTACCACAAATATTTGATTTAATCAGTAACAAACATTAATTTAGCTAACCTTAGAATTTTTAATAAGTAGGCCAGTGTGAGCTTCTATGTCACATATCTGAGTTGTGAGTGTAAAACAGCTAAACACTTGAACCAAACCAAAGCTTTCACCCTTCTGTGTGTATCCTATTTACCAAATCAACTCTGCTCTGCAGTAACATTGCTCAATTTCTCTCTTACTTGCAGCCTGATTTCCCCAATATTTATTTATGCTAATAATGAAATATTAAGTGTTCGTTTTTCACTGGAATGCATTCATTTGCACTGTGGAGTGCTCCATTAGAATCCATCTCCTCTGGAAATGATGGACACTCTACTTTTAAATGCTTCATGCTTTTCTAAAAGAGGCACTTCAGACTAATAGGTTATTTGGCTCAAGTGAAATGTAGCTGGATGAATTTGTGTGGATCTTTCAGAGAGCACACTACATGTACCAGCCAGCTGTGGGGAATCCAGCTCACAGCTGTGAAAGAACTCCCAGAGACCTAAGGACCTATGTATACCACTTCAGGTAAATATGAGAGGGGTTTGACCTCATCATCAATAGATGCACACATGTCATTTCCAAATAAAGCTTTCCCCTGGATAAATTTTGTACATGGGAGAACGTGCACATATCAAACACTCCAGTGTCAGATGCATTGTAAGGATTAGGACAGAATAAAATCTACACCACAGAACATCTTCCTATAGTCCTTAAAACCTGACAAAACACTACTTTACAATAGAAGTTACTTTTCATGCAGTTTAGCTGCCTATATTACCATTTGAAATGTCACTCACTAACATTCAAAGAAAACATGAACCCATTATGTTTACTGAAAAACTCATGTAAACTTCACTGAATGCAAAGACACGCTCCTGTAACAATACTACTACATGGGACTAGTGAATCTGGGTTTACAAAATTCCCTACTGAGCTTCAGAAGAAAACATAAAAGACAACTTTGCTAAAGACTGGTATTATGCCCTCTCTGAAAGGAGGTTCTATGTAGAAGTCACTTTTGATACTTTGTATTTAGTGGTCTCTCCAAAATCAGAAAACATACCATTTCAGGAAACATTCACAAAATATCAAGTACTACAATAATTGAGAAAGTATTTATTTAAAAGACTAGCCAGCTTATCTAATGCTTTCTCTTTATATTCTTTGGGTTCTTACTATAGCTTCTACAAAAGATGGAATTTCTTTGTGAGATTGTAGTACTTTATTTTTTAGATTTCCTAGGTGCAAACTTACCCTTTTCTCAAGGAACAGTTTTGCATTCTTTGTGTGTCTGCTTGCAGCAGGATGTGTGTATTTGTCCTGGGGTGACTTTATGATGCTGAATTGTTTCCTCATTCATCTGCTTAGCCCAGAAATAAGTTTTGCACCTTTAAAACTAGATCTGAGAGTGAAGTGGGGGCGAAAGAGAAGCAGTGGAATGTCTGAGGCTGTTGTATTCAAAACATATAAATAAGGACTTCAGCTTTTCTTCTCATGGACTGTGCTGTCTGCAGCACGGACAGACTGCAGTAGAGAGCTCATTTTTGCTTTTTAGTTAGTTTTCTTTTTAGCTAGCTGAGGCAGTGAATTTCTCTGGACTTTGATTTTTCTTTTTCTTGGAACTGTTCGGCCCTGCTCTGGACAGAAAACCCAGACGAACACGGGGAGCTCGTGCCTGTGGCCCGGGCTGCAGCATTTCCCAGTGCCACAGGGACTGAAAAGAGACTGAGCGAGCTGAGCTGCAACCCACAACAAGGCCTTTCTGAATTTGCTGTGTCTTCCAAACAGAGAGAAGTCTTATTGTTTAATATTATTCAATTTTTATGCTTGTGAACACTTTGCTTTTTAATAGTTTTTCCACTTTTCTCCAAGGAAATCTTTTCCCAAACCAGTAGGGGGAGGGACTTGAATCTGCTTTCTAGTGGGACCAATTCAGAGGTTTCCTCCCAAATTTGTCCTAAACCAGGATAGTATGTGTGTGTAAACTCCATAAAAATATCTAATTAGAACAACACATTTTCATTTCTTTCATTATTGACAAAAAAAACATTTCTAAGGAAAGATGCAAGCAAATGGTACATTTGTCTGTGAGGAGTTTTTGAAGTAATGGCTGAAGAGCAGAACCACTCAAATCTTACAGACCGTTAAGATGTACAGCTCCAGAACTGAAGTTTTGTTCTCATATTACAGAGCTTAGCTAGCAATTAAGAAGAAGCTGAAATTCCAGACTACAACATATTCACAACTCACAATAGACCACCCAGTCTTCTGTCTGTTATTTGGACATCACTGTCCCTACTGAAGCTCTCAAGCACTTTTGGATACACCAGACAGGCTCTAGTATATAAATAACCTTATTGCAACAATAATAGGTTATCTCCCTTCTTATGAACAACAGTTGTGAATATAAAATCCATTATTTATTCAACAGGAATGTTGTTAGCACACAACAGTTTTACTTTATTGAGAACCTGCTTCCATGTTAGCAGTTCTAGTGTAATATAAGTGATGTCCCCATTAGCATGGTGAATCATCTTTTCACTAATTCAGCAAGAAAGCCATCAATATGAAAATTGCTTACTCATAATCACCTTAGGTAACGTACTTACCATGCTATCTAGGGCTTAATTTAACCTGTGTGTTGAGCAACCTGTAAAGCAGCAGCTTCCAGAGGTATCACCATCCCAATGTTCCTTTTCTGGCTTTTATTATTCTTTAGTCAAGAGTTTTGAATGATTTTTTAACATTGCACAAAGCCCACTTTTTTTCTCAGGTAATCTATTTTACATGCACAGTGTTGCATTTAGGAAACCCCAAAGTGCACCTATCTCTCATTGCAGGTAAGAGATTTAGGAATGAAAGTCACCTTGAAACTTGCTAGAATTTGAGGTCCCAAGTAATTTGAAATATTTTTACATTGCTTTTTTTTTTTTTTTTTTTTAATTGAACACATTTAGCATCTGTGCTCAGCACAGCATTCAATAAAGGGCCCCTATTGGCAACCCAAGAGTCTTTCCTAACAGTAATTAACTTCCAATTCCCAACTTTACATTTCAGCAATGTTCTGTCTCGGTGTACCATGATATATGATAGCTCTGTAATTCCCTTCCAAAACTGATTCCTCATTCCTTGCACAGAAACAGTCTTACAGTTTTGGGGCTGTGCAATGTGAATACATGGAATTAATAGAATGAACTCTTCCACTGAATGTCTCTTCATCTCGGAATACTTACATATCTTTTCAGCACATATTCGTACATGCCAGGCTGGGCAATGGGCCTGAATCAGCAATCTTTCTTGAGTATAAAGAACAGGATTCTTTTGTTGACCTACTTTAAAACAAGAGATCATATCTGCTCTCATAAGAATTTTCTCCCAGTTATCACTATCCTTGGTGAAAGAGCATGGTAAGTCAGAACTTTACCATCCACTGCATGACAAGAAGGCACTTCTGAACCTTTCAGAAGCTTGCTCTGGTTCAGGAAGCAAGTTTTTTATGTAGTCTATGGCAGTGACAACACCCATGCACTGCAGACAGGACTAATCTGGACTTTACTGTATGCTCACCAGGCTATCCAGAGCTTCTTTGTTCTCAAAGCTTTCAGTTTTGTTCTTATTACTCCTCTGTTCTCACTAACATAATGCCCAATAACATTTTAAATAAGATTTGCTTTGACTTCCAAAGCAGTGAGAAGTGAAAAATAAACATACTGAAATAATAAAGTGCCCAGCACCATGATCATGAGGCATTTGCATTATATTGTACTTTTGAGAGAAGAGAGTCATCATCAGAAAATGAAACTTCTGAACAAACCTCTCTATACAATTCATCTTTTGTGATTAGAATTCACTGCTGAGTGTATGCATTTATTTCTTTGCAAATTCTTCACTTGCACTTCATGCTGAAGTTCAAAGTTACATTTCTTGACACAAACCTTAAGAACTTTCAGAAGGGATTACAGAGCTGTGTCAGTCCCTTTATCCATCCCACTGATGATAAATCAGCAAGCTGCAACTCACTTTCAAACTGCCACAAGAAGTTCAACTGCTATTAAAGAATTTTCTATGGCACCTCTCTACAGCATTGGCACTTCTCTTGTGCAAACTTCTTAACTGATTGAAGCTGGGAAGTGCATAACTACCTTTTTCTCCACTAGGAAGTGACTAATGATTCGTGAAGAAATTATCGTTACGGCCCTTGACAAAAAACAACAAAATGGGGATTTTGTCTTTTTCTTAGAATGGACATTTCTTTACAAGGTCTCATGTAACTTCATCTGAACTCTTTTGAGTGGGAATCTTTTCATCTCCCACAGAAAAAGACTGTTCCTACCTTTTTCTTTCAGTGTCAGAGGAAAGGCTTTTCCACATGCCCACTTACAGCAGTCAGGGATAACTCGGTTTGTCAGTGATGAGTGCACAGCATTGCAGAACAACTAATCCTGGGTTATGACTGATCCAGTTCCATCAATAACTCACACCTCCTCCTGTACATACAGAGCCAATGCCATGCTCAATGGATGCTTATGGTTGTCTCACTGAAGACTGTGGACTGATGATTAAAGTTCTGCTACATTTGAACTGTTTGGCAGAAACCAGTCTCACCCAGTCTGTCCTCACTTCTTCTTAGTCATCAATTTATTCACTATCAATCAAAATAGTATCTCATGGATATCACACTTTTCCAGGAACCAAGTGATGGGAAAAGACATGTCACTGCTGATGCTGTAATAAGTCTGCTGTTTATATACTAAGAAGTTTCAGAAGTACCTATGTGTTTCACAAGGATTACACAGGGAGCTGTGGATCATGTGGATTACACATGGACATACACATGGAGCTGCTTTGCTACTGGGATTTTGTCCTTTCAGCTTGAATTTGCATTTCTACCTTACAGTGTAGCTGTGCCTTTACACTGTAGGAGATGACACCAATAACATCTGCTTTCACATCTCACACTTGCCCAAATCAAAATATCAGAACGCGGAAAACTTAAAAATCTTCATATCACTAATAAGTTATACCGAGGATTTAGCACATATTGTAGATAACCTGTACACTAATAAATTATACTACATACAATACTTTATCAAGTTGCATATTCTGCTGTAGGGGCTTGGTATGAAAGCTAGTTACCAATTTTTCCTTTCTTCCAAGAGCCAGTGAGTCATTAAAAAATAATTTTATGAGCTAATTTAAAATGTTTGAGTTAACTTGCAAGTTGGTTGGCAGTAATTTTTTAAAATATTTTTATTCTTAAGATTCTCCCAAACAATGTATTTTTTTCTTATAATCCACTATTTGTGATTTGTACAGCCTGCTCACACAGTATAACGCAGGTAGGAGCACAGGAAAATAGGTCACTAGAGCTTACCAATGTGCAGCTGTCAAACCTTTTATTCATCTCAGTGTTTGGTGGTTTCTGGACAAATGCACTATGATTGAAATCCCATTGCAGAAGTAAAGCTTTCAAGGTGAAATAGTATTTCATTTTCATTATCATGGAAGAAAAGAAGAAGAAATGTCTGCAGTAGCAGAATACCACAGCAATATGTTAAGACTGGCAATTGCAACACTGTTAACTGTAAATAGAATGGTGTTCACGGCTGTCTTTTCCTTTCCCCTGTTCCCCATTTCTTTACTTTTCTTTCTCTGCTGTCTTCCAGCAAACAGAAGGTATAAACAGGAAATGCTGCACCAAAAAGACGTGCTTTTGAGATATTATTCACAATATCACTGCCATCTCTGGGAAAAACAGCCACCACTTTGTCTCAGGCACTTTACAAAGAAGGGCAGAAAATGGCAAAATAACCTTATTGTTACATAGTAAGCAAAACAATATTTTTACATATTAAAGAACAAAATTGGAACATTTTGCATGGTGGTATAAATCAACTCTCTCCTGGAAGAAGGCTGCCCTCTGTCCTTAATCCTATGAATTTGTCACAACACCATTCCCAGTACTGTTTTACCAAACACAAAAACAAGCAGGTGAATCTCTAGTGCAGCAGGACTCTCATGGCAACCCTCTCTGTCCTTTTCCCTTGGGTTAGCAGGAGCCTCTGGAGCTGTCAGGAGCAGCACTGCCAGGCAATACTTATTTCATTGCCAGATGGCAATGCCATGAGGGCTCTGATGCAGTAATCAAACAAGTGACTGTAGGGTGAAAATAACCAGCCAGTGCCAGCATTGCCCAGAGCAAAGCAGGGATGATCATGGAGTGACCTGTATAAATGATGTAGGCACCAAATGAAGGATTTTAATTACTTGTAAAGAAGATGGCAAGATATGACCGTGTGGGAGGGAACAGCAATCATTATCATCCAAATTTTGGAAGCATAACCATCAGGAACAGAAAAGGAGGCAATGCAAAGGGCAGCAGGTTTAGATGAAAATCCTTTCCAGGGATGATGACCCCATCCAGCCCTAATGGGAACAGATCAAACACTACATAGGGCAGGCACAGCAAGCCTGTACCAGCTGATGTCAGGATCACATAAAGATCCCCATTTCATTAAGCAGAAAAGAGTTTATTTAGTAGTACAGAGTGTGGCCTCAAGGATCTCTAACCAGAAGCCACCCTGGCCATCTGCAGTCAGACACAAGTGGCTTCCTGGCATGGACTTCCTGCTCAGCAGCGCAAAAAGGGCTGTTGGCTTTACCAAAACAGCTTGAAAGAGGCCTGTAACCAAGGTGGTGCCCAGGGTCTTGCTCAGAGCCTCCTGGAACAAAGACCTGATTGTAGCCAGCTTACTTATGTTTTTTTAATTCACTTACACTCAGCAGTATAATTTTTTCCTCTGTCCTTACTATGTCCCAATTTATTTTTGCACATTCTATTCATTGGGTGAGTTTGGCATTTCACTGGAGAGAGGAAGATAACAGCAACGAGGGCAGTGCTGCACCATCCTCAATACAGCACTCTGGCACAAGGAAACTGTTCAAAATAGTGTGCAAAAGCCTGGGAGCAAGTGAACTTGAAATATTCACTTAGGCAGCACTGAGTACCCCAGATATTACATTTCCTGGCTGTAATCAACACTTTATGGCATGCAGATGTTTATTGCTATATAGGAAAAAGGAAAAAAAACCGCAATTTTTATCCTTTCCATCAGTGAGAGCTCTACAATATCACTGCACCATTATTAATGGATAGAGATGAATTGCTGGATGTTGCAACTAAACATCAGTGTTTCTTTGATCTTTGAAAACATAAAATGCTTTAAAAAACCAACAAACCTGTTGCCTTGTTTCTAGGAAAGTTTGCTCTGACTTCTTGGTAAAGGATAAGCCTAAAACATCTGCTGCAAGATAGGCTTCAGAGAAATCTAATTAACACCATGTCCAGGAAAGATGAGAGCAAATGTATCCTGGATAAAGTCACTGACAGGATATCACTTTGTTATGCCAACACAATTTTAGTGTGGGGAAAAAAAAATTTGGAAAAAGTCTTCATTGAAAAAAGGTCATAATATCAAAATGACAAATCATGGAAAAGGAAGGAGAGAAACATGTCTCACATAAGAAAACGCAAACTGCACAAGAGAAAAAGAAGCTGAGGGGAGCAATACCATCCTCACTTACACTGGACCTTGCAACTGTGAAGGTCAATATATTAAGAAATGGCTGCAAACATTCTAGTGAACAGAGCAGTGCCCTGAGCTGTTACGAATGTTATAGAGCCTGCTGAAGGTGTTGACTGTAATTAAAGCCCAATAATGGCCTCAAAATACTGAGAGTTGATATCAGTGTCTTTTCTTCTTGCATTCAGCAGCAAACCAGCAGCTTGGAATCTGAATTACTTCATTGCATACATGGTCTAGGATAAGTTCCCTGCAATCTACAATCAACTCCTCTGTCAACGAAACAAGAAGGAATGCAGTTCTTTTATGTATGGCCTACGTTTATAGTGATTTTCACTTAATTGATTGGCATTGCCCAAATCTATTTCACTGCCTCTCCAAAGGAGTGAACTCACAGAGTGCGATCAACAAAAAATATCAAGTTCATCATGTTTAGAACTGTTTCTCAGCATCTGTGCTGCCTTTCTTCACAATGACCTTTCACTGATAGCTTTTCAGAATCATTTTCAGAATGACTGAATAGAAGGAATGGCAGCTAGGTTTGCTCTAAGTTTTTTTGATAGGTGTCTGAGAGATTAATGTTTTGATTAAAAGAACCTTGATTGAATTTTCTGATAGAAAATTGTTCATAAGCACACGTGCCCCTTAGTTTTGAATCCTAGGTTGGTTTTCTTGCTTAGAGACACTGTGTGTAGCGGGAAAGAAGAGAACAGAGACGCTAAACCCAGGCAGGTCAGGGCGTGTCATGGTTAAATGGTAGGTGGCAGCACAAAACAGACTGTGAGGCTCAGGCTCCATGTTCATTTTTCTGCCAATTTGGACAACAGTTTTCCTCTTTGATCAGAGTTCACAGGTTCCCATGAATAACTGGTGATTTCATTGTACTGTCCACTAAATATTTCATTCGTGACAGGTCACGTTTCAGGAATGAAAACAGATATGACACAGATCACGAGTAACACACTAATTCATTTTGACTTAAAATTAAAAAATTGTCACCCCAGTGTTATTAAATGGTTCCAAGGAGATTGATTTTTTTTTTTCCCAGGGTTCTTTTTGGGTTTGTTTTTTTTTTGTTTTTGTTTTTGTTTTTTTGTTGTTGGTTTTTGGTTTTTTTTAAGTAGAGACATGCATTAGAGCAATCGTTTGATCACATATTTATGGAGTAAGTAGTGTCTAGTGGGTAGAGAGGAGGCTGGCAATGAGGCTTCCTGAATTTTACTTTTAAGCTAAACCATTGATCTCTATGTTGCTTTTGGCAAGTCACATTTTGTGTTAGACTTGATCTAAGCATAATATACTGTAAATAATGCAGGTGTGCTGAAGTCTATTTAACCTCTGTAAATCATACTGCAGGATTTAAGCAAAGCAGAGACCCAAGCATCCCTGTGGCGGGGAGGATATAAAATCCCAATTGAAATAGAAAACCCAGTAATGCTTTTATTAAGGTTTCAAGGGTCAGTCTCAAAACAAGCAATCTTCAAGTATCATTCACATGCTGTGTGCATCTCCTCGATTTTTTTAATTAAAATGTTTCCTTCAGCCAATGACAAAATTACACATTCTGTTAAGTGCTAATAGTAAAGGCAGTAGGACTTTTTAAAAAAATTTTTCTCCCCATCAACTTAAATCCTGAATAGTTCCTTTATGTTATGGTTTTGCATTCATTTTGAACAGAGAAATATAAGACTATGCAGTTTAAGACAGTGAAGAAGCAAATTTTTGATAAAGAAATTTGAATAGTTCTACAACTGCTATTTAGCTTTCATTTTAGTATCCTGAGATGGGATGGAAGCAGACATCCCATCTCCAGCATCCCATAATTGCTACAGAAATGAAGGCGAAAGGCTATTTTCAGTTGGTAGTTTCTGTGTTGCTTATGTGTAAGAGCAGTAGGAAAAGAAGTTATCCGTCATTGGAAGGATTCTCCATGCTCATGAGACAGTAAGAAAGAAGCTTTTGAGATGTTAAATCAAATACAGACATTGCCAAAGAGGAAGGAAGCCAAGTATTGGTCAAATACACACAGGCAGACAAAGGAAGCAAATATGCTGGAGAACTCTGAAATTAGTAAAAAACTTGGATTTGCTGCTGAAGAAATACAGGCTAAGAAGGTATAAAAGAAGGGATGCAGGGTGAAAAAAATGCAGAGAAAAAGGAAAATCTGAGGGCAAATAAGTCTTGACTGAAGAAAGAGAACAGGCAGCAGATGCAATTTTAAGCAAGAAGCAAATGCTGAAAAAGAGGGCTGACAACAGTGTGTAAAATAAGTAGAGAGACTAAAAAAAGGAGAAAGACAAGTAAAATAAAATACATAAAATGTTCTCTCTCAAATCCAGCCTTTCAGTTTTCTGATTCAACTCTTCTGATATTAATTCTTCACACTTTGTATCTTCCATATCCTCCTCCTTTCTACAACATTTAGCAAGTGTCTCTCAAAATTCTGCCCTTCTTCTGCCCCCTATGCCTCTCAATGTTTGCCCCACAAACACCACCCAGGTTTTATCTATGATGTCACTCTTCTCTATACCCCAGATCTACCCCTGCTCAAACTAAAAGAGTGAGCTGCATCTCTGACCTCTCCTCTTACGTGTACAATTATGAGAAAGACCTTAAACTCTCATTCACCCTTAACATCTTCCCTTCTCTCTCCCATTAAAAAAAAGTATCTACAATCTTCCCAGCATTCCTTTTCCATTCTCTTCTTGGGGCTCAGGCTGCTCTTCAGATATCCCACCTCTCCCCAGTACCTCACATCCAGAGCACATCAAATCCTTATAAAACTTTTCTACAGAATACGTATTTAATTATGCAAACTTTAATACTAGTCTCTGAAAACACAATTTTCCAAACATAAGGGTCTGTAGGGAAAACAGTTTCTTTAGACACTTCTTCCTTGTCCTGTTACCTCAAACCTGGGCTGCTCATCTCCATATTCAAAGCCTTTCTAGTCCTTTGCCTATGTTGCTTGACTCTCATGGAGTATCAGGAGGTCAAACCCCTCCTAAGGTCAGGCCATGACCCTAGCATCTTATATCTGCTTGAAACTTTTTTTAAAAAGCAATTTCTCCCCAGCTGCTCTAACACTGGGAAGATATCCCATAAATATCCATAACCTTATTCCATTACAAATCTTCAAAAAGGTCTTTAAACCATACTATGATGCCTACAAAAGTTTTAACAACACGTTTTTTGTTTAATAAGTACACAGCCAGCTAATACTGTTTTTTATGTCCCTGTACATTTTAATCTGTTGTATCCTATCAAATACTTAAAGGAGAAGTCTTTTTGATCTGTGTTCATACCGTGTCTGGCGTATATCTGAATTACCAGAAGTCAGTACACAGAGCCACAGTTCCTATGTGCTGTATTGTTAGATACATATACAGGAACTTAAGTAAATCATGCAAGCATAAAGCCCTATAACACACAGAATGAGGTCTCTGTCGATGAAGCCAAAATTTAAACCACCAGCTCCAAAACCTGGACTTTACAACAGTTCTATTACTGTCACAGTATAAGTCCTGAAAAAGAAGCTCTGACTGAATTTATTGGGAAGCACTAATGAATCGCAGCACAAAACACAGAGACATGAACAAAGCTTGTTGGTATTAATTCTATATGATCAAATTAACATCAACAGTTATAAGAAATGAATATTTTCTGTCTATCTCGTGTTTACAATTCATTCTCTTGCTAAAACAGGAAATGTGAAGCCATCTAAATTCTAATTTGGAGCAAAAAGCATTTTGGAGAGATGTGCTCTGTTTTTAAAATATCAAAATTATGCAGGATTCTTTAATTAAATCAAGATTTAATATAAATGAATTAACAAAATATTAAAGATTCTAGGGCTTTAGAAGCCCTCAGCTGACCAGTGATTCACTCGTTTACCACACTTTGACATACACTTGATTCCTCAAAGGAATATTTTAAAATAAGCGATAAGTCTGAAAAACTTCAGTATTCTAAATGAAATCATTATTCTGCAGACTGAAGCTAATGCTGAGGTAATGTAGAGTTGGACCTTTCCAAATAAATCTCTCTTAATAAATGCTCCTCTCTACTGTCAGGAACAACAGAAGTCTCTAAGGCAACAACGAACTAGAAACAAGGGTAAGATGCAATAGTGAAGCAAGAGGCAACATAATTTAAAGGTGAAAGGATTTGGACATGACCCTTCAGGGCAAAAAGAGGCAGAGAGTCTACTTTTATCATGAATGCCATGGGCATCTTGTTTGCAGAGTCTGTACCTCTGGTGAACAGCTTACTGCAATTCCTGTTTTTTATTTTTGAATGTTATCAACTTGATTTTTATGTCAAAGAGATGAGAGGTAGACCGATTGCTGTACAGCAATTTACAGCAGGGAATTACCACTATGTATACCGGACATTCATAATACCACTAGAGGTGCTATTATTTTTACCAGAATCAGTAAGTTTTAATTCCCAGGTACGTAGAAGACTTCTTTGAAAAAGTTAGTGTAAATTTAAAATCAAATAACTCCACAGCCACCCTTCTTTTGGTAGGATGATGCTTCTTTTTTCCGAGTAGACCAGAGATAAAGGATTGAGGCAGAGGTGAGACAGAAATGATGTTAATAACTTAACTGAAATGAAGATTAGACAACGGGTCACAGCAGGGGGCCCATCCAGAGTCTACAGGGCAGCACTAAGAGCACACTTAGGACACTTTGTTGGAGTTCTAAAACAAATTGCACCACTTACTGAGACCAGGGAAAGATCCTTTCACTTGTAATAGGCTGTAATGGCTCGTCCTTTGTTAGTCTGAGAATTCCAGACAAAGCAACTCCAGTTAGACACTGGTTCTGCTTGGACACCTGTAGAGGTAAGAGCATTCAATAACACATCTTCTGAGTGACAGGCCCAACACAAAAGGACTTTTCAATTGCATCTGGGATGAGGTTAAGATACACAAACAAAATCACACCCATCAGAAATGCTGACAGAGAAGCACAGCAGAAAAACAACTTGTTCCTACAATTTAAAACCCAGAACTATGTAGTTCAAATTGAGATTTCAAAAAGATACTCTTTGCTCAAAGTCATGCTAATTCTTCTGGCAGATCTCTGCTTTCCAGAGGAGTAACAGTTATACAGCAGTCAGGCCCCACACTGGTAGTTAATTCAGTCTTTACTTAAGAGTTTATTCGGTGAGTTCTTACTTATAACAAATTCTAGATGGATTTTTTTTTTTCCTCCTTCAAACACTAAACAGATTATTTAACAGTTTGCACACAGGTCCACTGCAATCTCCTCTAAAAGTCCCCCGAGAGAAAATATATAAATAAAAATTCTTGTGCGTTTGGTAACTTTATTCTTATAGAGGACAGAGACACCTATGCTGAGGTAATACTCCAGTTATGCATTCCTAGGTAATGAGCTTTATCTCTCAGGATCAATTTTCCATTAATAGCATTCAGTGTTCCATCCAATTTTCAAATTCATTTGGCCTGTGAACCTGGGGTGTTCTGATGCTGCTTTTTAAACTACTGGAATGTAATGTCAACACAGCACAGAAAAAAATTATAGCAGCAAGACTAATGGCCAAACTGATGCTCACTGGAGGATTTTAAGGCAGTTTAATGGCAAGCAGGCAGCCCAAACTCATATTACAATTAAAGTAAATAAACAAGTAAAAAATAAAAATAAAAATAAAAACAAAGATTTCTGCTCTTTCTAACTTAGCCATTAAATCAGTAAGATAAAAAATTTAAAACTGCTTTGTCCAGGACTGTCTGAGGCCAGAAAAGAAAGAGTGCTATGCTATTGATCTGCAAGAAGTTTATTTCTTTCACTCTGCAATGTTAAGGGAATCAATCTCTTAACTAAAGAAAAAAATAAGAGTGTTGATAATGAAGATGAGGGCCGAGCTTTTGTAGGACAATGAATGTGTTGTATTAATGGTGTAATAGCATAACTGCCAGGTCTGAGTGTATCTTTGACACGCCAGCTGGGAGGTTATGAGCACTGCAATCAATTCCTGACGGTGAAAGGGACACCTCCAAAATGTGCAGTGGGACAAGCAAATTATTAGGACACTGTCTGTCTATTAATCTCTCAGTGTTCTGCAGAGCACGGATGCATTTTATTACTCATAGTCCAAAAGTCTGAGGACATATTCAAGTGAATGCAAATGAATTAACTATAGTCAGTGTTGAGTTCAAGTATATTGATAAACATATGTATATCTGTGGCTGTACACATGAGCTTACATTCCTACTGTTCTATTTAATTTTTTCTCCTTTTTAGTGGGTGTTGTTTTAATTTAAAAACTGAAATAATACCAAAACCAGAGTTTGTTGGAAAGGGATGCTTAAGTTTCTAGAATCATGCCTTTTGTCAGAATCCAATACTTTATTACAGGAAACAAAGATTAAACTGTTTCCACTTATCTGGAACTGTACAGCAAAAAGATAAGAGATGCCAATTTCTTTCTTGCATTTTTAATAAGCAAGCAACACCAAACATCAACAAACCTTTGGCACTGAGGTTTTGGCTGCGATATGCAAGTCACAACTATTTTATAAGTCATATTTAAATATGTACACCTATTAATTTAAATTTGAAGGTACTGAAAATACTTGATGTGTTCCAAGAAAAATGTTACCAAGGAAAGAGCCTGTTTTATCCTTGAAAGAGTATCAGTTTATCAGTGAAATTAGAAAGTACAGGCATTAGAAAGTCCTGCAGATCTCTGGGAACTGGAAGCTATATGGAAAGGATAAAGATAGCAGGGTTACTATAGAAGAAGTCCACAGACCTTCAGATTAACAGAAAGCCAGTCTTCTATGCAATTCATCAATGAACAGAGGAACAGAGGCATAGATAACAGCCACTGAGGTTACAGGCATCAATCGATCCCTGACCTTTTCACTCCACTCTTCCACTCTGACCCATAGGTCACCTTCCTCTAGCTGTATCTGCATAAGAATTAGAGCCTTTTTCATGGGAGTTTTTGGTGGAGTTTTTGTTTTGTTTTGTGTTTGTTTGTTTGGGTGGTTTGGGGGTTTTTTTTGGTTTTTTGGGTTTTTTTTCCTCCTTTCCTCATTTTACTCTCTTTGGCCTCTTAGAAGATGATACAACGTACTGTTTTTATTTCCGGGATGATCTGTCTTTTCACCTACAGCAAAGGAGAAGAAACAGAAGGAACTACACAGATGTGAGCCTAACAAAACAGCAGGCTATAATTTCCAGAGCTGGCACCAGCCACAATAGCAATGGAATCAGCTACTGAAGAATTCAGTTCACACCTCAAAGCTCATGGAATACTTGCTTTCTCTAAGATCTCCACAAAAATAAGTATCACCATCAGCCACCAAGCTGGAGGATTCCCACCTGGATAAAGGTGTGCACTCTCTCTCTCTTCAATTATAACACTCTGCTGTACCAGGAAAACACCTGCAAGGGCTTAGGAAAGTTACAGCTAGCATAAGATGCTGCAGGAAGGGCTGCTGCCTGTGCTTCTAAACCATTTCCCAAATGTGCTTGGTCTTCCCTCCTCAGGGAAAGGTAGATAAGGACAATGACAGGGCAGTTGTCAGTTACATCACACGGCAGGATGTTCAACACTGACTGGATACTTGTCTTTCACTCCAGTGCAGAGCATGGCAAGTCATGCTTTACCAAAGTGACAATCAATTTAGCTGGTCACAACAATATTCCCTTTCTAAACTCTGCTTCTAAGAGTCTTTTAGGTCTGTTGCATTAAAGTACATCTTCCTATGCTTATTCCAGAATTTCAGATAGTCCATTTTATTATATGTAGAACAATCAAAGAGAATACTAGTTCTGTTTAGGGAATTAGGCTAATTCTTGCAGCAGAGTAGCAAAAGATTAGGTTTCTGATAAGTTTAAATTAGTTATTAGGAAGATTGTTAAAAATATAACAGGAAAATTTGACATAATAAAGCTTTAAATATAAAGTTCAGAAAATATTTTTTAAAATGAGAGATGTATGCAAAAGTAGAGTTTTGGTATGTCTCCTTATGATAGCCGTTCCTATTAATAAATATGGAAGGCATTAAAAGCACTACAGTAATTTAGCCGTTGTTGCTTTTATGTGTCCATGGCACAGCAGGCCTCCACTGAAATTGGAGAGGATATAGCTAAGTCACTTTTAATTTTTTCTGCATGGTTAATCTTTGAAAGTATTTGGGTGGAATCCACTGTGGAAAGACTCAGTTTGTGTGAACATTTGGATATTAAGTCCTTTCTGTACCTACTGAGAGGAAGAAATACATAATGATTTTTAAAGCCTTTACATAAAATTTATAATACTCACCAAGTCAAGCTCTTCAATAACAATTTTTCATAGCTCCTAATCTTAGTGGGTTTCAATTCTGTAAAGCAGAGCACCATAAAGGTGTTTTGCCCCAACATTCAATATCGTTTTTGTCTAAAAATTCTATTACTTCGAAATAATTAATTTCAAGCTAAATATTGCCTTGGAGTCAATTAAAAGAAGCAACACAAAACTAAAAGCACCAGGAAATGCTTTAGTGAAATCCTGTCTTATATGGGCTTCATTTGTTACAGTTCCTGAAGATAATCTATATTCAGGAATACTGAGCCATAGCAACTGATTAATTTGGATCATTACTTACAGACACCTAAAAATTCTTCCACCGTAGACAAAACCTATGCATCTACTTAAATATATATAATTACTCTGTCAACTACATAAAATGCTATTCCACCTCACTAACTTTTTTTTTTTTAAATAAGCACTATGATACATTCATATTCTTCTGAGGTATCTGTTCTTTACTGAGTTACATTCAGTGTGTTTAAGGAAGATGGCTTACTTTGGCATTAAAACCAAATTAGGATGTTTTAATGGGACTTTGCCTTTCAGCATCTCTCACTATGACAGTGGAAAACTCAGAATGTTCATAAAACCATGTGTGCCTTTGGGTAGTATTTTTATTGCCGATTTCTTAAAAAATGCACCTCAGAATTTACTAAACTGACATGTTCTGACTGCACAAAAGTACATTAGTCATAGATATTGTACCAAGTAGACCAAACTTCCAATAATAACATTCAAATCTAAACTTATTATTAAATAAAATCAGCATTGTGCAGCTCAGATTCACTCTGTTCTAGAGACTCTCTTTTCATCATGTAGTCTTTTTTCCTGAGGTTTTAGTGAATTTAATGAGTATTGAATTTACTTAGTAGCCCCCTTTCCTGAGGCAAACAGCAAAATGGGATGCTGAAGACAAAGTCAGCTAAGACCCCATTAATGTTACAATTCTTAGAATGCCAAGAATCCCTGAAACAAGCACACCACCATCAATCACACATCAGCCAATGCCATGTCCCAGAACATTAACTGCACCTGAGGAGGAGGAAGGAGTCTGACTCACACTTCTTTCAAGTCTCACCTTTGCCTCTAATTCTCAGGAAAAGCAGCTAAAAATACATATACTATCTGCACTTTTACACTGCCTATTGCAAGGGGCCTGGGGCCTCTGAGAGGCTTGCAGTGTAAATAACACAGAGTAAATAACAATGACATACTTTTTAACTGCAGAAACTCATCAACCATGTTAAAACATACATCACACACTGCCACTGTCTCTCACTGTTCATTAAAAGAGAATGAATCCTGAGGGAGGAATCACTGAATATAGATATGTCTCCAACACACCAAATCATACCCTGAGCCTTCAGTAAAGCTAATAAAACCATATTAAATACATCCCAAAAGTTCCCCTGGCTTAGTTCAAGCCACTTGGGCAATTTATATTTTAAAGGAGAATATGAGATTAGAGAGTGATGAAAACAGTGTGATGTAGAATTTGAAAAAACAGTTTAACCATTTTGTCATACTCACAGGATGTACTGTTTTACTGAAATTTGCTTGTAGACAACTCTGAAGCTCTCTGTATTTTCACTTTCAAAAACTGTACATACAGTAATGTTGGACTCCCAAATAAATTATAAAATATACTACTTTTAAAATCAGTATAGTCAAACCCACTCTGTTTTAAAGATAACAGGGTGCTACAGTGTTCACATATATATATTCTACCTATCCTAACAGTCACCAGCATCCTACATTCTAGGCTGATAAGGCTTTTAAGTGAGAATGCCTGAGATGCACTCTTTCCCCATGTCACAGTTATTCATTCCTAGAAGTTCAATTCTATAAGGCACCTGATTTCAGTGGAAGTTACAGACCATAAATACCCAAGAGCAGCACAAAGAATATTCACTGGCCTCAACTCTCCTTTTCACTTCATTCTTGCTATTCCAGACATTTAGCTCCATTCAGTATCTTAAAGAACCCAGGGATTCCTAAGAGAGAACTAAACTAAGAATGAGCATAACAAATAGTTGATTAGTTTAAATGAAGTGGAGAACAATTACTGAGATAATGAAGTGATAAAGTAAAATGAGTGAAACAATGTGAAATAATGAAAACAAGCTTCCTAGCTAATTCTACCATAGTTCTTATGAGATTCAGTTGAGTGTATAAGGCCTTCTCAAAGAGAATGACAGTAAGCTGCAAGAGAAATTTAATATGAAATTCAGTGATGTGAGGTTATTTTCTTATACAGCACCTATTTCGCATCTGAAATCCCTTTCCTGATATTACTGTCTCAAAACACAACATTTTGCTAGTACATCACAGCTTCCAGACTGCAGTTGGCCTGGAAGAGGTTGAGGGACTTGGTTGAATTCAACAGTCTTTGGGAGGGCAGAAATTCACCCAAACCAACACCCTTTGCCAAGCAAAAGATTCCCACCACTTCTGCAGTAACAGAAAGCTTCAGCCCTGCCTGCTTAGATATATTATTGACCCAAAACAGAGACCAAAACACTCATCTGCAGCACTTCCTTAGTAATAGATTTAAAGAAACTGTGAAGTGTTTCCTAGCTTTTGCCTCATTATTGGTTCTTTGTGAGCCTTGGACAGCAACTGCCAATTTTGTTTATGTAAAATATTAATCTCCTAAAATACAGTGGAGATAAAAAGACAACTTTTCCTTTTAATCTCACATTCAAACCTATGTTCGTATTCCCACATGAATGTGTGGGATAGCACAGCAATGAATACAAACCCATTCCCAACTACACTGCTCCATCTTACAAATTTCTTTCCCTGAAGAAATCCCCCCAGGACATCAGTTTAGCATGACACATAGAATCGTTAAGACCTCCATCCATCCTCCTCCAAATCATGGAAAACACCTCCAAGATCACCTAGCCCAGCCTTTGAACAGTCACCACCTTGTCAACAGCATGAATGCCCAAGTCAGTAATTTCTTGAACACCTCCCTGGGCAGTCCCTTCCAATGCCTGATCACTCTTTTCAGTAAGAAATACTTCCTGCTATCCAGCCTAACCCTCCCCTGGCACATCTTAAGACTGTCCTGTCACTTGTCCTTGTCACACATCTCTTGTCCTGGCTGCCTGGCAGAAGAGGCTGACCCCCACCTTGCTCCACCCTCCTCTCAGGGGGTTGCAGAGAGATAAGGTCTTCCCTGAGCATCCCTTTCCCTGGCCTAAACACCCCCAGCTCCTTCAGCTGCTGCTCAAATGGCTTTACCCTCTACACCTTCAGCTTTATTAGACTTCTCTGCACATACTCCAGCACCTCAATGACTTTGTTGAAATAAAGGGCCTAGAACCGGACACCACTCAAGGCATGGTCTCACCAGTGCTGACTACAGACATGATGTAAAATTTCACAGAAAACTCTGTTTTAACCTCAAAGAATCATACTTTTGCACAGCTTTGCTTTTAAAATAAATAAACACACAACTATTACTATTCTTTGCACTTCTATGACACCAATAAATCTGGAATTAAAAACAAATCTAAAGAAAGTATTCCATATCACTGTTGTGCCTAGTCAGCTTTTCCACTGTGTATCAAGATGAACTATTTGATAATTACAAGCCTAAAATAGCGCACAGTTTTACATGGATATGAGTACATTACATTGTGTTTGTCAATGGCATTTAGAACAGCTTGCTTTTTGAAATAAAGCATGTATTCAGTGGAGTATCATTAAGGGCAATTGAATTGCCCTTCATCTGTTTCTGGGGCTCTGTGGACTAAAAAGCAGCATCTGGAAGCTTTATGGGTATTATCTGGCTTTATGTTTTACCCTGGTTAGGCAGATTTATCTGTTTTTTCACACATTAGACTCAAAGGCAAAAGGATTTCCACCAATGACCTCCTTCTGATGAAACTCATCTGCTGCTTCTTGTTTCTTAGCAAGTGATGAAAAAATCCTTTATGTGCATGAGATTACCTAAATCAATAGTGACTTGCCCATGCACAGCAGTGTTCAGTTGCCTGTTCATCAAAATGCCTATTTACTGGCTGCACTGACTCACCTTCGTGAGTGTTCAGAGGGAACACTCACCTGTCCAAGCACTTAGCTCAGCGCTGTGGTAAACAGGGACATTATTCCAAATATTCATGTTTTCAGGCTCATTGGTATCAGTGGCAAAGTTTCTCTATTTGTGATGGCAGCAGCACTACACTTGAAGACAGCTGGCAGTTCCTAATAACTGGACAGCTTGTTGTCCCTATCACAGTAAGTGCCACCTTATCATCCTTCCAAAAAAAGTGGCTGGTACTTGCTTCCAAGGAAACTTCCCTGAGCTTGTAGGCTGGGCTCAGTCCCAGGTATGTGTCTGTTCAGCTGTCACTGGCCTCCCTGTCCAGACAGCTTGCATACTGATTTCTACATAAATATGAATTACACACCTTGAACAGTCAGTTCTCTTTGGCAGCCCCACAATCTCTTCTCTGTGTCTGCTGGCTCCTTTGACCTCCGCTCTCTGGACACCATTTTATATCCCATTTACTGGCTATTTAACTTTCATTTTCCTCGCACACTACTCCAGACAGCCAGTCCAGTTCCTGCTGACTCCATCCTGCCAGTTAATCCCTGCTGGGCCAAGCTGAAGAAACTTGACATACGGGTAGCTGGTAAAAGAGACACAGGCAGATTTTGGTGAATGTCTGGAGGGACTAGCCCAAGCATAATGACATTGGCTGGATTAAGAGAAGTGCTCCTCTATTATATCACTTGAAAAAGAGCTTGTTCAGCTAGCTTAAAATGCCCAGAGCACTGCAAAGGGCCCTCACTGCCAGGAGGAGACACCAACTGGAGTTTTACCAGTGCTCAGCTTTACACTCCTTCTCTAGAGGGGCAGTACCTGACAGTTCACCAAACATCAAAACTTTCCCTACCCCAGACATCAAGAAAAAATTGTCAGGCACATCTCCTACAGAGGTACAAATCACTCTTTATGACGGCTCATGGAATAAATAGCAAGTTCCATGGAATATCTTTGGAATATTTGCAGAGATCATTTTCCCTCCTGTGATCCCAGGAAAGGAATGCAGATATTGAAGAAGACGAAAAAAGCTTCATCCCAAGTATTGCATCCTGGGAGACCTTCTGCTAGAAAAAAAGAAGGGATATGAACTGAACTATGTATTGTACATGTAAACAGATAGAGACCATGGACACCAGGAGAAAGCATAACTTTTGGAGAAGTGTTGGAGGAAGGGAGGGGAAAAATGCCTCGTTTCCATTTTCTACCCATGAAGGGTGACATTCTGGGGAAATAAAAGATGTGTTTGGCTGGCCTCAGTCAGGGCATCAGCCTGGTCTCTAGCTATTAATCACACAAGCTTTACTTCATTAGCTTCTTAGCCTTCTCCTGGATCTTTTCCCACCCTTCACAGGGGATGCTGTGTCACGCAGCAGGAATTTTGCTCAGATGGGGCTCCTGACATCTGCAACTGACTGCATCCACACTGATGCATCACACCCTCAGCAAGCCTGGCAGTCTTCTTTTGGAGAGAGAAATTAATGGGAGGAAAATGAGGGAACAAAAGGAGGAGAGAGGGAAGGAGACACTCCAGGGAGTAGATTTCAGGATATGCAACTTTAAATAGTTAAAGGGTAAACTTTCCATATGAACATTGAGTACAGAGGAGTGCTACAGAAACCAACCTGTTTGTTTAGATATCTGCTCCAATAGTACACATATAAAAGACAACTTGGGAAGGGAAAAGAGGTGTCTTAATAGTTTTCCTGGTATGGGAATGGAGGATAAATTTTAGCCTTGCAATTACCATTTTTATAGCAGTACAAGTCAGTTAATTTTCTTATATTATTGCTCCATATTTAGAAAGCATTCATTGTCTCTAAACAATCAGCAAGTCTGAGTACATTATTCATATTTTTTCTCTGTTTTCATAAAGTCCTATTAATAGAACACATTCAAGAAGGCCACTGTCATTACCAGAATGTCCTGTTACAATACCAAAGAGAGCAAGCAATCTACACAAGTGACTAAAACAGCACACTCTGTTCCCTAAATGACCAAGGGAAAACACTATATTCTGATTATTTTAAACCAGCCAAAAAACCCAAACCTTTTTAACACAGTCCATAAAATTAATCAGGCAAAAACTCTTCCAATTAGGTTTAGCAGTCCTGTCACCCTCAGAATTTCAAATAATAAACATAAGAATCACTTAAAAATTCCACAGAGTCAGCATAACACACCTCATATAACTCCACAACATATGAAAAGGCCCATGCATTAGCAGCTGACCATAATAAAAATTACTTTAAGAGTGACAAGAATGTGGCAGTACCTGGTATCCTGGGCAGCTATCACTAATGAGCATTGTCTCTCCAGTTCTGCAAATTTGCATTATTTTATTTATATAGTATTTCAGTAATGTATAAAACATCTATAATAAATATACTATGGGTCCATTCTCAGAAGTTCTGTTTGAGAAGGGCAGAGGAGGTTTCATACCAGCCAAAAAGCAAATCTACTACATCAGAGTAATCACGTTACACCATCAGTGTCAGGATTAAAAAATAAGTCACATGCAAACAGGAAATAGTCAGATTCAGAAAGGCCAGAACTCAGCACTGTCCCAGACTCCTGGTAGTCCTGTGCCCTATAGCCAGAGACTTCATCAGCAGCTGTGTCACAGCCGAAAGGATTTCTGACGATAAGGATCTTGGAACATTCAGAATGAGTATATTTCGCCAGCCCATCAGAGGTTTGTTAATCAACTTTCTAGAAATCTCAGTTTAGGATGAGAAATTAAAATAGAAACTTTGTAAGCACAGAGGTTTTGAGACTTGAGTCAGACACACAGTTTTGGAATTTCTGGAATCCCCAATACAAAATGTTTGTTAAATAGAAATCAGAGATTTAAAGGCAAAAGAAAAATAAGGACAGAAAACAGTGATTGAAATGTTGAGGAACAACACAAAGAGAAATTTTCAAGCTGCAAAACTTCTCTAATCAAGTAAGTTCTGATGGGGAAAACTAGATATTACCACCCTGGACTACATTACCAGATAAATAATGTGAGCAACACAGACATGCATGAAGAAGTCTAAAATTTCTAGAAACACTGAAAACATAAGCAGAGTAACTGTACAGGCAGAACCAAGGTATTCACAAGGCACAAAGACAAACCTAAGCAGCGTCCTATTTTTTGTAGAGTTACTAAAATTGTGTACAAAATAATTCTGTAAAGTTGCAGGCAAACCTCAACCCCAATAGAAAATAACAGGCATAGATTTTCAATAGCCTTGAGTCTGCAGAAGCTTTACTTGCAAAAACTTCCTGAAAATTTACAGAAATTTTGCCAGGTGTTTTTCCATGGGATTTATTTTCCCTGATCTTCTTATATAAATATACGGTTTTCATGGTGCAAACATCACAGTGTAGCAACAACACTACCATTTGAAATGCTAGACTGCTTGAACATTGAAGTCAAAGGATTTTTTTCTAACTATTAACACTTGAAAGCCCTGCCACACTTGGAGAAATGCCCTAATTCACAGAAGTTCTCGCTTTGGTTAATGGAAAAATATGCCCTTTTGCTCCCAATCCATTTTGGCGTGTGAACACATAGACATTTCATTCCAATAGAGCATCAGAGCACAACACTACATTTTGGACACTCTTAGCATGATTACTTTGCAATTATGGCATATGTATTATGGCAAGTCCCAAGTAAATTATGAACTGTATATTACAAAGGCACTGTGAAACACTGATTGATTTGGACAGTTTGTAGTTAATTAAGTTCATTTCCAATTCCATCACTTCACACAATTTCAAAGTATTCTGCATTGAAAGCCTATTTTCAATTAGTAAGGAGGATGAAACAGAAAAGTATTAATTATAAAAGTGGCAATCCCCATTTAAATCTTCATAGTACAGCAATTATTTATGTTAAGTGTTGAGAAACTGAAGAGTTGTACTTGTCTAATACAATTTTTTCCTTGATACATATCTCATATATATTAAATCTGTACAAAGTAGTGGCATAGCATTTTTTAAAGTAAGGACTAAATTATTCCTCACAAACTTGTACAAAGCTCCAAAAGGTAGAAAAATGTCTGTGCTTGGCTAGAGTCATTAAGTGTCTTGGCCTGATTCTTCTCACTGTTACTGCACTCCTACCTCCACACAATTCCATTACTTGGCTGAAGTAAACATCCCCATCGAAATAATGAAGGAATACTGGTATCAGTAGAACCTTATGCTGCCAAAGGAGTACCCAAAAGAAGATATTAATTTTTATTCTAGTGTTTGATGCTGTTCAAAAACAACAGGTCCAGGCACTTACCAAACTGCTTTTATAAAGAGGAAATGTGATGAAGAAAAGAAAAATAAATCATCCCTTAAATTACTGATGTTATTCTTCTACAAAACAGGTGTTCTTTAGCACATTAATACTTTTCTTAATTTGAGCCAAATACCTCCAATGCCCATTAAAATGAGAGAGAAGAAAGAAAGACCCAATGTTTTCTGTGGTGCCATTCAAAGATGGCACATCTTAATTTGCTGACTGTATTCTCTTCACCTCTATCAAAGACTGCCAGCCACAAACATGAGACCAAAATTAATGATAAGAGATTAGCAGATGTACAGTGCTTTAAACCAACTTTTCTAACTCCATTTGCTGGATTTTGAACTGGCATCTACTGGCCAGTTGCTACTGGCATGGAGCCCCGGTTCCAAAGCCAAGGTGACTTCTTTAACCACTGGCACATGCTTCATGGACTGGCTCCTGGCTGGCTCATTCCCCCTGTTCTCTTCTTTGCCATTTTGGTAGCAGGATCTGTAGCCACACTACAACAGCAGAGCAGGGGGAAAATGACGAGCACTAGAAGACAGAAAATTATTCAGGCCAGGTGGAAGGACAAGCAAGAAGAAAAAATACAACCAGAAAGAGTTAAAATAGAAAGTTGGGCTTCATGTAATGGGAAACTTAAGTTAATGGGAAACAGAGATAAAGTCAATCAAATGCAGAGAATCTTGCAGCTTCAAAAATGAATGCAGATTAAAAGGAAGAACAACGATACACATATTTCATGTTTGTGAGCTGTCTGCCATATTCTGTGACTCTCGGCTCTCACCAAGCACTCTAAGAGGGAAGAGTCTGTTCCTCACACTACAGATATTTTTAAGTGCTGTTTTCAACATACCAGGAGATAATTTATCTTAGACAAACCTGAGACTCAGTGCTGGGGGTTTCAGACAGGGCTGGAGCTCACCAGCACACCAGTCAGAGACAAACTGTGCCCAATGTCACCATGATAAAGAGCATGAGAGAGAGAGGTTTTGTGAGATATATTGCAAGGTTTCCTTGCTTTCTACTCTTCTGCTTATTTCCTTCAATTGAAATTGCATCCAATTGAGAAAAACACTTAAACTGGTATGAAATGAGATCCATGGAAGATTATTTCTATCAGCAGCTTATTAGAACTTATTTCAAAATCTGCACTTTACTCAAAGAGAATTACATTTAGTGTCATCTGAGTAGAAAATCTCATCAGTGGCAAAACATATTTTTTCTAAATCTAACTGTACAATCAATAAAACTATATATATTATGTTGGTTTGGCCTTTTATTCTAATGAAGGAGCAGCTATGAGACACGTGCATGAATTTATTTTAAACACACCCATTAGAGCTGAAAACATGCATAAATAATTTGTTTGATAAATCAAGAAAAAAAAATCCCTGTAATCTTGATACCTTATTGATACCCTGTGGCATCTGAACACAGCAGGTGCAGCCAACCAGTACAACCAGTGCTCCCTGCTGCATGAGCAGCCTGCACAGCTGGACCCTGGGCTGGTCTGCACTGCGTTTGTGTATTCCTCCAACACATGGTGCCAAAGACTTTTCTGTGGGAGATATTTAGCCATCAATTCAGAGAGACAGAGAGATGACCTTCAGGATATATAGGTATCCATAATTAGGAGATATATACAGAGAGAGAGAGAGAGAGAGAGAGAAGATATTTATCCCTAAAAAAATTCAGGTGCAACTGAAATACCAATAATTAAAAGATACTGGTGAAGGAAGCTTTGGAATAAAGCTCAGATCACACTTGCCTAGTTTTGAGGGGTTTCTATGTGCGTGCATGTGTGTGTGTGTGTGTGTGTGTGTGTAGGTGCGCTGCCTGCAGGGAGGGAGAATTATTTTCTATTTTTATTTTTTTAATCAGCTTCACATTACTGGCAGTCAGGCAGCCAATGAGTAAAGAGTACTTCTAGACTGGTTCTCCTTTAGGAAAATTAGAAAAAAGAACAGCTGGCATGAAAATCTCAAAAAATTTATATTTTTCACATGGAATTACATTCCTTAGCACTTGACATGCATTTGGAAACTAAATTCAAAACAGAATGTGGCAACAAATTTGTAAAAGAAAATCCTTTGGCCATTTAACCAGTGTTACAGGATATATATAGGCATGCCTGTGCATTTCTTTGGAAAAATCAAGCAGCTGGGGTGTGGGAGGATTGTTTGTTTGTTGTTTTGGGGTTTTTTTCCTTTTTTTTTTTTTCTCTTTAAATGCAGAGTCCTGGGTGGCTTGAATCTGCTCTCACAGCATGTAATACTGCTGCAATTAGAATCACAGCCACCCGAACAATACCACCCTTGAGAGGAAAATAAGAAATCACTGACTTTAGGGTCTCAGCCACCTTGCTCCTTGATTTGAATTAGCTCAAATCTGATGTGGAAAATGAAGAAATTTAAAACAGAATACATGGTTTTAAGAAGAGTCTGTTCAGTTACAATAAAAAGAACTAAGAAGAGAGAGCTCTTCCAATTTTCATTTGGAAATGACAGCACATTTGGAAACACACTATTAATGTTTTAAGAATGCCCTTCTTGACATCTTCGTCTTGCCAGGGTCTTATTTGTGGTGGAGTTTGAATAATTTGGTTTTCCTATGAAGGCCAGAAGCAATAAGAATGATTCTCACTGAAACTTCTGTAAACCTTCTGCTTGTTTCAGTGATGTTTCAGTGATGGTACATTTAACCACTGTTTTAATACAGATGATATTCATGTGTAATTTGATCAGCCATAGCAGATGGAGATGACAAGAGTGTTGTACAAACTAGTATTGATCTGTTCAGCATTTGGTTTTAAAATCCTGTGTTAACTTCGATTACAGCTGTTAAATTCACACTTCTCTTTAATCTCTTCTCTCTCAAGTGGAAAGCACCTTTCTTATTTCTTAATTCTCAGAAAACTGTCTATCCCAAAAGATGTAACTTGCAAAAAATCATAGCATATACTGTGTTTTCTCAGCATTAAGCTCAGAGATGAACATGAAAATCAATACTGTGCTTGGCCTGCAGCCTCGTCATTTATTGATTTACATGTCGCTTGTCTCCATAGAAAATGCAATTATTGCTTAAATACAATACAGTATTTTGCTAATAGGATACAAATGTCACCACTGAGTAAAAAAAGGTCACACTTGCATGTAAATGATTGTCAACCCAATCCCAAACTGGCTGCTATTTTGAAGAGGCTGTCAAGAAAGGGGAGGCCTAGGTAATTCTGCTGGCATTAATGGGGGCCCAGCTGTTGATTTAAGTGGCACCAGTGGTTCCAGTCCTCTGGACTTACACAGGTGCTTTGTGCTTCTTTAGTCTTACAGAGCTCAATCAGGTGGGATTTTCTGTTTTTCTTTATAGCTTTGGAGCTACTGAGAAAAATCTTCATGTAGAAGTGATCGAGAACAAAAAGAAGCAGGAATTCAAGAAAGATTGGTGAATTTGCTGGAAGAGGTGAATGACCAATGCCATACAGAGAAACAAACTGTCACCTCTGTTATAGTAGGATGTAATTGCCTTAACTCTTTAACATGATAACATGGTTTTCACTTGATAATGTGACCAGGTCTAACACGCAATGTTTAGTAGGGGAACTTAGATACTTATGAAATATGTATACCATCTTCTAATGAAGGAGAATGACCTAATTCACTTTAAAGCTTTGGGTGTACATTGATACAAATAGCAGTACATTTATATAGAGCTTTAGCAATTTGCTTCTGTTTGTAGGAAGATACTTCTCCCCAGTGTGGGTAATCTAAATAATCAGGAATGTCAAGCTTTGTAATTTAATGTACCTATTTTAATATTAATTTAAATTCTAAAGAATTAGGATTTAATATCCTTGGAGGTCTGTCTGTTTGTTTTCCATCTTGGTTAAAGATTCAATATCTTTATGTTAAAAAGCACTGAAAGCTGACATTTTTTGTTTCTTAGCATCATTAACTCCTTAGCTACTTTGCTCTGAAGAAAACTCTTGACTATTCTATTGCCTTGTGTTTCAGCCTTCTGATTGTTGACAGATTCTTTTACACCTTCTCACACTCTTTCTTGTAAATAGTGATTATTTTGCATTCCTCTTTGGAGAGGGAGAGGATTGATGGACTGTTGATGGGACCTATGGGGTCAGGAGGAATTATCCTCACTGTCCAATCCATGGTCATTGCTGGAATTCTATAAATAGACATGGAATGTAAATAAAGGGCTCTTTTCCTGCTTGATTCTTTGCAGTGTGTCTTTCCTTTTGTGCCATTAGGCCACACTATTCAAGTGTCAGGAAAAACAGTGTTGTTGGTAACCATGACTTTTTTCTTCTCTTGGCCAGCTTCCAGGATTCTCTTGGTTAAAATATTTTAATCTGTATCATGAGTAATATTGGGCTTTGTACTTCTGGCTGGCCTTCTGTGTTACCTTAGCTCAGTCAGTATTTTATTGATTCAGTGACAGTGTAGTCTATGGTCAAGTCCATTTCCAATGGACCTTCAGCCCAATCTCCTCTGTTCATCTGCATCTCCTGTTCCTGGTCATGGTCAAAATAGGGACAGGATCTCTGCAGGGCACCAGATCTGAAACCCTCCCAGCAGGCTCAGGAACCTGGGCCTGAGCTCCAGCTGCAGCATTTGGAATGTCAGTGGGGTGTTTTCCTTTTATTTTCTTTCTCAAAGGTGTTTGATAGGTGTATGTTTGAGATTTCATTATTGGAATAAGATGTGAACTTCTATATGCAAATAATAAATATGCAAAATGATAAATTGATGGGCTATTAATAGAGTCTTCATATAATTTCAGTATTCTGAATATATAGGCCTTTGAGAGTAATTTCACAGATTAAAAATTCTAATATAAAAGTAAGAAGAGAAGGGAATAATCTTGTTTTCCTTTCATAAATAGATCTAGAAATAGACAGTAAGTTACTAAGGATCCCATATTCCAACACTTAAATAAAAACTGTGTTTTAAAAAAATTTATTTTTAGAAAACAAAAGCTTGATTGGTTCTTGTTTGCTCTTTTCTGCAACTGCAGAAAAAAAACCAAGAAAATCTGAAATGGATTTCCTAATGGATCAAAAAAGTCATCACTACCTGATCTCTGTGACATGTGCTCAAGTGGTCTGCTTGTGAAGAAGAAGAAATATCTCAACACACAGGCAGCCTCAACCATGTAGGAAGATTCAAGCAACCTTTGCTGGCAAGGTACCAAGTCACCAGTGTGAATACCAGACAAGATGTCTGTCACAGGAAGTAAGAAATTCATTTCACTCTGATACATTATTGCAGTAGCAACACTGACCTTTCTAAATCTCGTCCTAAATCATTAGTAAAGCCATTGACTGAAAATACTTGAGGAGATCTAGTCAGACTGATTTGGGATATTGTTTTCTATAACTATCTCTATGACAGCCATAATTTAAGGACCTTGTGGTTTTAACTTCTTAAAGTTAAAAACTTAACTTTCTTTTCATCTCACTGTTGCCTTAACACAGTGGGGCAAGGGCCTAGTGAGGAATAATCCCACAATATTATTTTATGCTTATCAGACCTTTCTATACAATATAAAAGGAGCAGACATAGATGTTCACTTCCTCCACAAAGTCTCATTTTCCTTCCACTAAACATTATTTTGAATATGGATTATACAATTTAAATGCATTTGTTCAGTTTATAAGACTCCATAATATCCTAGAATTGAACCAACAGGTTAAGACACTTTCCATCTGACTGCACTAAATATTGATCCACTGGTCCCTTTTTTAGATTTTAAATCACCCAAACAGAAGGAAAAATAAATGCATTAAGACTTTCAAGTCTCAGTGAGAAAATATATGTAGGTAGTTTGAGTCCCTACAGTAAAAATAATCACATGGCGTATCTTGAAGTAATCCATCTGATTTTGAATTAGCCACTCAAAAAGTAGTTTATTTCAAAAAATATAATTTTAGTTTGCTTGAGAGTTGACTATATAAGCCCCATCTATCAATTCCTGCAGTTTGAGTATTACAGCATGAATAATATATGCATTTGTCGTGTGAATAAGATAGCAGCCTTCACTCCTCAGTGCTCTACATTTCTTGTTCCAAATGTGACATAAAATACAATTTTCCTCAAGTAGCTGAAAAGGAATTTAGAATAAATGAATTATGAATACTTGAATGGAGATAGACACTAATTTTGTAAAAAAAAAAATTAAAAATAATACAAAACAAAGCATCAAGAATTATTTATTAAATTCAGTGAGACATTGAGAAGGGCCCAAAGATATAGCTGAAGAGTGATGTTTTCTCAAAAAACATGCCTGAATACCTGCACAGCTTTTTAAGTTACCCCTTCAAAAGCTTCTTAAGCCTTCTTGAGCCTTTTTCAATAGCCAACAAGAAACACACACCTTGACCACCTACAGCTGTGAATTCAGATGGATTCAATTCTGGTCACTTTGCCTTATTTTCATTTTTTTTTTCACTCTGTTTTATTTATTATGGAGGCTCAGGTAATCTTCTCCAAAGCATCAGGAACCTGCATCCAGGTTCCAGGACTGGGCAGAACAGGACATCACCCAACTCCACCTCCTGAGCTCCTGGTCAGCAGACCCACAATTTCTGTTTCTGAAACAATTCAAGCAACACAATTAAATAATTGCTGCATTGTCCATAATGCAGGAGCATGGACCTGCCTGAATGCTGACGACACTCCACAGAATTCTGGCAGCATAAATAACCATGAAAAATTATCAACTGACAAGAACCACTAATAAGGGATTATTTGGCACGTGACATATGACGGAAATATTCTCTGTGTATATTTTGGGCCTATGGCCTCCCACATCCCATATTCTTAATGTTCTTAGAAAAATAAAATAAAGTCTTAGCTTTCCCATTTTTCATTACCTCATACATATTACTGCAATTTCAGGCCAAAAAGGAATTGGAACTTTATTGTCATGGGAGAGTCAGGAAGAAGCCCAGTACTTATTTGTTTTCAACCAAGAACTGTTAATTTTTCTGTCTTGTTTGTTTTTTCCAGGTTTTTAACACTTGGGTACACACAGTTATTTGGATTGTCGCAACAACTGTTTAAGATATCTCTATGTTTGATGTATGGTGAAAGAGTAATAAAAAAAGACAGTGAAGGAATGAAAGAGCCAAACAATTACAGGCAAAATTATAAGGGGTCATGTTGGGAGGGAGATGGAAAAGACGAAAACAAGACTTCACATAGTAACAAATCCAAGAAGCACCAAAACCCTTAGAATTGTCAAAATTCTCAAAAGAAAGCATTTTGATTTTTGTTTTAAAATGTGTATGTATCTTAATTTTTAAAGGCTAATGGAGTTAAATGAGAGTTCTCAGAGGGAAATGTATCTTCTGCTAATCCAAAATTATTTTCAAAATTATTTATCTTTTCCTATGCCTGAGGAAAACACAATTTAGGATAACTCAGCAAAATTCTCTTGCTGCCTTCTCCTCTGGCAAATTCAGTAATCCAACAACAGAATTTATTCACACAAATGTAATCAGTATCTCTACAGACCTGCAACAGCAAAGCACTTTCTAAAAGCCTTGGACTGGTGGTCACAATGAGAAAGCAGCCCAACAGTTTAACAGCAATGGACTTGGGCTTTTATTCTGTTATGGGAAAAGAAACATCCTTATGTCACACAGAGAATTCCCTAGTCAAGCCTTGGAGTGACCTTTGAAAATCACAAGGAGACTGAAGAAATGCCACAGATGGCTAATGGATAATTGTTGTTCACCAAAGCAGTGACATCATCCTGAACCAAACAAAGCCATCCCCCTGCACTCTCCTGTTATCCTTGTTACAAATGGAAAGTCACAAGCACTAAAGCAGATGATAACATTTGTGTTAAAGGAAATGTTAATTGAAATTGGCATGCTGCTGCTCACAGCTAGGAACAGGACCCCAAGGGATCAGCAGAAAGAAAAGGAAAAAAAAAAAGGTGAGTTTTGCCAGATGAGTTCTGACTCCCAGCCAACGATGGGGAGGGCTCCATGTCTGATAATCCATTTTTAACTACAGCAAGATTAACTCTGACCGGAATGAAAAGCCATTTCTAAAGTGCAGAAAGCCTATTATCTGCTCTTTTAAGCATGTGAGGAGGAGGTAAAGAAAATAATCACACAAGATCTATAGTTTTAAATTTTTTTTAAGAGATACTAGGATCTGAATATCTCAAAATAAGAAGAAATAAAAATATTCATTTTAATGCATGCCATGTAATGCTTATCACTTAATCACTGCAAAGTGCTGTCAGGTTTAATTACAGTCTTCAGTGGCCCAGCAAAATGAGTAAGTCATGAATCTTAACACCCAAATTCAAATCATGAAAGTTAGCTTTCTCCTCCCCTCCCAGTGCATACTGGATCCCTCAGAAGTAAAGAACTTATATTAACAACCACTTCTAAACAGGACAACAAACGAACCCAAATTAATCCTTTTTTAAAAACTGTTTTTATAGCAAGGACCAAGGTTTACTTAATGGTCAAGAAATAACCTAAGTCAGCCTCACTCTGCATTAGTAATTGCTTAGTAAAGTAGGAGCTATCCAGGGCCAGGGGGACCCTGTAAATGCTGAACAGCTATTGGGAAGAAAAGATTCAGGTATCACTGACTGCAGTGACTGAGCAGAAAGAGACAGAGCAACCTCAGAAAGCTCATTGCAGCAGCCTGCCAAGCTCAGAACTTGCATGCCCACAATCAGGAACTGTGGCACTCTTCCCAGGCAAAAAAACTCCAGGGGGAAGATCTCTTCAAAGTTTTTTTCCCATGCTATGCTCCATATCACAGGCATCCTGCTGGATGAACAACCACTAAGCCTTCAGCTACTCATTTCCCCAGGAGTTTGTTTATTCATAAGTACCTCAATGTTTATCTCAGGGCTCAATACACTCTAAAATGCACTGACACCTGAATGGTTTGAGGAATGGCACTTAAGAACCTGATCAATGAAGCATTTTTCACTGACTTCGAAGTACAACTTCAGATAAAAAGAAACACTGTTCAAGGTATCCAGCAACTATTCTCTGATATTTTGAGGAACATAGTAATAATATTTCTTCATTAGAGTTTGGAGAAGAACTTCTGGCCTGTGGGAAATAACTGGCTGGGCAGGCCTTACAGAAGACAGGTCTCCAAGCCCAGTTTTCTAAATAGACTTATTCACATCTCCAGTCATGAGAAAAATCAATACAAGTACAAATTGAAGATTGTGTCAAAGTCACAGCTCCATGGCAGCACTCTTCATAGGATTAGATCCCTTGCCAATAGAGATGGCCTTGGCAGCTGCACAATTCACTCCTTTGTTCCACAGCATCACCCCTTCCCCGAGCACCATAATGTTTTACTACTTCCAGGGGCCAGTGCAGCAGAAATGAATCTGATCCAAAATACACTGTGTTCAGCTGGATGCCCTCACTTATTTTTAACTGGCTACCAGGGAGATTTCCCTGACTTTTGTTTTCTCCTTTGCCCTTCTGCACCAAGCAGAAATGCAAAACTGCTCTCTGTGCCTTCTTGCCCTGTTTTGGCTGTCATTGGGTCTATTCCTCTTTCTAGATTACATCTTGCTACAATGGTTGTGTGTGTGTTTGAAAGCCCCCTTCCTTCACTGCAGTTAAAAAACCTCCTTACAACAGCTGGCATCACCTGAGCCATTCTGATTGATTTCCAGTCACTGCCAGTGAATATGAAAATATGGTCATTATATAAACACACACAACCACACCACCTTCAAAAAAATACAGAATACTTAAATCTAAGACAAAGTCTTACATGTACAGAAAACTAAACTAATTTATTGAAAACATCAAAAAAATCTAATTCCTCTGAAGATCAGTATATGATTTTTGAAATTCTATTCATCACATTCAACTTGATTAGTAGTTCCAATACTGATTGTTTAGAGAAGAGATAGGACATACTTTGTTGCAGCCCTTTTCTGACCTGAATGGGTTGTTGCATTTCAAATGTGAATACTCATTATTGTCTCTTTTCAGAGTTTCCAATTCAGCAGCCAAATGATGCTTTTAAGGAAAAGGAAAGCCTAAGGCTCGTACTAAAAGAAAGGATGCATTAGAGCTATGGAAATAATTTATTCATACCCTAGTGTGCAATAGCCAGTCTCAGTCAGATATATGCGTACGACAAAACTCTTTAGGAAATCAGCTTCTATTATGGAACATATTTGGAAAGGTAAAGCTGATAACCTAGCTGAAGTGCATTCAACAGGCTTCTTCCTTTAAGCTTTCATAATTACAGCATTAAATTCTCTTATTTTTAATGCATTAGACACACTGAGAATGTAGGACACTCAATTAACATTACATAGAAAGAAAAAAAGTTAAGTCTTCACACAAGAACGCAAGTAGAATTACGTTCTACGTACCTGCACTGAGTTCCTTTGTGAGAAATAGGAAGAAGAGGGAGAAACATTTATAATGGAAAAGAGGATCACCTTTTGCAACATTAAGTCTGTTGACTGACGCTTTTAAATGCTACTTTTGATTATGCTTTATTTTGATGAATATGAAATGTAGCTCTGTAGAAAAATTAAAGTAGTTGATAGAAAAACCCCTAGCCCGTCATTTTCAAAGCTGAATTCCAGAATACAGGAACCTAAGCTTTGATACACACACATAAATGGAAATTCATCTCACAGCATGAATTAAGAGACTCCTGATAAAGAATAATTAGAGCCTTGGGGAGGGGACAGGTTCAGAATTCAAAAATATATGAGTTCACATAGTTTCCAAACAGATCTAAAGGTAGGGGTTCTTCTATCAGTATGGCTTCTAAGGTAATGGAAACTCAGTATTTCCTATCTGTAATTGCCTGCAATGCACTTTATCACTGCCTTACCACCAACATTCATTTTCCTTTTTTATACAGCTCTGAGGGGAAACAGCAGTTTCTCTGGAGTACAGAAACAATTCATCCACAGAATAAAGTGTATGATTCTGAGTACCTTACTGAAAGACTGAAATTATCACAGGTCTCTCCAGTATAGGGGACAAAACAAAAATAAAGTACCCTTCCAGAGATCAGAAAAAATGCCACATGTGTAGTTCAAAAAATCCATGTTAAAGTTCTGTTCTGAAAAAAAGGGTGAATAGAACAGTATTTCTATTCTGTTTTGGGCACTTCCATTATGCCATCAATTATTATTGCACCATCTTCTAATAGGAATTTCATCACGTATTGGTGAGCAGAGTCATTCAGCAGCCACAACAAATTGAGCTCAACAGGCTTCATTTCAAGAACTGCAATGGTATCAAGTGGTTAGTCCTCCATTTTTAATTTCTGGTTATATGAGATGCAAATGCATGATCTCTCATTCTAACAGCCAGCCATGGCAAATAGTTGCAATTACATTCTAACATATCCTTAACTATGGGCCAAAAACATTATCAAGCTAGGGGCAGTTTGAATCACAAAGAAAATACTTATTTTATTATGGAAACTTTTAATTTCTTTTCTTTTTCATTTACCACAGTAATGTCATCCTAATCAGAAAAGCAAATACCAGAGTTTGTATTTGATCCAATTTAGAGAACTCCAGTAATTACAAGAATTACTTTTTTTCTCCTTTCTATCTACACCTGCAAACTTGAAAAGACCAAGTCATCTGTTACACAACCAGCTCTGTGTACCTAGGTCTTAAATGTCACTTGATAGCCAAACACAATGTCCTCCTATACACAGTATGCAGCAACACAGCACACAAATATCTGTGCTCTCTATGGTCCCTGCACTGGACACCACCTCATGATAGTCAATGTAATTGGGGCCCAACAGTCTCTGGAGTACTGTGGATCTGCACCTGTATTTGGATCTGGGAATGCTGGAACCTCACCAGTGACTGCCCCAATGAAGTTAGTGAACATACTGGCAGCACTTCCTTGAGGCTTTGAGGACACAACTGGATCACTCACAATTCTCACACAGCAATGTAAAAAATTAATCATTAAGTCCTTTAGGCAACAGCCTCTGTTCCAAGGGACCTTTTCAGTGATGCCAACCATTTTCTTTTCTTTAAAGCTCTTTAACTATCAACTAGTTAATTTTTATTTGTTGCTACCAAACAACTTCTGACACATCATATCTTTGAATTTCAATCTACTGTTTATACAGAAAAAGTGAAGCTGACAGTCCTTCCTCTACTGAATTGGAAAACACCACAAACATTATAAATTAAGCTCCTGCTTCAAATGCTGATAGGAAGCAATGTTGAAATTTGCTGTAAGAGTTCAAAACATGCAAGTTTAACATTTGCTTTTTGAGCTGGCCAGGTCAGTAAGATCTTTAATAATTATATATGTGCTAAGAAAATGAAGGTACAAAATAAGAGATTAAATGTGAGAAGAATGAAAAAATCATTTAAATGCATGAATAATCATGAATCCTATCTGGAATTTTATTATTATGTCTGTGTTGCACATCCGTATTTTGAGGCAGAAGTGCATCCTGCCCTACAACAAGACCTGTCTAAAGTCCTGATGAGCTGTAAACACTTGTTTCTATTGCCAGTGTGCCAAACTATTGACCCATAGCACCTTTGGGTTGTTGAAATGTGGACAGAATAGCGTGAGGAACGCACTCACTTCAAATGCCAGATCCATTTTGTTGTTTGTACATAGTCAGCTCTTTTGTGACATAAATTGGAATGACTGTAAAATCTATTGATGTTTGTAAAAAGAAAAAGATGTTTGTAAAATCTAATGGAATGCAAAAAAAAAAAAAAAGATCCCTTGGTTTCATATTGGGATACTGTACAAGGCAAGAGTGGTTTATCCTCACCAGTCCCATCAATGTCACATATCTGCAGTCTTATTTACATTAAATGTTGTAGCAGAGTTTACTTAAATTAGAAGGTTACACATGGCTGGATAAAATTAAAGAAGTCACTTCATGAGTTTTTAATTTCCTCTGTAGTGATTTAATTCTGAAGTAATTTGAAAGAAGCCTCTCAAGAATGTAATATCAAATTACAATAGAACCTGCTTATCTCTACCTAAGTTATCTTTCATTGACCAGTCTTCAGACTCCAGAGTCTTTTCTCAGTGTTCTAGTGAACTCTGAAATGTTTACTGAACAACACCTAACTCTTTTTGCTCCTTCCAGAGCGCACAATGCAACTCTTCACAGCAGAGTGCACCAATTTGTTCACCCAAAATGTATCATAAACAAATGTCTAAATGACATCGTTTTCTCATTTGCATCACCCCAGCCTGGATAAAGTACTCCCATCTCACCTCCAAGCCACTGGCAGGACCCTGAAGAAGTGCTATGCAACACTGCTAATTCATGCAATATCAACACACCACTCAATCCCAACTTTATGCTGGATAAATTGCAAGTGATAGAAAGAATTTCAATGAGTTGCCCAGGGGAAGCAGAATATTTATTTCAACAGTGCTCCAATTTTCAAATCGTCCTAACTAAGCTAGTTGTCAACACAGCAAAATTACACTGCTGGTTCATTGCTGTTCTAGCAGATGGTGAGGACCTGTAAAAGCCAAATGCGCTGCCACTTTGCTGTTCTAACAAATTAAAACTGAAGTCTTGAAAAGTTAATTTGTTCAACAGCAATAACAAATATGAAGTTTAGGCCCTTGATAACTATATACACATGCACGTATATAATTTTATGAGCACTTATTCCATCGTCTGAGAAACTCAGAGCTGAGAAATAGTTTTTCTGAGAAGATTTTGGATTTTGTTTTTAGACAAAATCTAGATAACTAGTCATAGTTCATTTATCATTTTAGCATAAAGTCACTATAACCGCAAATGTCTCAAGTTTTGGCCTGGCACTCTAAAGCTCCAGAAAAGGTTTCCAGCAAAAACATCAAATGGATTGTGAACAGCTAATTAAGTGTGATAGCCAACCTTGTGAAAGAGAGAGAGCTATCTTTGGATGCGTAACATCATTATAGCTCTCTCTGGAATAATTTTCTTTGGACTAAGAGAAGATTTCACTTACTGTCCCAAATCCCCATAACATCAAAAGACAACAATTGTAAGTGACATAATTCAGACTTCATCTCTTACTCTATTAAAATCATAACCAGGTTATCTATGGCCATTATTCCAGAAATTGTTGTTCCATGGCTCGATCCATTGCAATATTCACGCTGACTGACACTACGTAAGGATGACTTCTGATCCATTTATAGAATACAGCTATTTTTCTTACAATTACTGCATTTCTTACAATGTCTACACATCATACAATATCATCTGAAATGGTTTGTTGTCAGTATGGATACTCCTGGTGAAACAAGCAATTATTATCCACATTTTACATACAAAGCAGAAGAACGATGAGTCTGGTTTGGGATTTGAGGCATTTTTTGGTTTTTTTTTTTTTTTTTTTTTTTTTAATGTCATTGGTTGGTTGGGGGAGGTGGTGGATTTTTGTTTTTTTGTTTTAAAAGGCATTTGAATGCCTTCTGTCTCCACAAAACAATAGCAAGCCCTTCGCTAAATACTCCTGTTTTCACCAGCAAGCTTAAAACACTCTGAATCAAGGCAGATGTTCTTTAACTAAGATGCTTTGGAAAATAAACTTTATGGCTCAGAGTACTAAGCAGATTCATACTTTCAAACATGGGCTTTGGGAGTACCAGAAGGTCACCCCAGAAGTCGCCAGCAGTGCAGGGAAATGAACCATAGATTCATCAGTCTGCACTCAGGCCACTGAGACAGACAGGCACCTTCATTGTCCAATCCCCACCCACTAAATTCTCAGAGCCTTCTTTATCTGCTCTCCTCTCTTACACAGTCCTCCTCCAAAACTGCCCACTTCACCTTTACATATGCCCTTGTTAAACCTTTTAACAAATTACATATGAACAAATCCTCACTTAACTCCTTATCACATCTTTTCCTCATTGTTTGTCTTTCTGCAGCACAAAAAGTGCCTTGGAACTTGCTCAGCATCCCTTTGTGTTTGTACAGCATCTAGAAAACATCTCACTGAATCACTCTGGGGTTTCTTTGGTTATTATGGATATAGAATTAACAGCAAAAGGATTTAGGATGAACAAGTCTAATAAAAAAAATACACACCTATAAAAATTACATCATATGGTTAGACCTTTTGAACTCAATGCAATAGACTGATTGAAGTTATGCTTCTTCATTGGCTTATTTAACAAGGAAGTAAATCAAAATCTTCCTCCCTGATCCACCTGACAACCCTCTGTTAAATGTCCAAGCTGAAAGTCTACTGAGGTAGAAAACAAGGACAGGAAAGAAGATTCAGGATTGCTTGTGTAGTGAAGGAGGTTTATCAAGGTTTACAAATATCCAATTAGTACATTATAAACTAGATGGATGCTACTATTTGAGCCTGATTTAAAAACCTGCATGGATTTACCAGCCTTTCTGGCTTGTAAAGATCCATGCCTGTTAGATATATCACCTACTGGCACAAGAACTTCTTCAGCTGCTCTTCCTGCTCTGTTCTACATTTCCTCCCTCTACTTCAGTTCCAAAACTTCTCTCTTACACTGTCTGTAATCCCAGGTATTTAATTAAACAGAGAAATACTGCACAAGGTAAGGAGGAAATATGCAAAAGCTCATCACTAGAAACAGAAGCAAAATTTAAAAAATTCTAAAAGTCAAAAAGAGCATGATTGCTATAGTAGCCATACATACATTAACAAAATCATGTATTTTGTGCATACAGAAAATAGACACACACACCACTGCTTCCACAAAACCAAGATGCCTACCTTGATAACTGCTATCAGTAGTTTATATATGTAAAAGTTTTCCACACAGATGACAAGATTTCCTAAATGAGGGACTGTACTAGAAAAACCAATGTTTAAAAAGCAAACACAGCATGCCTGTGGCTGAACCAGAATTGTGTGAAGCCACGATTCTTCTCTGTGTAGAAGCACCGACTGACAGCTGCACTTGCTGGTGGGTATGGTTTGATTTCACCATCTATTTCACAAACACTCACAAAAAGTTTTTTGCAGATAAATATTCATAAGGTGCAAATTAGTGGTTTCCCAGCTATTTTCCCTCTCCTCTCTTTTCCTCCCACAGTCTGCTACAATAGAACCTCATTTCACAGAATCACAGTAAAATGGAAGCAAGGTGTCTCCCTTGATCTACACTCAAGTGTATCACCCCTCAAGATTATTTAAAATACTGATTATTTAATTGTTTCTGATGCCTCTGAAGCAGGACATGCTCATGTTGATACTGACTTTCAACTGGAGAAAGTAATTGGAACTTCCAAAATATTTTGAAAAAAGGCAGAGAGATGATCCCAATGGCCAGTTCAAAACCTGCAAAGTTAACAAAGGTATCACACACAACAAGTCCTTCTTGAAATCACCTATCTCAATAGTATGAACTTCAGACAGCATCCTAGTAGCAAATCACATTTGTTAAACAAAAAGAGAGGTGTAACATGGAAATCATTGGAAGTGTGGAAGGAAAACAACAGAGATTCTAGGAAAACGAAACAAAACCAAAACATCTCTCCCTTTTAAGCAGGTTACTTAAAACAAACATCTATGAAGGGAATATAAAATATACAGGTCCAGTCAAGAGTCCTGACTCCCACAAAGCCTCTGTATTTGAAAACACTGATTCCTAGTCCCACAATTTAGCTTTCTTAAAAGTTTATTTACCTAAAGAGCAGAGCTCATTAACACTAAAGTCAGAAAACTCACAATTCCATCCTCATCTCAGGACTGAAGAAACATCACCTGCAGCTACCACTGCTGCTGACACAGATAATTCTAAGGATGGACACATATGAAGACCATACACACAATATCTACATCCTGAAATAGTTGCATGTTTTCTTATAAATACTGTTAAGTTTTAGGAAAAAATATAAGAAAAGTTTATTTTAAAAATTAAAAAGGAAGGTTTCAGTCCCAGACTCCTAAATTAATAGTATTTAAGTATTCAATCTGAACACGGAAGAGATGAATTCATATCATTTGCTGATACACAGTAAACACATGCATGGGAGCTGATTTGCTTACAGCACTGCTGTATTTCTTACCATAAAAAGATGCAAAGAATTCCTAAGGAAAATTCCACCACCTTGCAGTTCCACCTCAGCCATCAGGCAATACCTTGGAAGGTCAGAACTACAGAGGGTGGAGGACAGCTCTGAAAGAAACTTTCCACTGACTGTCTCAGCCACCAGATATTCTAGAGGACTGTAGTATTTTGGTTTACATGCACTAGAAGAAATGCAGCAGAACATTTGCCTATTTTCCATTGTTTTCCTTTCTTCTCTTCCTCAACATTTGTTTTCTCCACCATCTGACGCCCTTACAAACATAAGAAAAGTTAAATATTTACAGCAGACACAGCAAATCCCTTTAAGAATTCCCCTGGTAAACCCATCTCTCTGATTCAGTTTTCAAGGAACCACAACACAAGTATTTCTTCCTATAAATAAAGATGATGCTACGGTTCCACATTGAAACTATTTTCACCCAATTTCAAACTCAATGCCTGCATATACAAATTCAATTTGCTGTCCTGTTTTATTCCAATAAATTGAGTTTTACCAATGGATCTAAGCAGAAATGTCATCAGTGTTCGAGTGATTGTTGGATATTATTTATTTTATATTAAATGAGCACTGAATGAATTGAAAAATTAATCTGCAAATGACATTACTACCTTGAATAGATTTAAGCTACTCCATGTCAAACTATGGCTTATTGTTGTACAACTTTGATCACCAGCTAAATGTACAAAGCTCACGATACAAAGCATCAGATATGATCTTTATAAAAATAAAATTAGCAAGTAATAAGAACAAGATGGTTGCTGGAGATCTTGTTGACATTTCATATTAAAGCCAGAAATTGTTATGAAATTGAGTTGAAATGTGCTATAATAGGGAGAAAAAAGGTGATCATCAATAAATTTTATTTATTAGAGCACTCTGTTATTGACATTTTATGGAATCAGAAATCATGAGACTGCTGCTTTCCTCAAGTTTGACTCAGAGTAAGATCATTTAATAGCATACTAAGAAAAGGGAACTAGCTGGAAGTTACAGTGAGTGAAGCATTTTCTCACTGAAGTTTTAAAATAGTCTACGCTAATTCTTCTCCTCACAGAAATTTAGGAACGTGCTTCAGGGACATGCATAACCACGTTCTTTGAGCCCCACTTATTAGAGCAGTGCACAGGGCAAGAGGGCACAGAAGGATGAATGGAATGAAGATGTGGGACTGAATGGGTGAAAAGAGGCTTGGAAGGAACCATCTAGCACCCAGCTCTTTCTGCTACTCTGTCTTCCAAACACCCTGACTGCAGGAGCTGCCCACCACAGTTCAGAATTAAAACTGCAGCCCTCTGTGAAATGCAAAGCAAAGCAATAATCCAGCTTCAATAATCAAATTTCTCTACTACTTTATTGCTTCCTAGCCAGTCAGACACAAAGCACAGCTCACTGCATTTTTGACCTGTTAGCTAATGCACCAGTTAGGGTTCCTAACTGCTCATTTATTAAATACATCTTATACCTGTTTCTAACAGGAGGCTATCCAGAAAACATTGCTATCTACACAAAATAATTCACTATTCAAACACATGTTCTGAATAGCTTCCCAACCTCTAATTTCCTTACTTGCAGAATTCTGTAATTGAGACATTTCCATTATCCAAATGTTGCATTTCATCTGTCCTAATCTATTCCAAATAGAACCATCATAACTTGTAATAAGAAACACTGAATGGCAGATTTCTGAGACAAACAAATTATTTACAATTTAGCTATAAAAAATTTAGCTTTTACCTCTTACGATTAGCTTTTACCTCTTTAACATTCAAACTCCTGTCAAACACTCTTGTAAGTCAACACACAGTGATTGGACCTGATGGAGTCTTATGTGAAAAAGACTGGTAACTAACACAACAAAGCATTCCTTTGTTTGGGAGCATTATTCATGTAGTTCTGAGGTAACTGGCTCATGCCCACCCATCAGCCTCACCACCAGCTGCTTTCCCATAGAAGATTCCCAGCCACAAATAGGGTTGTTTCCTTTGAACCACACAGTTGCTCCACTGGACAAAAGTAAATCAATATCTTCACGAGTAAAATTGACTCAGCAGCATTTACAGCATAAATACATATTTTATTTTTACATACATACCCTGACAGGGCACTGAATTTGCACCTCCCCTCATCCCAGAAATATTTGAATAAATGTTCCCTTCAATAAACATTATACTTGGAGCTTTTTCTCCTTTTTGTATGATAAATAGGTTCTCAGATCACGATTAACTCTTTCATTATTCTTGTACAGAATACACAATCATATTTATTCCTATACACTTTCCTTAGATGACTATATGACTACAACATAATCCTGCATATCTTTTAACACACACATATAGGACAAGAGTATTAAATATAACTATTTATATTATTCTGATGATATTCACTGATGATCACATACTTAAATGTAGACCTATTTAAATAATTTATCAAAAAAAAAGATAACTTATAAAAATTAATATTGACCTCAAAAGGCTAATTCACCACATTGCATGTAGGGAAAGTAATTATTCTGCTTAATGTACATTAGAATTTTTTTTTTTTCATGCAGGGTAAATTTTACAGTTTTGCATTCTACCTTATGACACAGGTAAGCAAATGAAGGGTGCAGAGAGAACTGTACTAACTGAGCTGCTCACCCATGACCCTGCCAGCTCCCAGGGCAGCAAACACTGCAGAGCCCTTCACCAGCACAGCCACAGCAAGCCACAGACTCTCCCTTCTGGTTTTGCATCTCTGCTATGCTTTGGGACATCAAATTTTGTTTTACCCATCTTCAGAAAGTTCCTATGTAATTCTAGCTGTTTGATACCATCAGAACTTGGCCCTTCTTTTATCACAAACTAATCACAAAAAGAGTTTTCACGTCTAAATCGTAAAGTAGTCTACAGGAAATTAGCTGTAAAAGAGACAGGAGGCTTTTGTGGCACAGCTGAAAGCTTGTGAAAAATAAATTCTAGAAGAAACATTTTTAATATACATGCTTAATGTTTTTATTGGTGAGAATGCTGAAGTGGCTGCCAATTCAACTTTGCATCTAAATTGTCAAATATAATTGCTTGTATATGTGACATAATAAAAATCTCCATTGTAAAAGTCTTAAGAACGCTAAGTAAGGTAACGCTGGCTTTTATAGCATTAAAAGGAATAATAGACTTGTGTCCAGCTATTGTATTTAGAGAAATGCAGAAAACCCATTAGATTTCAAAGACAGACAAATTGTTAAATGGCTTTTGCCACTTTTATCTGCACAAAAGACAGAAATCATTCCTTGGGAACATTTTCAATTTAAATTTATCTTCTTAAAATATGCTTTTCAAAGTGTGCATTAAAATAAAAGCTATATTCAAATGCAAACACTCAACTAATAATTTCTCCATGTTGATAATTGTATTAATTGGGTAGCAATCTGTGCATCTGTGATATTGCTGTGACCTCTTCAGCTGAAAGTAACTTCTAACAGGCACTCTGAAAATTCAAGAGTTATTGACTTGAGTGCAAGAATTTTCTATTTACAAAGAAACGTGTTCAGCTGGTAAACAGGAAAAAAGAATTCAAGATAATCTAAAAGATGAAGCAAGCCAACTAGAATCAATTGAGGCATAATAAGAAAATGGAGCAGTATAAACAATTTAAATGGTTCTTCTTCTGCCACAATCAGTCCAAGATGAAAGTTTAACTTCTTTCCTTAAGCAGAGAAAAGCCCTGTCCAACACTTTCAGTGTAACTGCAGCATATCTGGAAACTTAGCAAGAACAGAGTCTATTTCCAAGGAGAGAGTCAGACAGGCAAAAAAAATATTGCCACAAAGTATCCCTGTCACAAGTATACTGGGAAAGACTCTGGAAGGTAATGTCAGTATTTACAGAAAATAACTAAAGGGAAAACAGATTAGAAAGTGTGAAGGTTATGGTGGATATTGAAGCTTATTAAATATAATTTTTACCCAGGCAGGACCTTGACAACCCCTGGAAAAAGGAGAAGGAGTAAGACACGGATGATGTCTTCACTTGTGTTGTCAAACTAGAAATCAGCCTAAGGAACAGCAGCTGAAAAAAAGAGAAATTTCCCTTTTTTAAATTTTTTTTTTTTAACTGAAAGAAAAAGCTGCTGAAGAAGCTATCAGCAGGAAAAGGATAGCCTCATACTTCATCAAAGTTTGAAAATGCAGCTTTAAGTAATTCATTGATATTAGCTCTTTAGAAAATAAATGTCACATCAGCCTTTAAGTCTTCTACAGAGAATAATCCATTCCTCATAAAAACAAATCATGTCCTCACAGCATACAGAGCTATGACATCATTATTTTCAAAAGCAGTGTTTTATCTGCAAGTAACTGCCACACAACACTCCACGTGTCCTCAGCAGTTAGTCTTTGAAGAGAAAGAGAGCACAAGACTCATAACTCCTAATATTTAAGAATGTAACTTGGTTTGCTTGGGAAGTAAATCCAAGGAAGTTACATCAGACTGCCAGTAGCAGTGGAAGAGCTCATCTCCATCTAGACTGCCCACTACTCCTTTTCTTCTGCAATAGTAAAGACATTAAGAAAACAGGTATATGTTACAAAATTGGGCACTCATAAAGACAGCAGCCACTCCTAATTAAGATGAAACTAGAGAATAGGGAGCTAAATCATGTCCACCTTCAGGAGTTTTTGCTTTTAAGGCCTGATCTGGTACCCTCTTCCACCTAGAAGCAAATTTGGAGATCTAAATTAAGACAAAATTCAAGAACAGATGCAACAAGTAGTATTCAGAAGCAATTTTTATTATAAAAATAGAAATTAAACATATATGAGAATTGCCTTCTGGACACTACCGGACTGTACCATCAGTTTATTGCTTGCTTATATATATTGCCATTATTCTTAGAGTTTATCTTCACTCCCCTCTGTGCCAGCTGTTATCATCAAACTCTAACACCTCCTCTTCTGTCTCTTGATCTGATTTCCTGTGGGAGTCAGCCTGACTGGTATCCCAGGTCAGGCAACCATTACTAAAGAAAGGTTGTATCCCAATCCTAGACCATGGGAAGCTTTTGTTTAAGTTGTGCTGATCCCAGAAAAAACGTTATGGGATGGCCCATGTTAATACCTGATTTGATAGTCAAATATCACCACTCCCACACCCAAAATGTTCTCCTTTCCTTGTGTTCCCATTGGCCCTCAGTTGGTGCAATGTTCCACCCAACCTACCCCATTGGACCCTGCTTCCCCTCGTCCCACCTCTGCACCACTTTCCCCTATACCCATTGGACCCTACTTCAACCCCACCTCCTCTCCTACCCCACATTTAAACCCTGGACCTCCCTTGATCCCTGTCTTTGATCTTTAGAGAGACCTCACCTCCTTGGTTGTTGCATTTGGATTTTTGGGCCTCGTCCTACATTTACTTTCATTCTTATTAAAGTGTTTTATGTTACCAAGCCGTGGTCATCACACCGCTCTTCTTTTGTTTTGGCACTTGTCCCCTGAATATCTGGGAACCCTAGAAAGGATTATTGGGGACCACCCTCGACCCCAATAATTTCCTACTACCTTGAAGTGCTATCTTCCCGCCAAAGAAGAAGGCAAAAAAGAGAAAGAAATCATAAATACAAGGTTCAGGTTTCAAGCAGGGCTTCACAGCATCTCAGTTGTCAAACTGGACAGGTGTGCAGTTTGAAGGATTTATAGAGACAGTGGATCAGCTGTACCTTTGTCACAGAAAAAGCCAAGGCATCTCACTCCACACTGAGCAGATGGGCTGAATTTGAAACCTCTGTGGCTGATTTCATCTTGAAGTCCACACCTGCAATTTTACCACACTTTAAAAAAAAAAAAAAAAAAAAAAAAAAAAAAAAAAAAAAAAAAGCTTATGACAAAAACTGAAAGAAGCTATGAAACTCTTCCCTATTCTTTAATGCCTAAAAATCAAACACAAAGCTTGGACAGTGCCACCGTGCCTGCCCCACAGCCCCTCTTTACTCGTACACTTGGCCCATCACTTTTCCCTCAACAGGAGAAACATTTCCTTCCCTTAGGCAGCCTCAACCAGGCAGATCTCAAAAGCCTTTCTCCATGCCAGTCCTTACCCAAATGTTGCCTTTTCCATCTGGTAGAGGAAGCCCTGTCCTTAAGTTTTACAGTTTAAATATTTGAACAATTTTAACAGTCATAACTTCTATTCTCAACCTGTATCTATCACACTTTGTTCATTAATAGGCCCTGGTGATTTGCATGTCCTAGTTCTGAATGAAAGCTAAAAACTTTTATGAGGAAAATAATTTAAAAGATGTAGAGCACAGTTAAAGCCATAAAACTGACCAATACATAATTTCTACAAATGGTAAATTTTTCAAAGCTGGTCTCTTTAATAATTTCATTCTTTCAAAATACTTCTTTGACCGAAACCTGACCAAGCCCAAGGATTTTTTTCTTATAGTAATTTAAATACCAGCCCCTTGTCAATATGGCTATACCAAATAAAAAAATAATAAAATAAATAAATTCAAGCACTATACTCCAGATGATTTCAGTATAATGCTGCAGAATGCAGCAGCAGGAAAACTGATCCTCCACATACTGGGATAAAATGTGAGAACTATGTATTTTAGGAAACATTATCTTATTTCTGAGAATTGCTCATTTCCCTGGGTTGATTTCTCAGCTGATAGCAGGACAAGGCTCCCAGCACCTAACACAACAGGTTTCTCACAGCAACTGTTTTTGTGGAAAGTCTTTTAGACTTCCAGAACTATGCAAAGAACTTCAAGTCCATCTTTCCTTTGCTCAGCAGAGACAACAGTGCCTTCTAATTAAAATCAGATAGTGCAAAATATCTACTTATAAATGGCACTGTACATTTATATGCTAATAAATCTATATTTCTATTACACTCAAAATAAACAAGGGAGTACTGTACTCAAAGGAGGATTCTCGCTCTTCAAATAAGAAAAAGAATGTTATGAACTTCAAATTTTGCATGACAACAACATGACGTCATTAGCATGAGTTACATATGTAGCTAATGTATTCTAAATGAAATAAACACGTGAAAAGCTGAAAGAAACATGATGAGATTTACCCTAACTAAGAGCTATGCAGTACACACGGATGTGTGCAGAAAAGAGCTGGGGTACATCCTGCTAAATGTTTTAGGCCATTAGGAGATGGTAAAGGAACAGCAGCCTGTTCTCCTGCTGCAGACATGGCAAGCACTCCCTTCTTTTTTGTGTTAAATAATGCTCTAGAGAACTGCAGCAGACATACAAAAAAATCAAGATTTTAACTGGAAGAGACAAATAATGAAAATGAACTCAGACACTTACAAAGCAGAATTGAACAGACAGGGAAATGAAACAGAAAGAGGAAATTCAAAATTATTATGCACGGCACCTTTGGATAACTAAGCATATAAGTGCTATCCTGATGAGCAGAAGCTTCATTAATCTTTCCTGACAAGTGACTTGCAAGAAACAAAATTGTGGCAATATTTCTGCTACTAAAGGAAACTTGCATGAACAGAAGTGGCTGCAACTAAAGCAATATGGTAAAACCCACCAAAAACACAATAAAATTGCTTTAGGAACTGCAAACATAAATCTCTCTCCTGCAATATCATTTTCTTCCCTAGTGCTTAGCTTTATGGGGCATGCCATCAAAAGGAGCACTGCTGCAGTGCCATTGACCCCAGCAGAGCTGCTGTGAAACTGCCTTGCATCTGCCCCTCCACTGGGGCCTGTTTTCCCTTTAATAAAGTATTCTCCCCACCCTGAATTCAGGTGCTGTCCAAAATCACAAAAGAGTTTTCATTTATTTTCAACCGGAAAAGACACCCACTTGTGTTCTAGAATGGCTTTCTACCTTGACATTTTGCCTTCCCCTAGGGGAGCACCTCCAAGATGGGGCTGTGAGAGCAGCAGGGAAAGGACTGATAAAATCTTGCCACTTCGCAGTTGGAGGGAGACACTGCCTCAATCCTCCTCCTCCACCTCCATAAAGCGGATCAGATGGTTTTAAGGCAAAACCTTCACCCTGCTCTGAATGCCTGAACTTCTTCTTGAACTTGCCACCAGTGGGGAAGGAGGAAAGGATGGCACAGAGAAAAAGATAACGTGGCTCAGACAACAAGACCAAAAATAGTTTCAAGCCTCTTTTCCTGTGACAAAGGAACAATCTGACTGAAGGCTCTGAAAAAACAGGTTAGCTCCACAGCTGAGTCATTAAAATGTGTCTCACATTTAATTCTGCATCAGAGGCAAAGTTCTTCTGGACAAGCCACTCTGCTCATGCCATAAACAAAAGCAGGAACTAGCCTCTCCCCTATGCAACAAAAGGACAAAAAAGAAAATATTTATTTCATGGAATGCACACAGTTTGATCACAGTGACACTGATTTGTGCAAAAGCTTATCTGCTTTCTTGTTTCTTATACTTCAAGAAAGTCTGCTTTCTTGCCTTTGAGCCAGCTTCTTCCTATCCAGGGTACAGGGATCTGGAGGAGAGAGCAGAGTCCTGCCAAGAGGCAAGAAGAGTCAAGATGTTATCTGAAATGGGCCCTTTTTCAGAATTTTGAGACATTTGGGACCTGTACAGATATGAGTTCTCATTTTTGTTGTTGCAGTGAGAGTCTTCCATTATGAGAAGGCTTCTGAGCTTCAAGTTACCTCTTGGTTCCATTAAATGGACCTTTCCTCCTCAGTGTGCACATCAGAGAAGGTAAATTTGATATCTGCACTCCTTAATCAGGTGACAGGATTTTCTGTTCTGGAGAAGAGGTGCTCTATCAATCCTATTTTGGGTCACTCCTTTGGTAACTAGGGCACTCTGAATATAATCCTGTCCTTTCCCCCCTCATGGCCCCTAAAAGCAGAAACAAGAGATGATTTCCTGCAGAAGTCATCACCTAGTGCCCTTACTCCTTAAAAATCAAGTTCATTTTTGTTTCTCCAGATCAAGCTTCTTTTTTAGGAGATAAATCCTACATCTCAAAGAACCACACCTAAACCAGTATGGCAACAGGCCAATTTTCCCATGCTTGTCCCTCTGTCTTGGTTTGAAAAGTCAGGTGTCTGCTAAGAAAGGCAGAAGCCTCTCTTGAAATGGAAAATGTAAACCCCCTCCCTCCAAATTATTATAATTTTGAAATTAAGGAGCTCTCAGGCAAAGATATGGGAATAGGAATAATAGTTCTTTACTAGGAAAATTAAAATAAAAATACAGTAATACAAAAGAAAAAAAAAAGAACCAAAACACTGACAGAGTGACAGATTACAACCTGACACCCTGTCAGTCAGGGTGTTGGTAGCAGTCCCATTAAATGGTGGCTGCATCCTCCTGGATGACAGATGTGGTTCAGTTGAAGCAGTGCTCCTGTAGAAGGTGCAGTTTTCCTCCAAAGATCCAGTGATGATGCAGAAGGGTCTGTTTTTCCTCTGGAATCCAGTAAAAAAAGGCTGCTCTGATGTTCCAAATCTCAGTTTTTATCTAGATAGGAAATGCTTGGCTCCTCCCCCTGGGTGGAGCAGCTCACAATGGGATGATGTAATTTTATCAGTCATGCAGTGGGACTCAATGGCACATTAACAGAAGATATCTCCCTGGAGGAAAGATGGGTTGTGGAAAAGATGAGGAATACTGCCCACCTGGTTTTAACAGATGGTGATAGAATACATTCTTCTCGTCATATCTTCCATTGCAACCCAAGACACCCTCATAAATTATGAAAGTGTGTTTTATATTAGAGTTTCAAATGCAATAGCAATTCCAACTCTATGTCCCATATATCTTATACATCAGGTCAAAAAAGAAATAACCTGGAAAGCAGGAGGATCTGAGTTTTCTCTTAGATTTGGCATAAACCCCAATACTGAGTGTTTTTGCAGGCAACTGGGAAAGGGGGAAGCTACAGAAGAATCAGTTTTGATTTTTTTTTTAATAAATACAAAAGACAACAGATTTTCAAATTGAGACACAGTGTAACAACATCGTCCACAGAGAGAAGAACCAAGGGATGGAAGCTGCAGGCATCCATCCAAGAGCGTCAGAACTGTGGTCTAACTGTGAACACAAGTAGCAGGACATGTGCCCATCTCAAGTGAGAAAAAAAAAAATCAGCTTTTTAATACACTCAAAAAAGTGCATGAACAAAATATAGTTTTTCCTCCTTATAAATACAGATTTTTACTTTGTAAAAAGCAAGGTCAGAATTGTGGATGTTGCTTTTGAAAGAAAATAATCTAATTGGAACATATTTTTCATTGAATTAAGTACAAAGCAGAGCAGTTAATTTAATTCAATAAATGCAACAATAAAGAGAGCTCCAAGTATCAGATCTTTGTAACAACAGTGTTTAGGTTCACCCTTCACATTAGCAGCTGGAAGACAAATCAATCACAAACTGAGAAACACTTGAGCAGGGCAGACTCCAGGAAACCCAGAGCAGCAGCACAAACACACATTACACATTCTGCAAGGTTAAATTAATGTGAAGTAAATTCTCATGTTATGTAAATAAATTATAGTAATGTTGTCTGACAGCTCGTATTAACTGAGATTAATTCAGCAAACATAAAATATGCAGGGGACTTAATGCCCTCAGGTATCCCTGTTCATCTTATGGCAACCAGGCAAACCTTCAAACCCAAGGAAGCTGCTGCAGCCTGGAAGCCACAGCAGGACAGGGCTCTCGGGTGGCTCTGGGAAAGGTCATTCACACACTGCAGACAGCACCTGCTTGCAGTGCTGGAGGGGAAGGGACACCCTGAGTTCAGCAGAACTGCTGAAAAGGCGAGAACCTTGAGAAGGGAAGCAGAGATCTCTCTGCCTCCTAAGAGAGCTGTAAACTGACCAGCAGGTACGTTTGTAAGCTGTCAAATCTGTGAACAGACAAACTAGAGAGCTTCTAGATGAATCAGAGGAAAAGGAACTGGGTTTCCAAAATTCAAGATCTCACTCTCCCTCAAGCCTTTAAAAAAAAAAAAAATTCTCACAACCAGGACCTCAAACACAGACAGCAAAAAAACCACAAGGAAATACCAGCAGAGGATCACTCCTCCATAATTAACATTGATATCTCCATTCTTCTCTAACATTGTGAAAATCTTCCTGACCCAAGTGAAGTTCTTTCCTCTTTAGGGGAAAAATGATACAACTCCATCAAAGCCACCAAAAAAGGATTAATCTTTTGTCCTATTCTCCTCCTTCAGATAGGCTTGGTATCCAGTTTCTGGAAGGTCTGTTCTCTAAATCTGCTTTTACACATAAAGAATGTATTTCTGTAGTGAAAACAAAGCACCACACAGACACATATACCCACACTGGTACAGAAAGAGAGCAACTCACTGAGCTCTAGGCTTTTGAATCTCAGCCCTAGTCATTTAACCATTAAAAAAAAAAACAAGCAAAACCAGAAGTACTGAAAAATGGATTTTATTCTAGTGATTATATATAATATTATTCAGCTTATAGACCAATACAAAGAGAAAAATATTTTCATTAAAGGAAGAGTAAGTGCAAAAAAGGTTGTTTGGAAACCTCAAAGTAACTTTAGCTGTCGATCACACGAAAACTAAAGATGTGGAGAAACTGAAAACAGCACTCTGTCCAAAACCATAAGATATTAATTCCACAACATATTACTATTAGATTAAGATTGACTTAATCCATCTATTCTATGATCTTTTTGCAGGTGTGGCTCAACTCTAGCAAGCAAAATAGTTCTGCTCTTGTTAGGTTTAATCTTACTTCTTAATCTTCCTTTCAAATTTCATCTTAAATTCTCTGCTTTCAAGTATCAAGCAAGCCAAATTGATTTGATGCTTAATGCTTGACAAATAAATAATGAGCTTTTGAATTAGCCCACGTGTGATACGACAATGATCCCATTATTTCTCACATTTGTATAATCAGGCAATGATTAAATTATTTCTAATGTCCTCAACATGAATGCAAAAATACACTAAAGTGATCTTTAAGAAAGCTCCCCACCATGCTTTTTTATTAAATGCTCTTAATTTGAGTATTTTACCACATGATTATACTAACTGGGCCATAAGAGCTTATTTTAATGAGAATGGGAAGAGCTCAAACCGTGGGTGCTCTACATATCTCTTAGACATCTTTACAACCATTTGCCAGTTTGAGTGTGATTAGCTGAATAGCAACTATTAGGAAGGTTGATTAATACTTTTTAAATATGTCAAATCTTGGATTGCACTCAGCTTTTTTGGGGGGGGAATGGACTGAAACAAAGACTTCCACTATCTCCACCCAAGGACACAGCACACTGTAATGTGGGTAACAAAGAAAAGACCTCACACCCAGCTCACTGCCAGCAGCACTGACATTCCTATTTAGAAACGTGGACTCATATATGATATCCAAGGATTTGACTTAATTAATGTCATGTCCACATGAGAAGCATCAGTACGATTCCAGTTAAAGAAATGGTGTAGGCAGTGTGGTTTCAATGGGTGCCTCCAGGACATTGCCATTCACAGCAAACACTTATAAAGTGCTAAGAGTCAACATGAAATGCCATTTAACAACCTATTCTTAAAAAAATTTTTTTTAAATCTCCACATATTGAGCCTGCAGAATAAAGAAATGGATTAAAAGCACTGATAAGGGTATTAAAAGGCAATATTTGATGTATGCCTATCTAGTACATTAATACTGAATCTGGCTGTGATATGAGTTGCACTAGTTAACATTACATATTTCTCTTTTTCCTTGAATCAGAGGCAGTTAAAGGAAAATCAATACCTCAAGCTTACAAAGCCAAAAATCTTCTTTCAGCACTAAGATATCTTAGTGATAAAGGCCATGAAATAAATGTCAAAATATATAAAATAGTCATTAGATGCAGAGAAAGATTTGTAACACTGAAATTACTGAAATTAGTAATGCCTTGCTCTTACAGAGGTTTACCCAAATAGCTGCTCCCACCAGCACAACACACCCTTTTCTCTGCCTGAGCCCACAGGGATGCAGAACACGCCAAAAGTGAGCAGACTGTCCTGGACTGTGTGCCATGAATGTGGGAAAGAGATGGGGAGAACTGCACTGCTGGCACTGAAAACAACACAATATTCTGTCATTCATGCTACTATTCACCCCTAGGACTAACCATCACCCAAGTCAAAATACTCCTCTAGAGGAACTTCAGGATGCTTCAAGTCTCTGTAGGTGGCAAAAAAATGGCAGAAGGCTTCATAGTTCACCAGGAGTTTCTGAGTTAGTGCAGCCCTTTGCAAACAGGTGAGAGACAAAATTCTTTGAAGATGTGGGAATGGATGAGGTGACACAAAGCCATGTGGCCAATGTGTTTTCCATTGACCATAGCTCATGTCCAGCATGGAAAATGAGGATGGAAAAACCAGAGCACTAGCACTACTGATATTTCTGTGAGGAAAGTGTCAGTCTGAATTCCCTGCAAGCTCCTCCATGCTTAGGTGCCTTCACACCTAAGGAGAAAGAGGCAGAAAACAAGACTGGAAGGAGGCCTGGAAGAAAAAGTGAAAGGGAAATTGAATAAGCAACAGATCAGTGCAAAAGGGAAGAGTATTAAAATAGTAACAGATAAGCATGTGCAAGCCAAGTGGATAAAGAGGAACAAAAGGAAATGGGAAGATACAGCAAAACCTATTAATAATTATCACCAATGTCTTGTATTGCTTGTCTGAACACTACAGAGCAGGAGGGAAAGGAAGCATTCCCAAGGAATTTGCCTATTACTTCTCAAGTAGGGGTGACTGAATTGCCTTTTTAAATATGTAACAGACTTCTCCATTCATGCTCTCACTACTCTTAAAAGAAGTTGTATTTATCATGACTATATGATAATTCCGAAGGAACAAAATTTACATTTTGTCCGCCAAGCACTGAAGGTGGCAGAATATACTGGTGCAGGGAAAGAGGTTCATTTTTAAACACAGAAAATAAATGGAGAGTGTAGGAGAATGGAGGGGTTACGTTTACTTTTGAAAAACCAAGGAGACAGATAGCTTCTTTTCCAAGATGACCTTGCAACTCCTACCCTTGAGGGTCTAGCACTTGCAGATGGGATCCACAGGCATTGCTTTCCTTCACCTGTGCTGATACAGAGGCGATTTGTGAAAATGTCAGAGCAGCTGTGGAAGCATGAAATCTTCCCACAAGTAAGCCATTCCCTATTAGCATCATACTACTTTAGTTTTTCCGTTACCATCCCAAAATCTCTCCAGCAAGCTACCCCATGTAACAGCCCCTGCAATCAGGTAAGTTTTCCTACAGCAAAGCAGATACTAAACAAAGAATGCTCCCTTGATTTGTGTACATAGGAAAACCATATTTTTGCAATCACTCTTTGTTTTTCATGACCGGAATAAAATGGCCAAAACATTTAGTCTCCATGAAAGAGCAGTGAGCATGCTTGTCATTTTGCAGCAGGATGCTGAGCTGCATGTGGAATGACTACCACGGCTCCAAGGCTGCATTGCCCCACCTGTTTGCATGTTTAAAGCCATGGAGCAGAGAAAACACCACCCTAACAATTCACAGCTAAGTACACACTATCATTTACTTTCCAGCAGCGGAACGAGGCCCTTTGCTCAAAGCTGATGCAGTGAGTGGTGAAATTGAGGGCACGACTTAAAAATGTTCGCCAAAAAAATGTAATTATATGCAAATATGAATGCAGCTCTAAACTTGTGGGAAGTTGATACATCCTTACTGTATCATTTGGCATCAAGCACTAGAGATAAGAAGACAGAATTCACTTCAGAAAATTGCATTTATCAGAACACTATCAAAGAGTCCTTAATTTCAACAGTGACTAGCTGGTCCTTAGTAAGATTCTGAGTCAGCAAACATACAGAAGTGACCCAGAGCCACATTCAAACCCACAGTACTCAGCCAGTTAGTATGACAAGCAGCAAAGTAGTTAAATAGTCTTGTCTCATAATATAATCCTACTACTATTAGCATTTGCTGCATCCTGAGAGTGCATTTGAACCACTCTGCAAAGAAATGGAGAGGACAAGCAGCATTTATCCATAGGACAAGACAAATCCAGTATCACAATCATTTAATGAAGACTACAAATCCTACTAAATGTTTTTTCATTTATAAGCCCTAGATAAAGGGCAGGACAAACTGTGATTTCCCTCCAGAATGCTCCAGACAAAGGCAATGCCAATTTTGGCCTCATGACAATATGTTAATACAATAGTATCTGCAATAAAGCTTTACGAAGAACACTACAGAGTATATGTTTTAGTGACTGTGCCACAAAACTGGTGTGTTTTAGCAGCATAATTCCCCATCATTATAGTCATGCTTCAGTGAGGTGCAGTCATTTTCCAAAGATAACACTCTTAACAGTATTATTCCATTCCTTTTATGCCGTGTAATAAACAGGAGTTTCAGTTACTTCATTTGGCAGATGCTGGAGCAGAACCAAGCCTGCTGTTCCTTGCCACTGAAGCTGTTATACTGCCTCAGAAAACATTTTCATGTGCTGTTTTCTCCTTACCAGATCAGTGAATGGGACATTTCCAAGTCAATCTTTACATTATCTGGTCACGATAAAACACATTAAAGACAGAGGAAACAGATTAGAGTAAACTACAAATTAACTCTCATACTCCTCTTGCCTAATCTCTTTGATTTGAGATCCTGCAAAAACAAACCAACCAGAGCTGTTACTACAGGACATAGAAAAATCATGCTCTGCTCAGATCTAAAGAGCTTCTCCAGGTTCTTTCACTAAGAAAACAACTTGCAGTATCATCTTTACACAGTAACTATCACAACACCCTCAAATATCATCATGTATCTGGAGAAACAGAAACTTCTGAGACAAGTCAATGACAGAAACAGAAACGTAGCCCAGGCTGCACCAAGCTGGCAGCACATGCAAACTTAGCTTCACATTCTGCAACTTCATTCTACGAATACAAATGAAGAAAAAAATGATAACTCATTTTCCCTTCAGGTTACCTTTGCTTCGGTCTCCTTCATGTCCCACTCAGACTGCTCCCTAACAGGTACCCTCCTTTAGCAGGAGCACAGAACACAGCCTCATCCACGTAAGTCCTTACCCATTCAAGGTTTAATGTCCTGCATTTAATGTTCAGCTCCACTTCTGTAACTCAGAGAGCCTTTCCAACAACACATATACACAAGAGTTAACTTTTATACACAATTTCAAAATTAATTTCTAGTCTCCAGGTTAGCACTGAATGAAGAACAAGAAAAGAGTTCTGTTCGCATGCCAGCTGTCTCGAGCAAAACAATCATATTTATTGTTCCCCTTTCAAAAGGCAAAAAATCCCCACTACCCCCTCTCACAGTTGCTCATAGCTTTGCTTTCCTCTTTATCAGCTACAAAAGACTAGCAGCCAAACATATCTATACCACTTAAGTTGCAGAGCTCCTGCTTCCCCTTGTTGGCTGACAGAGTGGGACTGAGGAGTGAAGGCATTCCTGCTTTTGTGCTTCCTTTGACTTCAATCCCCCCAGCAGACACATCAGCCCTTGCCAAATCATTTAGATTACAGGAGCAGGACCCAAAATCAAGGGCTACAGCTGTAAATTTAAGAATTAGACAAAATGGTCTATTTTACCTGCCAGTGAATGCAATAAGAACATCTGCAATGTCCCCACTGCCAGAATCTGCCAAGAGGAACCAACATGTATGAATATCGTCTTTATTTAGATTGACTGGATAATTCTTCTTGTGCCTATAACCCATGTCTATCTGTGTACCTCCAGTTCCCTGCACAGTGCTCCAATGCAGAGAGAAATAACTTGCTAGGAGCTTTAACCACACATTAGTTTGCATTATCAGCACAGACATGCTGAACTAGTAAACCAAAAACACTACCCTCTCAACCCACTTCAAACACTGCACAAGCTGATAACAGACTTGCCATCCAAACTAAGAGAGAGCAAAAGTTTATTTTCCCTCTTCCCAATGCAATAGGGTACTCTCCAGGGTAGTGCAAAGTTAGTACTGTGATGCAGTGCAGTGTCACATCACAACAGGACACAAAGGGCAACGTAATGGCACTGGAAATGGGCAGCTGGATTTGCTGGGAATCCATATTCCAGTGAACCCTCCAAGTGGATGTCTATTTAACATTTATACTCTCTCCATCAATTAGTATCACATTGACAAAGCCATACATATGCATATGTGTATTTTCTTTTTACATATGCATGCCTGTCTGAACTATCTGCTCAGCAATCAATCCTCCTTTAATCAGTTCCCCATTAAATACAAACTCCTACATCTTCACACTGTGCTTTAACTCATCATGACTATGAAAATCCCTTTATAATGACTAAATTTGCCTTTTAGCAGAAGCGTTCATCTGATGGAGGAGAGAAGGGGACACGAGGAAGACACCAACTGTGCAAGTCAGAATTAGGAATTCGAAAAACTCTTTGCACCCTTTAAAAAGGTCATTAATTAAAGTAGTAAGTTGTCCTCAACACTACAGAATTCTGAGGAAAAGCTTATTACATGAAAAGTACTTGACAAATCTGGTATCTCAGGTTTCCTGTTTAAAGGTTTCAGAAATTCCCATCCTTAGAAAAGAACTGAAGCATTTCACCCTGTTTTTTCCCCTCCTGAGACAGGGAGTGATAAAATGGCTTATGGGGTTATACAAAGATACCCTGATTTCTTAAACTAATTTCTGTAGATTTGTCACTACAAAATGTTCCAGTAGAGCGAGAACACAGGGAAAAATACTATTTCCACGGGAATGAGAAATACATCACTGAATCTGCTCAAACTGGCACAAAGAAGACGAAAAAGGACAAAATTTAGGGTGAAGCTTTTCCCCCCGAATACACAATCTCTGTATTTCCTGAAAGGCCGTAGACTTCTTGCAAGAAGCTTACAAAATTATGTCCAAATTTTTGTCCAGCTTGAAATAAAAAGCCCTGATCGACAGCAAAAATAGGTCTTTCCTAACAATCAACATGCTTTGTTTTTTTTCAGTCTCTCTGCATTTTGTGGACAACAACCCAGATTTTGGCAGATTACTTCATTAGGGGAAGCTTGCAGTTTAACTAAACATGGCTTTCTCAACAGAAAATTGGTATCAATCATTTCACATATTTTAAGCTGACTTGATGATTCATCTCCAGGAAATCCGTATGAAAATCTAGAGTTACAGCGATCAGACAAAATTAAAGGCGCTCGTCACTTCATATTTACCACTTGCACTATTGTATGTTTACACACACACATACAGAAAAAAACCCAAAAACCAACAACCCAAAAAATCCCAAACCAAGTCTGTTTCTTTACTTATTTTCCTCCATCTTCCTTCATGACATTTAACTCCAAAGACATCCACTGTAATTCACTTAGCTGTGGAAAGATAGGAAGAATCCAAGCTACAGTCAACTACCATGACTCAGCTGCTGTTTTATGAAATTTGATGTTTTCCATTCACAGTAAACTTTGCATAAACTTTTTGGTGACTATGTTTCAGCTGAATTTTGCTCCCAGCATCCTACTTAGATACAGTGGGTCTATACAAAACAGCCTGTTACTGTCAGTGGTGGAGGATAAAGAAGAAGGGGGGGAAAGAACTTTGTTAAAGAAATTTTAAATCATTCAATACTCAATCATCAAGCCAGGCTTGCCAAAGAAACCACATTAGTTCAGTGTTTGACTGCTGGCAACATTTCAGGCCTCAATGAACACTCATGTGAATAATTTTAGCTCTGTAAAATCCAGTGAACTCAATGGGGCAGAGAGCAAATTTGTACCCCAAAACAGTTTTAAAGAGACCTTGGTCTCTTTTCCATCTTCAGTAAATATATGCTGCATATCTAATCCTGCTAGCTTATTTACCCATTAACTGGATCTATATTTAGATAATTTTCTACAATACATGCCCTAGGTAAATAAATTACTTTACCTGAATTCTCCTGTTCTAGATGCCCACTCAGAACTTGGAGGAGGGTCCTGTATCTCCTCAGGCACGGGACACAATAGGAACAGACACTGCTTAACCTAACCTGGACTTTAAGAAATAGGTGACTTAAATCTAATCAACTTAAGTTCTATTTCGTGCCCCACACCTGATTACAATCCTTTCATTTGCCCACAAAGTAGGACAACACAGTGACTCCATTTGAAAGATGAAGCTTAATTTGTTCTCTAAGAATTTTTGTTCTTCCCTAAAAAAAAACAATGGGTTCTCCCCACCCTACCATCTGCAATTTGCTTTGCAGTCACTGTTTTACTTAGCCAAGGCATTGCTGGGTCAGACAATCACTTTAAAACTAGAAGAAACCAGGTGCTTTTTATACAAACATAATTAAGCAATTTAATGAAAATCTGTTGAGTCCACCTCTCTCTGAGAATATGCAGGGTTCAGCTTGGTTTATTTCTGCTTGTTTTTCAATGCATGCTGCACTTAAATGTAACTTTGCTGTCACCAACAGGTTGTCATGAGAATTAAATATTTTCCCTTTTTTTTAATTTTATATTTATTTTATAAGGATAAAATAACAAGTGTGACTCACCCAGACTTACTCTTAGTGAGTATTGTTTTAATTTGTAAGAATTCCTGTTAACTTTGATGTAGTTAATGATGATTTAGTAATCTCTGACTATGGGAAGGCAGATTAAAGTTGCTGCTGTTTCAAAACAGTACAGACAGAGAGAACATAATTAAATTATCTATCTGATTTTTCAAATTGTAACAGAGATGCACCACACAGCATGTCACTTCTGGCTTCTCAGAGAGCTTATTCTTCTTTTATTATGAACAGAATCATCTGTATCCACTGCATGAGACAATTGATTGGTTTCAGTGTAACTGGATGTTTTGCCAGCCTTCACTGTGCTCCCATTCAATATGTCATGTAAAATAATGTGCTGAAAACCGGCTGACCTACCTGTCTGCTTGGTGTTTATAAGGAGTTTGTCTCCATGGTATTTCAGTTCTTCATCAGAAAACAAAACAGGAGATACAGGAAGCCAAGGAAACCTTAAAAGGAAAGCCATAACAGTGATAAATAAGATTTGATGGCCCAGACACAATCCTGAGAGGCTAATGACATGTCAGCACTCTCACTCTGCTTCCTGAGCAGCCCTGGGAACAACATAATTCTCTCCCGCTTCCACCTTCCTCAGGGCATTTATCCTGCTCTCCCCTCATATAAGCACATCACATACAAGGAGGCTGAGCTGCCATGCACTGGGGGAGAACAGAGCCAGGGTAGGGGCAGGCGTTCCGATCTCCATCAGAACTCCACCCTGTCCAGCCCGCTTCCTCGAGCATCATATCCTGGTTTTGACTGGGATAGAACTAATTTTCTTTTAGTAGCAGGTACAGTGCTGTGCTTTGAATTTAGTGTCAAAATACGTTGATAACACAGAGATGTTTTGTCCTTTGCTAAGTAGGGCAAACTCAGAGATTTTTCAGGTTTCCATGCCCTGTCAGCACAAGTGCAAAGTTGGGAAGGAGCAGAGGCAGGACAGCTGACCTGAAGATAAGGCAAGAGAGATATTCGACACCACAGAATGTCATGTCCGATATATAAACTGGGGGAGCTGGCTGGGAATTGGTGATCACTGCTCAGGGATGGGCTAGATATCCACCAGTGGGTGGTGAGCAGCTGCATTTTGCATAACCTGCTTCTCTTGGGTTTTATTCCTCATACCTTTCTCCTTCTTTGTTTTTTGGTGGTTTTTTTTGTCTCAAATAAACTGTATCTCAACCCATATTTTCTTTTTGATTCTCCTCCCCCATGGAGGGAAGGAGAGAACTGAGTATGTGGCTACGTGGTGTTTAGCTGCCAGCTGGGATTAAACCACAACAAATATTAATACTACAGACACAAAAAGCATCATCTAAATCTTGAAATACTTGCAGGAAGTTGCCTGGTAGCAGCTGTGTACAAGAGATCAGACAGCTGAAAAGCTGAAGAAACAGGCTGGGTACAAAAGCAGACATTAGAGACCACTGGGCATTGAGATCCAGGGCTCCACATGCTACTGCTGGGGCCAAGCTGAATCACTTTTAGGAACTGTATCATGAGTTTGTAGCTAAGACAATTCCATTTGTCATGAGTTAACCTGATGTTTTGTCCAAGGCCTAAGTACCTTTTGTACGGAGTGTTCACTTTATCATGCACATAAGAGCTAAAGAAACATAGAAGCAAAATGAAAAGACTGGAAAAGACAATTTAAATTCTCACTTTTTTTAGTCTCTCATTTTATATCTAATCCAAGTTCAAGTGAATAATAACATAAACAATTACTATATTCTCTAGAGACACAATCATATGGCTTTGTTCCAGCAATATCTAAGTGTAGCAGAGAAGAAAGAAACTTTATAAAATCTGGGCTCTTACCGCATACTAAAATATAAGGAAGTTAGCCTGATGGGAGTTATGAGTTCCTGCAAGTCTCTTTAAAGGCTCAAAAGTTTTGACAAAGTTCAGCTGTGATCAGAGGCCCTCAAACGCCCAGACTAGTCAGCAGCTGCTTCCGCTTCTGCTCCTTACTGGCCTTTATGAGTGGTGGTGCTGTGAGTGTCCCTGCAGAAGTTCACATGATGAAGAAGAGGGTAATGTCACAGATGTTGTCAGAGAATGCCAGATGGCCATGAAACAATTTTTTTGATAAAGAAGGGGAGGCATCCAAAGAATGTGCCTGATTAAGAGACTCGCTGGAAGGCTGCAGCTCATCCCCATGGCACCTTCCCACACACAAGGCACTGTCCAAAGCAATAGAGTAGCCTGTCTTCTGCCCAGCTGAGACCCAAAGCAGCCCTGGAGCCTGTCAGCAGGGCGTGCAGCAGGAAGTCCAGAGGGTCTGTCTCCTCAGATGGCCTTTTAACCATGGCACTCGATACAGATTTTTTAATAGTTCTGCAAAACCAAAGAAATTACTGCTGTCTCTTGCTTTTCACCACCCCACTTAATCTACCTTGATTTGTGTTGGCTCCCTTAGACAGCTGTCTCCTCCACTTGCACACTCATACTATAACCAAGTTAGGGTTTAATTCCTAGAATGGCATAGGTCACAGTGATAAATGGACCTCTAGAAAGCACCTTATATCATAAGACTTTGTCCTTTTGGCAAATGGGAACAGGTCATGGAATTGATGTGTGTACACCACGTTAACTGCATCTGCTGCCAGGTCTGTGAGGACAGAAGTGATTAAGAGACACCAGTAGTGCTAAAGTGGCACAACATTTATGTTTAGACAGGGTAGAAGGATCCCTCCAGCACCTGCTGCTTAAGGGGGAATCAGGACAAGAACAAGAAAACAGGAGTGGGTGAATTTCAGAGCTGTCACGTTGAAATGGCCTCGCTGCTGCAGCACCTCTGTGCTGCAAGCTCACACAGCTCAGTGTGCTTGAGAAACAGCTGAGCACTAGACAGAACAAAAACAAACACAAAAAAAGGAACTCACCACCAGGAAGGTTTTCCCTGGTGTCCTCGCTAAAATGTTAACCTGGATGTCTTTCAGGATAAATATCTCAAGAGTTATTTGTACACAATGCTGCAGTGTTTACCTTTTGATTACAGATCTTTACACTCTGTCCATTATTATTGAATGCCAGGATGAAAGGCAGCCTAAGGGCCTGAATGCAATGTTCTGTCACAAAGAAATACAGGAAAAGTAATCGCAGGCTCTGAAACTAGAAATATATTAGGTTGGAAAGAAATACGAGCACAGTTATTGGCGTTTCTTTTGCAGAGTGTTTGGCAGATTCATGCAGTTTTGCCTTGACAGTGACATGTAAAGCCTGGATTTGGATATAAATTGAGGACGTGGGTATAAAATGCTTGTGACTAATTTCTGCCTCTTGCATTTGTGTCTGTACGAACAAAAAGGGAATTACAGGGGTGTAACTCTACAGGCCTTTCTATCCAGAACCACGACGAACACTATATTGTACTTTAGGCTGTCTAGAACCCTGATTTTTAAGCATCCAAATGAAGTCTGTCGTTATACTGCTCATGTTTCAAATGACTCATACAAATATCTATGAGTTTTATTAATCATCTCTTCTAGCACTAGCATATAGTTTACTCCTCAGTCTGATGCCTGTGCCATACAACTAGTTTTCAATTTTTATGCTCATGCTCCAGCAGTCCAGATTTAGATTCTGAAAGGCCAAAGCCTGGGGCTGTTTCCAGAAAGTATTTTGATGTGCCACCTGATATAGATAATTCATATTTTCAACAAGGTCACTTGTGATATCTAGACAGCAGCAGAGATGTGCAATCTTCTTTCTAAAATTGCATCGATACTGCACCACTTATCAGAACACTTTCTTCCACTGGCCAAATTTCGGCACAATTTTAAAAGAAAAGCCTTTCCACAGCTACTTGTTAGTGTAGCTACACTGACTGGTTATTGAAGATTATCTGTAAATCTTGAGTTTAAGGGCGTTTTTGGGTTTTTTTTGTTCTCCTTTACAGCATCTCAGTGCTTGCTGCAATACTTCTAGGAATACTAAACTCCTCTTACTACACTTAAAACGTTCTGCCTTTTAGATTCACTTGAAAATCCTCCTGTCATAGGCCAGTTAGGCTAAAATACCACAGCACTACCTGACTTCAAAGAACAAGAGAAAACTGACTTCAGGTACATACAACTGCTTTACGTTTAAGGGTAGAAAAGCAGGCAGTAACATTTTTTCATACAATCTTGCATTAGATTTAATTCTTACTAGTAAGAAATGAGAGTCATTAACACTATTAAAATCTAATTACATCAGCAATTTTCTATCAAGTCATCAAGTCATATATGAGTAGTTAAGTATTGATATTTGTTTTTCCAAATGGGATTCAAAAGTCTAATTAAAAGTGTCTCTTTTGTGGTTATAGTGGAATGAATCTTTATGAAAAACAAGACACTTCTAATAGCCAGAAATTGCATATTCCCTTAAATATCGTACTTCAAACCACCTTCCTTTTCAGCATTTTAACCAGAACAGAAAATCAAATAAATGTACTTGGTGCTGCAAAAGCACAATTGTGAGTCCCTTTCTCCTCTTCTCAGTCCTCTCTTCATGCCCAGTTGTTTTACAGCTTGTAAGAACTGAGTAATAAGGACAGGTATAACAAAACATTTTGACTCTAAGATAACCCTAAGAGCAGGATTTTCCAACATTGATTAGTCATGTTCATAAAAGCTTTATTGTGGACAGAGTTGCAATGGAATAAATTATTCCTCTCAACAAATTAAAACAAGACAGAGAAAAAAGCCCAGTTTGCCCAGTCAGCTGCCCCATGCAGTGTGTCAACACTCTATATTTCAGCACAGCTATTGTAGCAACATTTGGCTAGATTAGGCTGGTCTCAATTCTATTTTTAAAGCACAACTGGTAATAGATTGTAAGCTAAAAACTTCCACTGGCGCTGGAAGCTTCATTGCTCCAGAAAAACACACTACCTTCAACTCAGTTAACATTTCCAATAGACACTTTACACTTGCTTGTGCTGAACATTAACCATGTCTGTGTTACAGAAACGACTGGTAAGCTGGAGAGAGATGACAGAGGTAAGAAAGCAAAAACAACGGATATTCTGGACATTCAGGACCATACAGAACATCAAGAAAAAGATTAAACTATTACGTGAGTACAGTGCACCAGTAAAATCAGCCAACTCAACAGCCTAGGACTTATATTCCACCTGTGGACTGAACCAGCAGTCATCCTATCCTGAAAGCAGCCTGTCCTTCAGTTATGCCACTTGTTTTGCCACTGATGATACATGACACTGAGTGGCTGCTTTATTCTTCAAAAATCAGAGCATTTTTCCACAAATTGCAAGTCTAAAGTGCTCCTCAGCATGCTGGCTTTGCTTTTCCTTAACTTGTACAGATCAATGACAGGTCAATGCTTAGTTAACATTTATTAAGAGCAACATGGTTTGAGAAAATTCAGACTGAAGATGTCAATTAGATGATAGATCTATCATGAAAGATGAAAGAACCTCTGTGTTGGGCAGATACCCTTATGCTTTGCCGTCCAAGGTTTATCAGTTACAAGGTCCCAGGTGTCCAAGTTTATTAGGAATAAGAAAACCAAGTATGAACTAAAGGGTGCTATTGATCCTTTATTTCATAGAATCTCACTAATGATAAATGATATCAAAATAGTCCAGAAATTATGGATTCACGCAGCCTTACAGTGACTACCACAAAGTAACATAGCATAGAATGGTTTGGGTTAAAAGGGTCCTTACAGATAATCTCATTCCATATCCCTGCCACAAGCAGGGACACCTTCCACTATTCCAGGCTGCTCCAAGCCCCATCCAACCTGGCCTTGAACACTTCCAGGGATGGGGCAGCCACAGCTTCTCTGGGCACCCTGTGCCAGGGCCTCACCACCCTCACAGGGAAGAATTACTTCCCAATATCCCATTTAGCCCTGCCCTTTGGCAGTTTGAAGCCACTCTCCTTTGTCTCGCCACTCCAGGCCCTCGCCCCAAGCCCATCTTCAGCTCTCTCAGAGGCCCTTCAGGCACTGAAAGGAGCTCTCAGGTCTCCCTGGATCCTTCTCCAGGTGAAAAGCCACAGCTCTCCCAGCCTGGCTTCAGAGCAGAGGAGTTCCAGACCTTGGAGCATCTTTACAGCCTCTTCTGGACTTGCTCCAGTAGCCCCCCATCCTTATGCTGTGGCCCCAGAGCTGTACACTGTGCACCAGGTGGAGTCTCCCCAGAGCAGAGGGGCAGAACCCCTTCCCTTGACCTGCTGCCCACCCTGCTCCCAGCACATGGCTGGTTCTGGGCTATGAGCCCCCACTGCCAGGGCAAGCTGAGGCTCTCCTCAACCCACAACCACAAACCCACAATTTCTTTTCCTTAGACATGGCATCAGGGAGCAAGGAGTGTGAGGGAAGCCTACAAAAGCCTCTGGAAGGGCAGCCAATCTATAATCAAGGTCACTCTACAAATCAGAAACATCAATGCTGATTACAAATTAAATTCTCTATTGTCTCTTATGTTGGTGCAGACACAGACTGTGTGAAGTGTCTGACATCCTGTACATAATTACTACTAAATCTGAATGGGAGAGATTCATACCCACTTGAGCAGTGTACAAATGCTGGCTTTGTGACAGGACAGCAGAGAGTGGGGATGCTTGACTAGGCAGAATCTTATACCCAAGGGGTTTTCACACCTTTTCAATTTGTGAACTCCCAACAGCTTGCTAGCATGGTGTAAACTCAAGTGCAGCTGCCTGAAAGTGCTCTGGCTTTACCTGTTTGTGCCCTGGAGGTCAAACCCCACAGCACCAGACTGTAATTTTGCAGCTATGAAGGGCTGCACAAACCACAAAAATTCAGCAGGAACCCAGATATGCAAGTTTAATCTTAGTTCAGCCTTAGAGCACAAAAATTCAAATAAAAGCATGCTATGAATGACAGTCAATATCCAGAGTACAAATCCATCAAACACACAGGACTTTTAGAAGCTCCATGCTATCACCTTACAAGGAAGAACATTTCTGTAGAACTGACCCATGTCTTTGTGTGGACTGACAAACTGATCAAAGATCTGATTCTTGCTTCTTACTTATAAGGACTCACTCATCAGTACCTCCAAAACCACCTCCAAAAGAAATATCACAAAAGCTATGTTAGAAAAGACATAATGCATAAATAATTTTTCTCTGTGTTCATTATGTGTGTTCCAGATTCACTTTCTTTCACAGCAGAAATTATGATGACAATCATCCTAAACCTGCAGGAAGATTTATATTACACGTATTTATTTTTCAGTATGTACAGGATGAACCTGAACTTAGTTTATCAATAACAGGAATATTACGAATACTTTTTGGTGTGGGAGATTTGTTCTTTTTTGATCATTGCTCATCAGTAGAAAAAAAATATCCCTAAGCAATAGAAATAAATCAATATAATTGAAAACATTTTAAAGGGAAGAAAACCAGATCTTTTTGCAAAACCAGGGACAGTAAATTCTTTTACAAAAAGGTATTACCAGAAGCTCTTCTGCATCTCAATCAAGGGGCTGCAAGCCTTGAATTTCAATTGCAGACAGTAAGACGACATACAATTAATACGATTCTATTTATGTAGTCTAATCAAAGCATGAGAGAACAGGAAAACAAATGCAGCATATTGCATCTTCAGTTTTAACCTACAATGCACTGCAAGAGGCCATTAGAATTTTAGTGACAAATTCACATTAATTTCCCTGCATCTGCAAGTGTTCCCTTCTTTCTCAATACAATCATGCCATCCTGAGCCAGAGGCAGCTCTTATCTCTGAGGTGTTTACAGAAACTGCCAAGAATACATTTCTTTCCCTCTGGAATGCACTAGATGATGTATCAGGTGTCAGATTTTTCTGCCAAAGTTTCCCCAAGTGTGTATCATAAAATCTTCTTTGTTATATGTCACTCATCTCATATTGGACTACCCCATTTCCCTGCTCCTCCATTATTCTTTGTGCAAAAAAACCCCCAAAACAGACACAAAAAAATAAACCTACTGGAAGAACAATATTTGCTTCTGATCACACTCTGACGTCTTCACTTTGAGTTTCTGCATCTTCTACAGACACAAAAACCTTCAATGCTTCCCTGCTCACCACATGCACCTGACTAAAATCTCAGCACACAGTGCTGCGATCCCTTCTTTGTTACAGTTTTGTTTCATTGCAGTGACAATGGATTTCTGTCCATTTAGATTACTGAAAGCTACAGAGAACAAGGGGAATGTTCTGCAACGAACAATGGTGCTTCGGTAAAAAAAAAAAAGAGAGGCATTAAGATGACTAATAACTCTTTTCTATACCCTATAATGCACAAGCATAGTTACTTTTCCTAAATAGCTCCCTTTCTTAAGAAGCCTGTTCTTGGCATAATAGAGCTCTGCTATTAGCTACCCAGTTCTGATTTTCTGATATATCACCATATCAGGAGATAAAAAAACAGCAGCCACATAACAGTGAACTGACAAGGAGACACATTTCTGAATATAAAAGGAAGACGTTTATGTATTCTGATCGTATATATACAACTTATTTGTGTTTTAAACTGGGATTTGCCTCAAAAAAACAGAAAAAGAATACCAAAAAGAGATCTTAAAATAAGGACAGATCTAAAAATGTTAAGAGAATTACAATTTAGTGCCTTTTTCTCTGTACAGCACTATATTAATAGAAACTATTGGTTTAACCTTGTCTATTTTTTTTCCCCTCCTAATCATTTTATTATGCCAACTGAATTCTTTTTACTGTACTATGTGAGGTACCATGTGTCCCTGCAGTCTTTTGCAAGGTGAGACACAGGTGGGCATGTTAAAGCCTTGAAAGAGAAGGTGGTTGCTGCACCAGCTGCAGAAAAACATCACCAGTTGCTGGCTGAAGAATTCTCCACAAACACAACATTTTTTGTGCTCAGAAACAGCACAAAAGACACACAATGCTTCATGCAAATGCATTTCATTCATCAGATGCCTCCAAGACTGGCATTACAAGAATTCATCACCATTTACCAGACCTGGATCTGGATCTGTCTCTGTGAGGATCCAGCCACAACCAACGCTGTGCTCAGTATGGGGCTGCTAATACAGAACATTAGCAGAGCGTGGGTAATGGTCTGTACCACTGCACAGGCTGAATTCCATCCTTTTAACTGCATGACAGGTCATTTGGTACTGCTTCTGTTCCCCCTTTGCATGAGAATAATTATGTAAGCTCTCAGATCAAAACATGCATACCAACAAAATCTTCCTTCTTTGAACCTCCCAAACAATATACAGAAAGAATTGTTACATAATGCAATAATATACTCCAACATTAGCTACTGTAGAATTCTTTACATTATATTTTCCCATAATTTAGGCTGATCTGTCTGTGTCTGACTTGGCAGCTCAGCTCAAAAGTTCATCCATTCGTAGTGGCTTAGTCAAAATTAATTTTCATCCTACATATGAAATTAAGACCACAAAGGCCATTGTGCTGTGAGACATAACACCCTTTTACATCCACTACAGTTGTTACTCCTACAGAGCACAACATATGTATATGACAAGCATGTAGAATGTTAAATGAAAAATGAATGAATAATTCTCCTTCTACACTTAATTAATCAATTTTCAAGCATATAAGTAAATGTTAATAGCAAAGGTTTAATGTCAGTGCATAATAAATAAACTTAAATATCATTGGGATATATTTTGAAACATCAAAGGAAGGAAAGGAAAAAGGAATTGTGAAAGTGAACAGTTTAAAAGAAAATGAAGTTTAGGTAACCTAATTAAAGGCTTTTCCTCAGCTACAAAAAGACATCAAAGTACTGCTTCTGAAGTTCTTTTGCCAAACCAACAGCCTCAAATTAAAAGAATGCATTAATTTCAAGGACTGAGTCAGAGAACAACTACTGTAAGAACCTTCAGTCCCTCTGTGTTGCCACAGAAACAGAACATTATGGCTAGTTTATAATCCAAGTGCTCCATTTATATAAGAGAATTTATTTTTCATTTTCACCTTTTCATTTACTCTTCCAGATATATAAGAAAGCCCCTCAGAAAGTAATGATGCCTCTCCCATGCCTGACAGCTGGAGTTTGGATGTCAAACAATGCTGGGTTTACATTGTTTTTTCCTAATGGCTTTCAGCAGGAGCAACAGTGTATTTTGCACAGCAGAACAGCCAGACTGGTGAGCCTCTGGCAAAGCTGAGCTCAGGTCCTCTGAAACAAAGCTAGGATCCAGAGACTGACCAGAGATCCCAGCAGCAGCGTTCCCGTGGGTGTGCACACTCCCACTGCAGGAAAACACCTTTCTGACAAGCCCAGATGTCACCAGGAATATTTAGGGGGATGCCTTGGGATGTCACCCACGTTTGAGGCACACTGGGTGCAGTTCAGAGCACACTTCTGCCCCACACATTGCCTCTGCCACTGAAATTACTTTTGCCACTGCTGTTTGCTGACTTTACTGGCTCTATGCTGAGCCTGACATAATCCAGCTTCTAACATAAAAGAGAGGAAACTGGGGATTGATGAGCTGGTGTAAACTCCATCTAAATAGTTCCTTTCAGGACAAAATTGACATAAGCTTTCATTCACTAATCCTGTGTACACTCTGCTACAGAAGACACAAACCGTAAATTCTACGAAAATTCAATGTATATATATATACACTATGCTCGAAATACAAGTTAATCAGGTTGAGTGCTACCTTCTTGGAAACAACTAGCAACATGTCTTGTTTCTGTGACTTTTAATGAACATTCTAAATTGAAGAAATGCATAAACATAAGGGTAATTTACATTGCTAAAGTTAATCAGTTTTCTTATACATTTTATGCATCCACATGATTTTTTATCTGTATTGAATAAGTGCGTCTTCTCATTTTTAATATGCATATGTACATCCAAACACTATACTCATGCCTATTTGCTTTTACAAATTTCTAGAACCACGTCCGTCTCAAAATTTAAAAAGTCTGTGGTTTACAAGAAAAATTATCTGCAAAAGGTTGTAAAATACTTACAGATTCCAGAAGACATTTAACTTAGATGTGAACCTCCCCTTTTGTAACTCAGTTTTTCTATCAGTAAAATGATAATAGAAGAATCTCCTTCAGAAGCTGGCATATCAGCCAATGTCCAATACAAAGGAAAACTCCATTAAAGAGATGGGTTTGTATATACAAACGTTAGGTAAGAAATTTGACAAGGGTATAGCAAATCTTTCACTGATTAGCATTTGCAAAGGTCCCTGAGAGGCAGAGATGAAAGGTCTTCACAATGAAACAAAATGCACATTTGTTATTAATAGCATTCTACATTAAAAACCTTTCCAAGTCTAGCCTAAGTAGATACTAATGAACCTTCAAACTTTCTCTAGTTCATTCCAGCAAAAAATCAAGGTCTTGGCAGGGTCAAGAGAATTAGGTACCTAAGAGAGTAACATGTTTGTTTTTTCAAAAGGGTTGGCCTTTACCTGATTTTGTTTAAACCACTATACATCCAAGTCAAGATTCCATCATTTTACATGGGTAGAACTAGAAGCAGTTAAACTTCACCTTTTAATATGCAACATTTCATTATTTACAAACCAACAAAAGAGGTTTAATAATATAATTTGGGAACTGAAGCACACCAGCTAGTTGAAGATTTTAGTTTTAGATCAGTGAAGCTGCAATTAAAATGCCATCAAAGCATTTTTGACTCCATAGAATTAATCATGAAATCTGTTCCTGCCAGCTCACTTATCATATCTGAAATACTAATTTTGAGTAAAATTAAACTGGACACCTACCGACAGCAACATTTTGCCCTTCAGAATTCTCCTTACCATTGATTTATTAAAGGCTGCCAGAACAGTGTACCAGAGCAATTTATTACTACTTTCTCGATGTTTCCCTGTGCTTACAAATAGTTCTCCAAAGTGAAGGTACTACCTGACAGCATTCTGACAAAGGTGCATTTTTCAATTTGCATAATATTCTTCAGATTTATTAGGATGTAAGGAAAGGTATTTCTCTTCATTATCAATGGGAGTGAGTGATTCACAGAGAGGAGATTCTGTGTTGAGTTGCTTTCCAACAAAGCAGACCCAGCATTTCCATTAGTACTTGGTGTGATTTCAGACAGAAGAGTCAGCAAATTATTTTGTTTTATTTCTTTGCTTGCAAGACAGCCAAAGGCATTTGTACTGAGCAGCAGTTGAAATTAGTCTGAAGATGCAACATTAGTCCAAAGTGAGGTAAGGGCATAAGCCTTACAGCTTTTTGAAGGATATCATGCTGGAGAGCCACTTTTCATTGGGTGAAAAGCAAAAAAAACCCACCAAAGTTCCACTCTGACCAAACTGAGGTTTCTTCCCTCTGCAGCTAGAAGCCTTGGGATAGATCCACGTAAAACACAAAAGTTTGGCATGGGGTGTTTTAATTTGACATCACACAAGCACAGCTAATAGAAGGGAAACTTCAGGCCTTGGTATGCCTGGACTGTGTTTGAGTTACTACATCAAGTGGTCAGCCTAATCCAAATCCCTAACTTTCAAGTGGATTCTTCAATCTTTGAAGTATTCAGTGTCTGGCAGAAGATTCTAATTCAGTGGTTTTTAATTCCTTTCTGTAGAACTATTCCATCCTTCCTGTTTTTTTCATTTCAGTGGATGCACAAAGCAGAAACAGTCCCACTGTTAGAGATACTGGTTTATGAATTTACTGCCTGAGATAAAGACAATTCATAAATAACATGGCTACTGCCTGTTAATATTCCTGGCTCCAATCCAGCTGTTCAATCTATGTGCTTATTTTTAAGTGTGAATAGTCCCATTAACATCAACTGGGTTGCCTATGCTCTTAAGTAAAACAGGTGTTTAAACACTTTAAACACTTAGGCTGCATGAGAGCCTATAAATGCAAATCTGCCATTTTTTCTGGCTCAGTTAAATGCTCCTTCCTCATCATTATACATTTATCCAGGAATTCCTCTAGTTTATACATGCATACACACATTCAGACTTTGCAACAGGCTTCTTGACACATTTAAAAGCAGTTGTGTTTGTAATCGGAGACAAAACTTCCTAGGAACATACATTTGAATATATATGTTGAGGGAACACATGTAGTGAAGGAATAATGGGGAGAAGAACACACGGTTGAACATTAGGAGAAGTTTCCAGTAACTGACTGGTAGGCAAAACAAGCTAAACATGTGCAGAACCAATTAAGACACTCCTGATGGGGCTAGAAAAAAATTACACCAGCACGTAGCAGAATGCAGTCTTTCAAAACATGAACATTAAAAGTAAAAACTCTTAATGCTCTTGTCAACTCTAAAAATTCATTGAACACAAAAACTCCTGTCCTTTCTAGGGCCACCTATGGAAAACCTGCCACTAGCACTTACTTGCATCACTGTATGTCACTGTATGTAGTCGAGACCAACATTTCCAATTCTGTGTGAAAATGGAACTCCTTTTTAACAAAATATACAAATTCTCTGCCATCATGTTCCTGGGTATATCTGAAGCATGCTATGATGTTTTATACTCTACCCTGTGATTAAGTGGCAAGGATCCCTCTTGGGAATATTTAAGATGGGGTTTTGCCAGTCTTTGACAGCCTACCAAGAGACAACTTCCTTGTAGCCAAGCTGGCCCTCTCACAGTGGGCAGTTTGGTATTTTGACCTTACAACCTGAGCTGCTTGACATTGTCCTTGACCTCTCAAAGAAAGATAAAGGAACACAGGTACACCCCCAAAGACACATTGTGATGTACCAAAGGTTACAATTCTTCCCAGGAAGTGCTGATGTGTAAAAGTGACTATGACAGGAAAAGGGCTGGCACAAACCAATCTCTGGGATTTCCCCATCTGCTCCTGAATGTGGCAGACAGAAATCATGTCTCTAATAGAGGAAAAGACTGAATCGAAGTTATGTATTTCTTAAAATATGCTCCAAAGGCTCATGGATTATCTTTGTTTTACAATGGAGCTCTCTTCCAGCCTTCTGATTTGTCTTTTGGAAAGCCTATTTCCTATTAAAGACTTCAAAGTTTAGCCTTCAGAGTACTTTCTGCTGTAATCATATTGTCAACAACAACTCTAATCTTTTAGTCTTCACCAAGACCAGTTACCTTCAATTTTGCTATTCTTTCAGGAAAAACAACATGTCAAAATACAGTGAACATTATGATGGTGCAGAAGTGCAAAGGCTTTAGACCATCACACCACAGTCAGTATTAGGAACAGGATGGGCCATGTCTTATGGTTTATCCCCCTACCAATTCCAGATTTCATGCCATGTTAGTAGTACTCCATGCTCCATTTCAAAAATTATTAAATCCACTTCCACCCTCCAGTTATTTATACCGTCTAGAATAATCTACTCATTACTTTGATAAGTATTTTTAAATACCTTTTTACTTCATATTTCATAGCACCCATTATTCCTACTCATAGTTTAAGCATGCTGTTGTGTTTCCTAAACCTAGTTATCCTTCAGTGTTCTCAGATATTTATTAGATAGATGTTTTATCATAATTTTGGCAAATTATTATATTCAGCTTTCCATTCTTTTCTGCATCAGCAATTCTTGTTGTTTATTCAACAATTTTTGCTGAACTTTTCTCCTGCACCTTCACTTTTGATAACTGATGTCAACTTTTGATATGCATAAGAGATGAATATTGCCAAAGTAGTACTTTCAACTTAAGTCTCAAATATACCAAGATAAGGTTAAAAACACAGTGGTTTAAAAAACCAACAAACAAATTTGAATTTCTGTGCGAGAATTAAAGACCACAAATGCCTTAAACACTGTTTAAGATCACCAGAGAACTTTGCCCATTGTAGCAAACTCTGCCAAGAAGTAACTGCTGGTCTGTGACCACCAAACTGCCGCACCCCCGAGCACAGTACAGTCACATTCCCAAGTAGGCCAAGGGCATTCATCCCTTCCGAGGGAGCAAAACTGGCACAGGTAGAGGGGCAGCTGTCATATTTTAGAAAGTGTCATAAACCACCAAAGATCCCCAAAACACCCCCAGACTCATTTTCCACCTAAGGACTGCACGACCCCCAGTGTTAGAACAGATCCAGAGTGCTGTTAAACACAGTGTAAAACTTCTCCCTGTGGGGGTGTTGGGCGTTTCAGGTACACCTGAACACACTGAACCCATTGAACTCTTATGTTTTGTGGGACCCTGTCACGATCCGCTGTTAATAAAGAGCAGGGGTTGTGATGGTTCGTTTGATCTCAGAGGTGCAAACAGTCAAAATCCAGGGGACAAAATTGTTTTATTCACAGTAATGCATTTTTATTAAATGCTAAACAACTCAGTTGTGATAGAGGGGAGAGATATAGGAAGCAAAGTATAGAGAGAAAAAGAAGGGAATGGGGAAATAGCTACCAACAGACGAGACGGACTTCCTCGTGGGCCAGCCAATGGACAGGTCTTCATCCGTGGGGAGATCTCAAGGGTCTTTTCCAGAGGGTCTCTCTTTTATAGTCCTTCTCCAAAGCGAGTGGCTTCTGGCCAAGAAGTGGGAAGATTTATGGACCATTGTGAGGTGCTCCAAGAGACAGGTGCGTACATGCAGTACATGCAGGCTTCAGTTGGTACCATGACAGCACAGTCCAGTGAGCACAACACACCTGCACACAGTCACTTGGCAAGCATGCACCTTGGCCAGGCCAGGAAACCACTGTCCAGAGCCAACCCGGGTGAGGGTCATCAGGGTCTTCTTGCGACGGTCGTGCGGCAAAAATGAGGGAAACTTCGGACTGACTCTTACACCACCCCATGACTCACAATCAAGAGCGCTCCTTCGTGGTGTTATTGCAAAGTCTTCAGTTGTGGTGTCTTCAGAATTCATCCAAGTTGATAGCATATCCCAGAAAACAGAGACAGGAAGTCAGATAGAATAGAAAAGTAGGAAAAAAATAAGGGAAAGAAAAAGAAACAAAAACAAAATAATAACTTTTCAATTAAAATATACATTCAATTTTGATTACAAAGAAATAAAAAAAAAATTCAATTTTTGATTACAAAAGAATAAGTAAATTTTCCTTTTTTTTTTACAAAAATAATAAATTATTTTAATTCCAAAAAAATACCACACAACTAAAAATAAGTAATTCCAGTCAATATCACAGTTTATCCTAGTTTTAAATACCTGTGTAGCTCATCTTGTGTCAATAACCTTAGGTATGTCAACAGTGACCGGTTTGGATACATCCATTACAGATGCCAATTTTTTTAACCGTTTCATCATTCTCCAATTCACGATGTATAGGATTGCTAATAAAACAAAACCAATTAAAACCAAAATCAAGAGAACAATGATGGGATGACACCATTTGTTCAGGACACCTGTAGCAGTAGGTGACCACCCAAAGAGAGTATCCTACCACCTGTGTTCGGCATCTTTCTTTACTCTTTCCAAAACACGATGTATTTCTTCCACATTGTGATGAACAGTTATTAAGGTTTTTTGTCCGTTTTTCTTGATCCTCTCCAAAATTTCAATCAGATCTTGGTGGAGCAACAATTGCTTCACCAGAGTGAGGTTCATTCCAATTGGAGTGAGCAATAGATGGTGGATCAGTGTATGATTTGACTGCAAAAGTTGATAAGAAGTAACTGGAGCTACATAGGAAAAGTCACATCCTGCAATTCTGGTAAAGTTACAAACACAAAGATTTGAATGATGTTTAGTATCCACTACCAACTTTTCTATGAAAACACTATCACAAGCAGTTCTAAAGCATGTGTATCCATTGCCTATATGCACTAGTACAGTTTCAGGAATCTCTTTTGGATGAATTTCAAAACTACAAACATTCTGTTCTGTGTCCAAGCAGATATCTTGAGCTCTAATTGCATTACTTTCACAGATAAACCCTTGTTGTTCCCGGACAATGCAAGTTTCCAAATTGACAGTTTGCCACTTCTCACCAATTTGACAGGCCCATTCCCTGTGCTTGAAAGGATAGAGAATAGCTCCATCATGGTTCTACCCTAATGCAATGATAGCGAATATTGAATGCACTGAAGCATTGTGTATTGTCAGTATAAAGGCTGTGGCTGTGTTTGTACAGGGGTCATAGGTAAAATTTACTAAATTCCAGCAGGATTGGAATTCTCTTTCAAAATTGGTGGCACTGTCCCAGACTATTTTTCAAATTTCAGCAGGAAAAGTGCCTTCTTCACCTTCTCTTATAATTGAGGCAGCAACCGCCTGCATCCACAACTGGGCCTGGATACAGCTGAGAGCCACAAATGTTATTTTGTGTAGCAATTATTGTTCGCCCATTCCTCCACGCCTTGCGACGGTCTGGTGCTATATTTAGCTAATAAAGCATAAAATGCAGCTTTATCTGTTGCACTGGAATTTTCAGTCATTTTATGAAGGGATAAGTAAAAACCACAACAGAGAGGTCTATTGCTTAAGTTACACAGACACACAGAGAAACAACTTTCTCTGTGTGCCCCCCTTCACTTCCCTGTGTGGGTGAAGGGACCGGAGCTACTTGGGAGGCACTCCTTAGTTACAAAATATCGGTTTGTCTCTTTGCTACACCAAGTAGTCAATTTTCACAAGAAAACAACAAAAAACCAACAACAGCAACTGTGCACCTTTTGCCTTTTGCACCAAGAGATCTTTTGTGAAATTCTGACAACAGAGCCCTCAAGCGAGTCTGGGGATGCTCCACACCAAGGTGTCTGCAGTCTGCGAGAAATCTGAATTACCCCCCTTGCTTTCTAGACAGGCTCACTCTTTCAAGGTGGCCAGCTAGGTGCGGCTGGAGTAAGACTTCCTTCCCCTGATACAGACTACAGACAACCTTGCATCCCTTCTGTCTGCCAGAATATCTTGTCCATGACGCCAATTTAATGTCACGATCCGTTATTAATAAAGAGCGGGGGTCGTGATGGTTCGTTTGATCTCAGAGGTGCAAACAGTCAAAATCCAGGGGACAAAATTGTTTTATTCACAGTAATGCATTTTTATTAAATGCTAAACAACTCAGTTGTGATAGAGGGGAGAGATATAGGAAGCAAAGTGTAGAGAGAAAAAGAAGGGAATGGGGAAATAGCTACCAACAGACGAGACGGACTTCCTCGTGGGCCAGCCAACGGACAGGTCTTCATCCGTGGGGAGATCTCAAGGGTCTTTTCCAGAGGGTCTCTCTTTTATAGTCCTTCTCCAAAGCGAGTGGCTTCTGGCCAAGAAGTGGGAAGATTTATGGACCATTGTGAGGTGCTCCAAGAGACAGGTGCGTACATGCAGTACATGCAGGCTTCAGTTGGTACCATGACAGCACAGTCCAGTGAGCACAACACACCTGCACACAGTCACTTGGCAAGCATGCACCTTGGCCAGGCCAGGAAACCACTGTCCAGAGCCAACCCGGGTGAGGGTCATCAGGGTCTTCTTGTGACAGTTGTCAGGCAAAAATGAGGGAAACTTCGGACTGACCCTTACAGACCCCACCACCAAGAAGCCTAGAAGAGCACTAACAGGTCACCTGTTAGAGCCATCTAACACACATCTAGAGCCATGAGTACTGATATCTTTCTACTAAATCTGTCTTCTTCTAACTCTTTCTCCCCCACTACCTGCTATTTTTCAATGTATTTCTTCTATCCCTACCTCAAGTTTATTGTTCAATAAAATCTGTACTAATGACTTTGGCCTCATTTGCACCTGAATTCAGGCAGAGGCACCTCTCTCATAATCAACAGTTTATTTTTACTTGTCTTACAAGGTAATTCGTTTTCTTATTTAAATGCCAGAAGCTAAAAAACTCTTTGAAAATAAAAAATGAGACTCTTATAATAGTATCAGGAACATAGGAGCTTTCAAAAAAGAAGATACTAATGATTTTGAATTTCATTTGCCAAATGACAGCAAGTCGAAGCAAATGCAAGAATTCAGTCTTCACCATTATTCTACACCTAGTTTATTACATAACAGTTCTCTAACTATTCCTTGACAATCCCTTCCCCATTACTTCACACATATTTCACATTGTAAAACCATACTGTTTCCACTATCTCATCTCCTCCGTGTTGAAGTATTGCTCTCTTATTACATTAAACACTAGTTTCTCCATTTGCATACTTTCTAGACGACATTATTTATTATTTTCTCTCCTATTTCTAACTGCAGGATCTTTTAAGTTATCATCCAATCTCACAGCTCTTCCAAAATGTAATACAACCTGTGAATTTATTTGCCATGCTGCTTAGAGTACCTTCTGGATTATTAAGGTGTTAAATAAAACCAGGTGCACCAATAAACTCAGAAATATCTCCCTATAACTCAGTGCATCTATTTACCAACTTTTTTGACAGATAGTGCTCATTTCTAAGATAATTTAAACTATTTTTCTGCACATAAGCTATGGCAACCTACAAGATTAGGTTCTTCTTCTGGATGTTACTATGCAAATACAAAACATAAAACCAGTGTAGTCTATGGGGGATCCATTTTGACATACATTTCTTGACTAACCATTGCTGTTGATCTTCCCTGCATTACCAGACCTGTACCTATTTTACAAATAGACCTATAATGACACTAGGAAATCTGTTCTTTCCTTAATAGATTCAAAATACATATTGCTCACAAACACATTTATAAACTAATTTGATCAAATTTATCAGAAAAATATTACAATATGCACATGTTAACAAGACAATTAAGAGTTTATGATCAAAAGTATACCACTGTCAGAAATAGTGAAAGAATACAGTAACCATGGGGAACTAAAATAAGCCCACGTGATCTATTTTCAATGTCCTAAAGAATGAATGAAGGATGAGGACAGAATCCAATTTAGCACAGAAAATGCCTTATCCTGAGGTAGGAAGAAAAGAACTATTCTACACTGCCTAGTTCCTCTTCCTTAAGGAAAGCTTTTTGTGCTCTGGTCCCTCATACATCCATCAAAATTAAAAATAATCAAGCTAGGATCTGTCACTGAGAAAGAGTCTTCTTCCTTCATTACAATCAAGCAATTGCTCTCCTCGGTGCCTTAATGGACTCTGCTGCCTTGGACACCGGTGGAAAAAGCCCTGCCTATCTTGTTTCAATCTTCCCTAAGTTCCTGGCTTCAATTTACTCACGGGGATGAATCTGACTCGGAATCCCCCTCCCCCAGTTCTTATCTATTTATCTTCCTTAAGAGAGAGAAATTTTTACTAGAGAACCAGTCCTTCAGCCCAAGTTGAGCAGTGCAACAGTGACATCCGATGGCTGCCTACCTTAGGCACCAAAGAGCTTTCCTGGCTTGGCAGTGGCCTCCCCTACCTAGGGGAAAAAAACTGATGATGACTGAATATTAACTGCCCTCAGTGCATTTTAGCCATTTACCTTCACATTAAAACTACCTAGGCAGTTTTCTCCATGTTTCCAAAGCACCAGAAATTGTCTTCAGATGCAGGCTCAGACTCAGATTTACTGAGCTCTCCTTGCAGTGGATGTTAACAAGCAGACTCAGGAACAGACAGGTGTGTAGGTGTTCTTATCATTCCTCATTCATGGCTGCAAGGGTGCACATGCGAGGCATTTTTTGTGATTAACTGAAGCCTAATAGAAACACAGGGGGCAGGGTGCGGTGTGCATTTACAGCAGTGTTCTGTATGCAAAGAGAGTGAAAAGGTTATGAGAAGTGTTAAACACAGAATTGCTATTTAGTTCGAAGGGATCAAAAATTTACATTCCTCAGAGACCATTTAACTCCAAGGCTAAGTGAGCTAACTAAATCTGAGATTTTCATTGTCTCAAGTCTGAACTCTAAATTTTTCCTAATACCTGAAGTGAGGAATAGCTTCTGTAGTTTGATGGGAATGGATTTATTTATGCAACTTTTATTATGTTTATCTAATGCTGCTTTGCAATACAGAGTTACAAGGACTAAACAAGTTTTATTACCCTTTCCCTTTCACTAAGAGGGTCTTATTCTGATGCTCCCCAGGGTGGCTGGGGCCTTCACTGGCCTTACCATATAGAAATACTCTCATACTTTCTCTTTACAGACATAATTCTTCCAGTCTTAACTGAAGAGTTTGGTAACTTATGTACCAAAACCTTTCTCAACACAAGATAAACCTGACACAACAGCCAAAGAGGAGCAGCCCAAATAAACTGTGGGAATGAACAACACAAAGCTGTAAGACAAATGAACCATTGACTATCCTGATCCAGTGTTCTGTATTTGCAGACAATCAATACATTTTTAATTCAAAATATTTACTTCACATGCTCACATAAAGCACTTCAGAAAGTAAGCAAGTCTTGAGACCAAAAGGCCACAAGTCACAGGTATATTGTCTCACAGGTGGAGGCAAGGTGCAGCTCCATTCTTTGTTATTCAAGCTCTGTTTGTACATGAAGTACTAAAATATGTAGCACCTTCTACTCTATCCATTTCTATAATGAATAATGTTAGCTGGATAAAGCTTTATTATTAACTAATGCAGTCAGTAGCTGATAATTTTTGAAGCCTGAAACATCTACAACTGTATTATTTTTACAACTTGTGCCTATTGTGTTTGCAGGGAAAAGTCATCAAAAGGAACTGTTACTCTTCCCACAGACTACTAAGAGGACTGCAAGCCATGTGTAACTATCCATTTCTAGTCTAAAGGCTTTCCCTTTATACAGTTTTCCCAATTTATACAGACATACTCCTTTCAAACTAAAAAACAACAAAACTGAACCTGAGGCAAAGGAATTTTGCCATTTTCCTTTTTTCTTTCTATTTCCCCCTCTTTGTGTCATTTGTCTACTTTATTCTGTTTTTAACACTAATGAATCTTACTTTGCCCAAGTCTTATTGTCATTTTGTTGAAACTATTCAAAGTGCCTCAAGCTGCTAAACAGCTGGCAAAATACACAAACATTTAAGACTTTAGTCTGAATATTAAATCATGGTTTCTATGTGAGAACAATGTGGTCCTTTCTGATTTAATACTTTCTTTTGAACTGTATGTCATTTTTGCTTTCAAATTAATCTGAGCATGGAAAACAGGTTGAATATATTTTTATTAGACACTCCAAATATTTAGACAGTCATTTTAATCATGTTGTGGCAAAATTATTATGCTTGTCAGTCTGAAAACATACAATTTCCATATTTCCCTTACATTAACCCTCTTTAACAAAGGATTATTAAAATCTTAAATGCTATTTGCTCTTCTTTTCCCCTCCCTCTCTGGCATGCATACTTAAAAGAAGCCCTAATAAAATATTTGGGCTGCATTAAGAAACATCTGAATTGCAGTTACAATTCTAGTGCAGTCACAAACTTGTCATTAAAATGCATAGCACAGTGCTAGTGCAGCTGTATACAGCTTTTATTATTTAGACTGCTAAATAGATGAAACATATTTTCATTCAATGTAAACTGTGCAACTAGAAACACAAGAGTTTGAAGCTTTTTTATTTCCTCAGGAGCAGCCCAGATCCCTGAGCTCAATAACTGCTCTTTGGCCAAGGGCCAATCTAGATTTATTGCAAGAGTCCCTGTATTGCCTCTCCAGACGCACATTTTGTAATACATGAAGAAGCTGGTGGGAAAGGCAAGCTTTCAGCCTCCACCACCTCTTTTTATTAACATGTACCTGTTAATACTTTCAGGCTCTAACTCCATATTCTCCCAGGTAGGATACAGGCAGATGCCCTCAGACTGGGAATCAGCTCTGATACCACAGGAGTCAGCTTACACAGGGTTGCATCAGAGCCCCAGACCCTACTGCTGAGTTAGAGAATAAAAATGTCCCCAACTCTGCAGCTTTAGACACGTGCCACAGCTTTTAATAGTGCCCTGAGAAGTTCATGCCAGCTTAAATTGATGCCTTGGGTTTTAACTTTCATATTTTTCAGATTCTCTGCTGCCTAGTATGTAACCCTGAAACGTCATATTAGGTGTTAGTAAGTTCTCTTCACAGGGTAGTGAGACAAAACAATCCCTTCCCAGCTAGAGAATCAAGGACATCCATTACCCAAAAAGCATAAACAACGTCGAAGGGAAGGACGCAAGCTGGGGGTTAAGACTTCATGACCTGAAGCTGTAATTGGACAATTGAACCCAGTATGTTGATGAACTAAAACTTATAACAGTGTAAAAACTCATGACTGGGAACCATCTTGGATTCAACCTGGGTGTAGGTCTGGCCAGGCTCTTGTGCTGCCCAAGGTGTATCCTTTTAAGGCCTTTCAATAAATACCTTTTTTATTCCTTTTGCTCTGTCTAGTCTCTGTTCCAGGTCAGCCTTTCTAGGCATCAAAACACTCTCCAGCAAAGACTGAGTCAATTTTTACCCTGATCAAATTCTAACTGACCAGTGCACAAACAAGCTTTGATACAAACCTCTTGTCTCAAGCATTAATCTGTATTACTAGCTGCTAAACATCAATTATTTATAATCACAGCCTGTGTAATCATCCCTAATTTTTATTTTGAATGTAATCTATCAGGACAACAGTAAAGCAGAAGAAGAGCCCCAAAGCTCACACACAAGTTGTAATTTCAGGAGTAAGTTGCTGAAATAACAAGGAAGAATCATAGAGGTACAGTAGAAGACCACACAGAAGAGACAGCAGCAGACAAAGAGTTTGGCAGATACATCCCTCTTTAAGTCAACTGTGCACCAGAAATGCAGCAGAAGAAAATAGTGCAAGCTCTAAAGGACAGTGAGTAGAACCCATGAGCCAGATGAGCCATCAGTGTGAGAATTAAAGGATGTAACCCTAAAAGGAAGCAAGTCCTCTGCCGGATTTCAGCCCTCTGTAAGCTGAGCAACAAGGAATTTTCTGGCACATTGTGTGCCCTTCTATTGAGGTGGCAGCAGAGTCTCATTATCTCCATGGGCTGTAAAAGTGCCTCTAATTAGCCAGTCACCAATGCTCTATCAGAGGGCATTTTGGAGTAGATATATTCTAATTGTCTCTGTTGGGTGTCTACAGCAATTCCATAGAAAACAACCTTCACACAGGGTATGCTCAGCTTGGAGGCATTCCTGTCTGCTCTTTCACTCATTCACAGCATTTTAAGCCTGGATGCCACATAATGCTGAGATGGATGTGCTACGATTAAAGACAGAATAAAAATGAAATGAACCAGTAGACCGAGGTTAAAAATTTGAAGTAGCAACAGTTAATTAGTTCCATAGTTGAAAAGAGAGAAGCCAAAGTGCTTCTGCTCAAGAGGCTAGTGCTGCTATTAGATTATGCTATTAGAATGTTCCAGGAATGGATTTCCACATTTCTATTATTTAAAAAATAACGTGTATTTTATTATTGATTTCCAATACCTAAAGCTTCTGTATTTCTCAGTCTTCCTATAGCAGTCTGTTGCTCCTCGCTCTGACATCTACAAGGACAATCAATACCTACTTCTCCCATACCACAAAAGAGGGTAATGCAAAGTAAAAGAGAATCTTCATTAGCTATGACAGAAAATTACTTGACTTTCAGTCTTCATCCTCTTTTCCTATGCTCTCTAAGGCAGCCATAAACATTCAACTGACTTTTATCCCTTCTCTGTCATACTGGTGATAGAGATGGCCACTTAAACACAACAGGCTTTCATTCTTTCAACTATATCCAAAGGGCCAAGCTTTCCTGTACCCCACACCTACAGGGCTAAGGGAAAGCATAAATGTCTTGTTATACATATATATTTATGGAGCAAATAAAAAATTGGTGACTTAGAAAAGCCCTTATGCCACCCTATTTTCAGAATTTGTAATTTCCAAGGATCTTAGTGACAGGTTCTTGGGTAACATCTTTTGAAGTGCAATTATTTTTGGAGTAAAAAAAAAAAAAAAAGCTAAACAAAAAGTCATATATATGTATATATATATGTGTGTGTGTATATATATATATATATATAACACAACATATAAGTGACTCAGGTTCCAGACATTTCACATAAAATATGTTATCATCTGCCTGCTGACAGGAATACTAGCGCAGCTGAGAAGAGCTATCAGTCTTTGTCTTTTTTGTTGTTGTTTTTAAAGCAGACAGTGCTTCTTCAAGCACTGGCACTGGACCTCACTGGCCACCAGGCAAAGTCCAGTCTGGATCATCAGTCTGGGCTACAGCAGTTTTGGTCCTGTGACAGGTTCATTTGCAACACCATCACACTGAGCTAACTGGTCCCCAGGCAGATATCAGCCACTTGTAGCACTAAGCTTTCACTCTGGTGGAAGAAATTTTACTTTTTAAAGTCTGCTTCGTTATTCCTCTGTCCTATGATTATCACCCAAATTTTTAGACAGGAGCAAAAGATCACTGAATAATGCTGTCACACTAGAGGCTCAACATGCACCAATAACTTCAGTGTTTGTATTAATCTTGGCTACATGTATGTGTCACATGCAAGAGTATTCCTATTTACAGCAGGATATTCCCAAAAGCTTTCTCATTTTCCATGTGATTCACTTTTTTTTTTTTTGTCAGCTGTTTATGAGAATATTTAATCCACTTTCACTAAGTTTGAAGGTTACTGGAGGTGCCATTCACTCACATTTCACAGGCTCATGCATGACTTACACTTTGATCACAAATGCAAATCAGCAGCATATTTTCATGAATTTATTGCTTTTAATCAAAAATTAGACTTTCACGTCTGGAGATTTATCTAGATACTTCATCATTTCAGTAAGGACACATCTAAATGAAAAAATCACAGGAGGCCAAAAACACTGCTTGAACAGTTACTATTTTGTGTTCTTCCATCACTTCTCTAAATCAGATGTCTATGTGCCTAACAATATTTTTCAAAAACAGTACCCAAAACAATGTCTAAGTTCCCCTCAGCTCTGAAGAAACATGTTTTGGTTGACTGAACAAATTACTTAATATAAAGCATACCATAACTGAGTTTTCTCTGCCTTTCACTCCTTTTAACCTTGCTGATGTTATTTACATTCTGTTCAATAAATAAAATCAAGATTAAAAAGTTGAGCTGCTCTTTGCTAACAGGGATTTTCAACTGTACAGCTTGTTTTCAACTTTTAATAACATCCAGCGAGACATTTTGTAGTATAAGCTACGCATGTGATGTGTGCATGTAATCAGTGAAGCCCCCAATAATTAGTAATATTTTCCTTTCTATGTACCTGCCATCTGCTTCTTGATTGTTCTGACCTGCATGAACACTCCACTCCAACAGCACCTCACCAGCTTGCTGGGTGAGGACCAGGAGAGCAGAAATTCATGGTATGAACACAGAGAAACCCTCAAGGAGAGTAAGAGTAATGAAGTGTACCACTTGAGAATGACAGAGCTGATGCATCTCACCAATGGAGACAAGGATCAGCCTCTGGGAGGCACACTGGGTTGGTCTGGAGGCTATATCATGAATGGCCCCATGCTGAGTGGGATTTGTTGCCAGACCAACAATCTTCACTGTTTATTACAGCCATTTTTCCTCAATCAATGAAATGAAAATGACAAGAAAATAAACAGTTGTCTGAGAACATAACCCACCAGTGAGCAATCCTTTGCAATAGCATGTAAACAGAAAAAAAAAAAAAAAACCAACCAAAACAAAGAAAAAAAAACAAAGCAAAAATAAACAAACACAAAAGACAGCAGTCATTAAGCTTCCTTAACACAGCTGGAACCGGAACTGGCTCTGCTTCTGAATTGCTGCAGAAAGCAATGGAAAAGCCCAGTTGAGAAAGTAGCTGTAGCAGCCAAATTGAAAATGGCTTGGAAAGAGGTCTTCTCAGCTGATGCATTCTTCAGCACCCTCCAAAGATTGATATGACAAATGGTGCACTTCCTTCCCAAACTGGGGGTTAAGCGTGCAAGAACCTTGTGCAGAAACTTGCCAATCAGGATTTCTACCCACTTTCCCTCTTTTGCCTGGATTCTGTTGCTTCTCCCAGCATGCTGCAGTTGCCAACATGACGCAGCCCGCCTTCTCCACCCTGCACCAACTCGCCCAGCCAGCTCCTGAAGGCGAGACCAGCGCCGAGAGTAGCCCACTTCCAGGATTCAGGGGAACCCGGAATGTGGGTAGGGCTCTGAACCCTAACGGCCGTACACGCGTCCGGGGAGGAGCAAAGGATTGAGAGAGTCCTTCTGAGGTTCCGGGGAAGCAGGATTTATTGAGGGAGGAAGGACAACTGGAATGGAGGGAAGGGAACCACAAAAGGCAGGGAACACAGCTGTGCAGCAACTTAACTAGGGGCCCTCCCCCAAGGGAGGGTACAATACAGCAACCAATCGCTACAGTTTGGGGGTGTAACATAAGGCAGGGCTGATTATACATACAACCAATAGGGGAAACATAGGCGGGGAAATACAGGTAACATCAAATCATATGCTAAGAAGGGGATGACTGATACAGAAGATACTAGAAGGATAGGAGGGGCTAGGAGGGATTGACAATCTCCGGGGCAGGGACTAGAGTGAGGGACAGGGAAGGTTCTGGAAGGTGGATTGGGACTTGGGTTGATTGATCAAGGGAAGGCGGGAATTAGGGCAACTGAATTATAACGGGGGGGGGGGGGGGGGGGGTTTTACAAACAATGGAACAAACCATCTAATAACAATAAAATAACACAATACAACACCAACACAGAGATCTCTGTCACTGATGCCTTGTGCCATCCAAAACTTGCGCTGGTCCTGTCTGTATACATATACGACAGGTCACCATCCTCTTCCACTCCTCATGCCTGAGAGGGACCAATCTGATTTTTATTTATGCTTCAACATATGTAATTGTGAGGTGAAGAACTAATCTAGGGTGTGTCCACACTCTGGCAGCGCTGTCCCTGTGCAGGCTTCGCCTGGCAGCCGATCAGGGCAGAGAAAGCGTCCGCGGCCAGGCTGCAAGCGACCGCCCACCGGCTGGTGGGGCAGGTGCCCGGATGCCCGGGAAATCGGGCTATGGGAGCAGCTTTAGCACATAAAAGCAGTTAACTGCGACATAACCGGGGTCGATTTTCTTTGGGTTTGTTGGAGGGAGCGGGGGTCACCTCGAGTGTTAGCTTGGCCCTACTTTCCCCGCCCGCCCCCGGCCCTCGCCCAGAGCCAGCCCACAGCACCAGCCCACGGCAGTCGTTCGCCGATATGGGAGACGCGCTGCCAACGCTGCTTGGAGGTCGAGCTCGGCCGCTCAGAGATCCGGGGCCTCGCCACGCCCCGAGCCTGGGGCCTGCAGCTGCTCCACGAGTGTGGCCGTGGCGGCCCATTCTCCGCCAGAGAAAGGGACGCGCAGCCGGGTGCTGTTCGGAAATGGCGCCAGCCTGCACAGGAGCCGCGCAGACTCAGCGCGGCTTGCGGCCCACACGCTCCATCTGCCGAGCCGGCACAGCGCCCGCCCTTCCTGCCATAACGAGCTGTCCCTGTCTTCTGTTTCTCTCTGTGGCTCTCTTTTTTTCCCTCTCAGCTTTCTTTTCTGTCCTCCTTCGGTAGAAACGTTTACCCTTCTTTATCTGTAAGCAGTTCCCAGACACGATATTGCCGCGGTAGCACTTTATTTTCATCCGAGAGATGTGTCAAAAAGCATCCTCCTGACTCCCCTTCTTGCAGCGGGACGGGACAATGCCACCCATGTATGGGAAGCTCAGATCTGAGAGAGTGGCACAGCTACAGAAAGTTTTTTAGAATTGTCCTTATTGGTTTCTCCCTGACAGATTACCACAAGACTGACGTTGTTTGCTTTCTGAGGCCAAAACAGCTCCTGACAATTAAATACACACAATGTCCTCTGTCCTCAGCTGAACAGGATCTTAGAGCAGCACCAGGACACCAAGAATGAGATCATGCAAACCATCTGCTTGTCTCCCTTTCTGGGAAAAGGGTTCCTTCCTACCATTTGTCTGTCTCGTTCTTCCCTTTTCTTCTTTCCTTTCTCCATTAATGCAGTTACAAGAAGAAAGTTGTAACTATGATAATGCTGCACCTCAGGAAAATGGGAAATGGCACAGGATTACTTTATTATATCTTGAAGTGTCCAAGGCTTAGGGACTGCAATGCTGATAAATAGCACTTCTAGCAATTCTACTAGAGCTCATATGACATATTCTACTTAGCTCATTATGACATAATTGCACTCTTCCAGGTGCACTACTTAGCCGGCAGCTATTACAGAGAATTGCTAAAAATTAAAATAGAGTAATAATTTAAAAGTTCGCCAGCTCATATAAAGGTTCTTACTTTTAAAAAATAGCATTAAACTCTTCTTTCATTTGGGTATTCCTCAGAAAAAGAAACACCAACTGGCTGAGATCCCGTTTACATGCATAAATGTACAGAAAGAAACAAATTGAAATTACTACCAAATAGTTTCTGAAAAAATACATTTTACAGAGACATCCAGCATACTGTTAATTTCTGAAGATTTCTAAGAAGCTCCAACAAGTATTTGAAGTCCCACATTCTTGATCATATTTCTCAAAATACACAGCCCACAATCAAAACCTTGAAGTCAAGATCCAATTCTTCTTACCTTTACAAAACTCTTCCAGTTTTCCTCTGTGCCCCACAATTCAATAATGCCCCTTTTTCTGGGACACAGTCTGAACAGTGATTCAGTTTTTGTCTGTAGATTTTAGTAGTAACTAATTGAGCTTGATAAGGGTCAGAAGGGCTGACCACTGGGTTTAGTTTTGAGTTGTGCTTTTACTTCTTGAGGATCCTTTCTCCTTTGGCCCCGGTCAGCAGATCCCACCAGCATCCAGAGATAAGGCTTTCCCCACCACCTCCTGAGCCAGGCTCACAATAGGCTCACAGGCTACTTCAAATACCAGCAAACTCTTTTTTTTTTTTTCCCTGGCTACAGGAATGAAGTAAAACTGAGAGATCTATTTCTACTAAATCTATAACCATTTTTCCCTTCTGGCTCCACACTCTAGGGCTGGTCTTTGCCAGTGCTCCATTGCAGGGTGAGGTCTCCCTCCATAGGCTCTTGCTGAGCTTTCCCAGGTCACACAGCACTTGTCTCCCTTGTCCCACAACTGCTTCCTTGCCATCCATTTCTTTTATCCTGTGCACATGAAGCAAGCTGTCATTTAAATAGACTGCATTGACCATCAACATGATTTTTTATTATTCATCCAGCAGGATGAAATTGTCATACCCCACACTGGTATCTAAATATTTCCTTCAGATAATGACTGAGTAGTCCTTGAAATTGTACCCATTATGCTTCCGACCCCCATTTGCCACCTGCAGTTATCATCTTCGTCCATCTGCATTCATCATAGCTGTTCATCTTTGTCAAATTTACAGCAAACAGTCTTGGAAGGAACAATGCACCAAACACAGTTGTAAAGATGAGAAAGCAAATGGGGGTTGGGGTTGGGGGGTGTCTCTAACAAAAAACAGGTGTAGAAGTTATTAACTGCAGAGATATGGCACAAATTACTCAAAGTACAATTTAAGTAACTGGCACAACTAATTTTCTTGACGCAGCTGAGAATTATGTGGTCCTACCTTTTCACTAAGGCACTAAGCACTACGGAACATAAAATTATTTAGGAAAGCATGTTCATTAAATTCTACCACATCGTGAGAAGCAAACTTTAACCAAAGTATTTAGAATAAAATATTCATATTTGAGATGATACAGGCAGTAAATTTTGACAGCATCCAATCCCAGGGACTGCAGTATCTATACTCAAGGCCCCAGAGTGGTTGTGTTAATTGTTTCTTTTTTAAAGCAGTGCTTATAAAGAAAAGCTTTCATTTGATCAGATGAAACTTAATGAAGGTGATTTAGCCTATAAAGTTAATGATCACTTTCGTGTCACTTTCACAGAATTTGGAGACTTTCCATTCTGAGGCAGGAATGCAAGCTTCACAGAAAAGGGTGCATCCGTGTTTCTTCACTATTGGTTCTACAGATAAAGAAGATGCAGTGTCTGATTCAGAGGCACACTGCTTTTCCCAATTGCTTTATTGTAAATATAATCTTCCTCTTCTTGGACTTATTTGTAGATAAGCCTGTATTCCACACACCAATGTGTGTGCTCTCCAGGCTCCCCAGTGTGTATTTCTGTGCTTTCTAGAACATCTTAAGGGAAGCAAGGTCTATTAAACTCTCATCTGCTGGGCTAGGCTTTCCCCTGCACTCTCAGAGCCTGATCCAATGTCCACATTAAATCAACACAAGTGTTTCCAGTAAATGCAACATGCATTCAGTCACAACCCTGATTACTCACCTCCGTCCCCCATTATTCAGCCTGCAGAGGATATAAATGTTATGAAGGCCTCACACACAACTGCAATAAGGACAAATTATTTTCCCCATTTTAAATCATCTTCCTGAAGTAAATGCAGTCTGGGGCCGTAGGAGCCAAAAGGACTGTCTAGAGATTTCTATGCTATTTCACTTTTTTTCTAGCAACCAAAATCACCAGAGAGATCATGAGTGCAGAAACTACAATTAGAGTAGCTACATATTTTAAAACTGATTTCTGCATCATGTCCAAAAGTAATTTCTTTTCATTACATTCATGTTGGTAACAATAAAGAGAGTATAAGGTCTGGTGCCAAGGTAGATTATCTTGTTTCTGTAGGAGAGAAATTTGGCTTTGTGAATCCAGCTATTTGGTATCATACACATGTATTCACAATATTCTCCTCCTCCAACCAAACAGGCCAGCATGAGGGGGCAGCAAACCAGTTTTGTGATTAATTAATTACTAATGAACAGTAACTCTTAAGGATTACACTGTTGCCACTGTATTCAGAACATACAAGGCAATTCCTGCAAAGTGTTACAACCCAAAATACCACATTTAGATAGAAAACTCAGTGCCATATTTGAGCTTTCTCATATTTCCTCTTATTGTTGTGACGTTTTCCACTGCTTTACTACCCAGTAAAATTAACCTGAAGAGAAACACAGAGGCACTTTCATCTACCAGATCCAGTTCAAAGTTGTCAGATATCAACTTTGAATTATTTGCTTTTGCTCATTCACATTCCATCAATCGCCAGCAACTAAAAGTGGGGGTTTGTGTATCAGGCGGCTTTTACTTGTGAAATATATAACATTTTGATAAATACTATAATTTTAAGTGTTTTAAAGCCTGCTTTATACTGTTAATGAGGTCATACTATAAAAAAAGGGCAATTACAATGAATTTCTTTAAAGCTACTTTGCTTAGAAAATAAAATTCCTGCACAAATTTGCCAGTTAAAAATCAAAATTGTCATATACTACATGTAAGCCTTTAGTACAAATAGAATTTCTGACAGATTTATGTTCAGGATAAAAAATGTTACCTGTCAAAAACAGCCATAAAAAATTAAATACCTGCTTAATGTGCGGCTTCAAGTATTGTGAATTTAGCACTCATTATCATAAACACAGTAGTGTGATCTAATTACATATTCTGTACTAAGTTTGTCAGATAACACGACTTGAAAATGGCACAACTAAATCAAATATGTTCTACTTACCTATTGAGTGTTAGTGAAATTGCACATAAAAAGGCTTTTTTTGCAGTAAATTTTAAGACACTGCAACTTTATGACAGGTTTTATTTTATTTTAGGATTTTATCATCAGTTTACCAACTAATTTTAGAGCTTTTTCCAACATGAGAGTATCTTCATATCCAAACACAAATAGATGAGTTGTTATATGAATCATCAATGTTATTAATGCTTATCTTCATCTCACACACACTGGCCAAGTGTGCCCATCTTTTTCCACTGTGCTGTGATTCACAATTTAGGCAAAGGCAAGGTAAGTTTTTACAAACCATTTAACTGAAATAAAGCAAGGCAAGAATCTGAAGGCCAGTTTGCTTGGATTTGTCCTGGTTTGGACTGGGATAGAGTTAATTTCCTTCCTAATAGCTGGCACAGTGCTGTGTTACCCCACCAGTGAGTAGGCTGGGAATACACAAGGAGCTGGGAGGGGTCACAGCCTGGACAGCTGACCCCTTCTGACCCCAGGGATATTCCAGACCAGTGGTATCATGGTCAGTAAATAAACTAGGGAGGAAGGGGCCAGGGGGACACTGCTTAGAAATCGGCTGGGCATCACTCAGCAGGACAGGAACAATTGCATTGTACATCTCTTGCTTTCTATATTCTGTTAATTTTTTATCAATAATAGTTATTATTATACCTTCCACTTCTCTTCCACGAAATTGTCTTTAGCTCAAGCCACAATTTTTACAATTTTTTACCCAATTCTCTCCTCTATCCCATTGGTGTGGGTGGGGAGCAAGCAAAGTCTGTGGTATTGAGCTTCCTGCCAGTTTAAACCACCACAGGTTCCAACATAAGCATGATTGACTTCAGGGTCAAAAGAGAGTGATTTGTATCACACTCTTAGACTACATAAAAATATCCTGTCTTCTTAAACTAAAATCAGAGGTTAGAAACTGTAAGAAATAGAATTGTTTTCTCATGAACTAGAGAGGCAGAACCAGAGCAAAATAAAGTAACTGTTCTTTCAACATTATGTGATGGATCCTTGGGATGTCAAATAGGTCTTACTTTTGCTTTCCACTCAAACTCCTATGTCCTCGATTTTTTCTCTCAGTAGCAATGGAAAAACACAACTTCTGCTGCCTCACCCTTCAGCTGGAGTCTTTTTCTCTGGGATGATACCTCCCCTGCCTCTCTCCAGTACAGATTTGCCCTCAGCCTTGTGACACAATCCTTCACCAGGTGCATTTTTAACTGTTCTTCAGAAATGAAGAGCTGCACCTGCTGTCTGGGGTGGTCTGAATTTTCTACTCCTTCCATCGCTCCCTCCCTGCAAAGTCAGGTTTTGATCATTCCTTTTTTCTCTGGCTCCCAGCTTCTTTCATGTCAGTCTGAACATATTCTCACAGTGCCTCTTTATACATGTTATGACATCTGACTGGAGCATCTCAATAGGGTTGGGAAAACTGTATTAACACAAGGAAATACCTAATTATGATCATCATCATCTCCATTCCTGCTACTTGCAAAATTGATCCTGGGGTGACTGTCCCATTCTATATGACACATATACACAAAACATTCAGCCAAAAGACCATCTCTGTAAAAGAGGCTGTAAAAATGGGTTCTGAATAATCACTGTAGGTTCTTCTTGATTTAAAGGAAGATTTCTCATTTACTGAGACATTTGTATTCAGGTTTTTTCCGGATTTTTGAAACTTCTAAAAGCAGATTTATATCCATTTCATGAAAAACAGGGCAAAGAGTGGTCCTCCTACGTGCATAAAAAAAATGAAACATAAGGCTGTAAAGGTGCATAGAAGAAAATGGAGGAAATGGAGCATACACACCCATTTAAAAGTTATTGACATAAAAGCTAAAATTTACTTCCAAATCCCAATTCTATTATGACCATAATAAAACAAACTTAGGTATGGATATCTGTGAGATACAGGCCACAAGCTTCTGTAAATACCTACTGCCCACAAAACACAGTAATACAACTCTTCCAGTCGAAGGAAATGCTGGGCTTAAACATCTTCAGAAAACAAGCACCCGAATTTCATCTTAGCGATATAAATGATTTTTACCTCAGTGTTTACCCTGCCATGATATTGTTCAAGAAGATTGAAGAATTAAAAAAAAAATAAATAAAACAAAAAGCCAAAAGTATTGAAAAATCAGAAACTCTCTTCATAATGCTGCAGCTAAATTATGACTTTAAATCATTATGCCACATACTTGGGGCCTAATGGGGAAATATTAGCACACTATAAATTAGAATTGTAATAATACAATTCTTGATTTCTAATACTTAAAATTTTCCCCATGATTATTATAGTAGTAGTAATAATAATAATAATAATAATAATAATAATAATAATAATAATAATAATAATAATAATAATAATAATAGTAATAACGTGCAATAACTGTAATTAATCTAATTAATTCATTAAAATTATGATGGCTATTAACACTATAGGTCGTAAATTAAGACAAGACCTTCTCTGAACATTAATAGAGATGAAATATGCTTTCCTCTGCACAATGGACAAGGCACCAGCTGATTCTTTGGTGAAAAAAGTAGTAGGATGATTATCTAAAGATGCTAATGGAGTTTCTTTCACTATCTACTGTGAAGGTTGAATATCAATGACACAAGAAATATTTTTCTTCAGATAGAAAGGAAATGGTCACACCCCACTGCAGAGGAGGAGAGCTTTTCCCAGGTCAAGGCCTATGACCTGGAAGCACTTCCCCTGCTCTACTGTTCATCCTTTGTTCCCTTCCTCTTAAGAAACTTACATGTGAAATGCTATATTGATTACTAAACTTTTACTAGTACATTTGCTAATTCTCTATAATATGTTTATAGTGTTTCATTCGTGAGCTTTTGGGTATTCATTTCTATGCATGAACTCTACCTATGTGAAACATCATATATGATAATAAATACGTATCTTGTCACGTGGAGGTGAAAACCATGTCCAAAGTTGGAAAAACATGATAAATCAATTATTTATGTCCTTTTTATTGCCTCACTGGCCAGATAACTCTGTGTTCCCTGGGGCTTTAACATTCCAATCCAGTGAACAGATTACAGCATCCATCATTTGCTTGAAATCCACATGCCAAATAAATATATCTTCCATCTGCCTCTAATGTGAAATGTCACCTTTTTCTACAAGTACTGGTATGATTCAGTCTTGAAAGAGCTCCAGGTTTCCCTGCTATAAAAGCCTTAGAGTCTAAACCAGGCCAAGGAAAATGGTGTCATCAAGCCAAGACATTCCAGTGCCCTGCTCACATCTACTCCAAGCCTTTTGAAGAACCCAAATAATCTTCCTTGAAAACAGGGAATTCACATGCAGAATACATATGACTGCAATCCGTCCTTTCCTGGGTTTCCCAGGAAAATGTACTAGTGGAAAATGCCACTATGTGAAGCTCTCCATGAAGGTCAGCCTTGTGTACCCTAAATAGTGCCTCACTCTTCACATCCCCAGAACCAGCTGGAAAATGACATCCTACAGGGAACAGCAAGACAGAGAGAAGAGCAAAGTGGAACCTGTAGAGAGATTTTGCCGAATGACAGAATTTGTAGAGACCACAGACAGAAAAATGATCAGAAAAAATAAAGTTCTCTATATGGCTTCTGGGTTAGCAGACCTGTGGTAGACCTCAAGCAAAGTGACTATTTAGCCTGTTTACGCAGGCTAACAGTGTCATAGAGGGTTTGATCCTTTCATAAGCAAATACTCTATTCAGAAAATATGTTTACTATATCCTGAGTTGTATTCTTCACATATCTCTACTGGTAAGCTTAAAAAATGAGTGTTCTGTTCATAGACAGACAAAGGCCATTTGCCCACTGTGGTTACTGCACCTGCAAAGAGAGAAAGGACAGCAACACACACGGATCTCTTTGGGGAAAAAAGGCCGACTTTATTGTATGGACAACCCGTATTTAAAGTGTGTTACGTGCTGCTAGGACAGGACAGTAGCTCATTGGACAATTGGGAAAAACATCCTTGGGACAGCACCTCAGGATGTATCCCATGGGAAAGACGCCAGGTGTTAATCTTTATTATGAATTCCACTCTGTTTTTCACCATGTTATCATCCTGGGAGACTTCCTCCCTAACTGAAGCTGCAGTCAGCTTGTCAGCCTGGGAATGGAGCTGAGAGTCAGGAGAAATCCAGGCCTGAAAAGAATTTCTAAGTTGTAATTCCCTAGCTCTCTAAATGTGTGTGTCCACAGCTCACTTCCCTCCCAAAGCAGCCCTTTTGAAACACAGCTACTCCTTCACCAGCCTCCCAGATATGTGCTCTGGGATGATAAAATTTTAAATTCGTTTATTTTGTAATTTGCTATCAGTTGATACAGACATGAGCGAACCAGAAATACGACAAAACTCTAGTATCTCCCTATCCAAAATATATGATAAAAAGAAATAATCTAAAAACTTGTAAGGAATTAAAACAAAATTGCACTTCAGCTGGGAAATGGCGTCTGATTTTGCTTTCAAATATAAACCCAGAGAAGTCACAAAACAGGTAACTCTTAAAGTATGGTAATTAGTAAGAATTCATGGAAGCTGTCTAGGCATGGATTTATTTTTGTTTAATGTGCAACTTCAGTGGCAGTATTAAGTTAGAAAAAAAAAGGTTATTTTCTGTGCATTTTTAAAGGAAATAATGAATAATTCCATTTTAAGGAAGGAAGCATAGGAACAATTGACTCAATCTTTCTTTTTCACTGTATTATTTTTGCTGATCTTTATTTCCATAAGACATAAGCCTCTCTTTAAAGAACTAATACTTCTAGAACAATTGCTTTTAATTGCAAAATCTCAAAACATTTTCCTAAGACTGAGTCTCATTTTGTGAAATAAACTTCATAAAAAATAGGAAAAGACAAAAATCCTAACATTTGAATGACATTCAATAGCAATTTTGGCCGAAGATTTACAGACTACTACCATTTTTCTTCATATGAGCTGTTCTGTTTACAGGAGGAAAAATACTGGTCTGTGGAAAACAGGGGGAAAAGTCCCAACCTTTGAAAAAACACAGAACTTTTAAGCATTCTGCTCTATGCCATCATTTTCCTTGGCCTTACATTTCTCAGAGCCTGGGTGCTATTATAAAGGTAAACTGAGACAGAGACAAATGATTTCTTCTACAATTCACAATTGCTTTTCACTCTGCTTTGTGCTGTTCTTAATAAGTCAACTACAGTTCATGCTCCATATATAGTGTATTATAGTTTTTCCTTGTAAAGAAACACAATAAACTAGGAGGGATAAAAAAATCTCCACCTCCCTCCAAATTATGAGCAAATTATTATAGGTCTAAAGATCTTGTTTCCAAAATAATGGCTTTGGTATTCATTCTTTTATTTTCCTTCCTTTTTTTTAGTTTTCTTTTTTTGGTGTTATGGTTCATGTTTTCAACTTCTCTGGGACAATGAGAAGAAAAAAAAAAAAAAAAAAAAAAAAAGCACTTCAAAAAATGAAAAGCTGGCTCTTGCAAAATGCTACCAGCCTGGCAGCTGGAGCTTTATAAATAATACCAAATATTACAAGAAAATAAAAACTGAGAAAATAATTGTTACAGAACATGAAAGACAAACTTCCTTAGAAGAGAAAAATTTTGTCAACAAAACCCAGAAGTTGAAGAGGGCCAACCAGCTTCTTCCTCTTGTCTCACATCCTGCACTTCTAACTTAATGGTTATTCCTGGGATTTGTGTGCTGGTCAGCACTACTTGGAAGCATACAAGAAAAATTACAGAACCTTGTTCAAGATCCTATTTTTAACTCTGGTATTTTCTGTCTGCATATTAAAAAAAATTTCTAATATCCAGGCTAGACATTGATGAGGTCTAAATATCTTACCAAAAATACTTGTGTTCACTTGGAGAACTTTCACCTCCCTGACACTGGATACACAGGTATTTCATACTAGAAAAAAAGGAACTCACTGAAAGTTCATGCATAAATAGACTTGACTTACCCCTTTTTTGGTAAGCAGTGCCCTTGCTGATCTTAGAAAGACAATGGAATGTCAGAGAAACAAACAGCAAGAGCTGCTTTAACACCTTCAACACAATGGCACACATTAAGGCACACATATCTTAGAAACACTGCTGGCAGGTTTGCCTTTGTTCATCGTGTTCCTGCTGTGTTCAGATGTTTGCCTTTTTGCCATTCCAGTAAAAAAAATCACGAAAGGTTTCTTGATTTGCTCATGGGCAGAGCTGTGTGAGCACAGCTGGTCCAGCCCAGCGACGGAGAGCCTCTCTGGCTCCAGAGGGGAAGGAGAAGTAACTGCAACTTCATTTCAGTGTCTGCCAGTAACAATTCAGCTGCACCTTTGAGTGAGGAGCTGAAACCCTTGAGCCTGTCTGGATCATCTGCATCACTTCACATCACTCAGTGCAGGCCTATGCCATCACAGCTACACTTCCCTTCTGCTGGGCAGCTGGACCGTCCTTTTTCTATTCCATAAAAAAATATTGCCTTCAGTCAGGATTTTGAAATTAACAAGAAACTGGAACCCTTATGCTGAGAACTTCCAATGAATCAGGATTTTTAAAATGCAGGTGCTCAGCACTTTCTAAGAATCTTGGAAGGATACTCAGGGTAGGTACTTCTGAGCATGAGGCAGTTCAAGTTAATGGTCAGATTTGAACACCTTATGCCTCATTTAGAAAAGTAATGTGATGGGGAGCTGTCATATTCCACTGCTGGAGCTGCAGGGATCCTTGACACAATTTCAAGGCTAAAGCATGGCTAGCACAGGCACCGTCTGGGGATCCTGCACCATCCCCAATGTTCCACTGCACTCCTGACAACTCAGCCCATGCGGCCTGTTCAAGGAAAGTCTTCATTAGTTTAATTTCAGGGGGGAAGCAGGTCATTCTTTCAGGTCTATAATTTCCTAGATTTTACTCTCTGTGCTATAGTACAGTTCTTCGCTGATTCCCATGGGGCTGAGCACGTGCTCAGACAGAGGAGGAGAACACCTCAGCTAAGTATGATTTTTTTGCCCAGTGACACTCATGATCAGATTAATGTTTGGCTGTCAGAATTCATTCTATTAAAGAATACTGAGTATAAGTTGTGTCACTAATGATAATTTTTAAAAATGAAACATTTCTGCATATGAAAACAGTAAAAAAAAATCAGTATTTTTTCTGGCTTAAAACCAAAACATGAGTTACCCCTCCTGCACTAGAAACAAATAAAACAATTAAAAGGAAAAACAACTTTGCTTCTGGGAAAAATTATTACCTTTTCTTAATCAAATTCATGAATGTTAATCAGTAAGTGCTTTAATGTGTGAAGGGAAAATGGCAATTTTCAGAGCTCTTCTCCCTGGAAGGATATTACATTATATCTTTTCCATTCTGAATGTCCCAGACATATTTTACAAGTGCCTACTGATACTTTAAAGTTAGGATTGAATTCTGTATTTAAATTGCAACCCATCTCCAGTTTCAGGTCATTGAGATACAAAAGGTCGTGATATTTGCCTTTCATTTTTCTCCTCTCAGAATACTAAAACTTGAGACTATAAAGAAAGCTGTATGAAATATAATTTCTTGCCAATTGCATGAAGAATATACAGTGATTAAGTAAGTAGTTTGACCTGAGTTGTTTAATCCTATTCACCTAGGATCACCTTCAAAAATTTGGCTTCTCAATGCAACTATGAATATTTTAAAGACTACAGACAAAGATTCAAGGTGAAAAACAGCCCCAAAAGATGAGAATCTGCTTCATCTTTGGGTCAAAAACATTGCCTCTGAATAAAAACAATGAAAAAAAATATAAGTGACTTTTCTTTTACATTCAGCAGAGAATATATTCTTTTCAATGTGGGACCTGAGAACATAAAATATGATAAAAGAGAATGTAGGCTAGATGTGCTCCCTCCTCCCATCCCCAAAAACTTGCAGACAGGTTTCTGAATAAAGCTTTCAGTCCGAATTCCACAAAACCCCTTTTTATTGTCCGTGTGAAGAAAGTAGACAAAGTAGATCTTGCATCTACTTTACAGCTGCTTAACACCACCAGATGGATGAGGTCACAGTGCAAATGGCATTCAGAGGCAGCATTTCTACTGAAATTATAAGATTCACCAATTTATAGGAACTGAAATGGACCATTATCACCATCATCCAGTCTAACCTGCATATTGACAATCACAGTCTTTTATCAACTTCTTCCTGAAGTGAGTCTGCAATATCTATTCCAGCCATCTTCTATCTTTTAAAATATGCCCATTTTGATTTTGGCCCATTAAGGAATGGATATTCTGTCTCATTTCTCAATAAATTTTCAATTGGGCAAATCAGTCTCACTATTAAAATGTAATGCCTCAGTTCTAGGACAACATCAAGTCCCTTATTTTTCATGTACTATCAGTACTCTGTCAAAACTTTGCACATCACTTTTGCCAAGCACATATTTATGCCTCAAAACAAAAGCTGCCTTTTAGCATCCCATAGCAGGGACTTCTCAAACTCAAAATAGTCCATAAAAGTTACTGTGACAGGAAGTACAAGGACTGTCCTGCACAATTAACTACTCAGTAGCCAGGCTCAGAACAGGTCTGAGGGCCAGCTGCCATGGGAACACTGTGCCTCCTATGCTCTTCATCTGCTTTTCCCTTGCTCATGTCAGGAGCTCAAGGCGAATCTCAGGGTTTCATTATACATGCAGCAATACACAGATACATTCCAAAAATACGGTCTTGTCTCAAAGTAATAGCACTGACTGCTCCCATCAGACCCCTAGTGACCCACACCAGATCTCTGCTGGGAGACATCTCATCCTCCAAACACCAAACACATGAAAGTGTGTCTTTCCTAACACTTCCACACACATGTACATTCACAGCATCCACAAGCCAAAAAAGCAGCTTGTTCCTTTTCCCCCCACATTTCATCCCTTCAGGTGTGCTCACAGGCCACAAGGCAATGTCTGAGCTGGTTGAGCTTTTCCCTTTTCCTCTCTTATCTAGCTCAGAAGTCAGAGAGCAGCCCTACAGGGAAGGGAGAGAGGGGAGGCTGCTGGCAAGAGGAAAAGGGTAGCACAGAACACCATGCACAGGGCCTCCAACACTTTCCCTCTGGCAGCATCCTGGAGCTGAGACTCACCCCAGATAGCCACCAGCACAAAGGACCAGAGACAAGGCTGTGACACTCCTTGTACCCTGCCTTACTCAGGGAGCCAAAGCCAAACTGAGCCCAGTGCGGGCAGTCACAAAATCGTGTCAGAACCCATCAATTCCCTTAAGAACCTCCTGATCACCGTTACAGGAACACATCCAGACTGCACTCCCCAGCCAGTAAGGGCCTTCTATTTACAAAACTGTGGCTCTCCAAAGATAACAGATTTTTATTTTTTTTTTAATCTTCTTCTTTTGAAGTATTCAGCAGGATGATAGAGCTTTCAGCTGCAACACTCTTGCTTCCTCACTCTTAAGCCTAATAGCTCATCAAGATGCAACTTTCTTCTTCTCCTCCTCCCCCATCATTTCTGTTGTCCTTTTCAGCATCCAAGGTTTTAAGGAGTTTCTGCTTATGAGGCTTAGAGGCAAGACACTCATGAGTCTGCTGATAATGCATCATGTTACTTACTGATCTTTAATCCTGAATCAGTATCTTCTCCTTTTTAAATAGAAGTTGTATCTTTACCAGCTATTTGTTTTGTGAAATTTAAAATTAACTTTGTGCTGTGACTGCTAACCTAATGCCTTCAACTGCTGAAAAGCACTTCATTCTCTTTTCATAAACATCACCTACAAATAATCTATTTAACTTCCCTGAATATATTGTCCAATCATCTTGTGCATTTGTGATCTTACTTTTATGCAGAAGCTGCAGTTTATTACCATTAAAATCTTGTTACAGAGGATTATTTTGAATCTGTTGAAAATCAACTTCTGTGCTAGAAAACAAGGAAGAAAGACGGAAAGCAAGCCCATGATGGACTTATTTTCCAGGATGCTTGTCTGCATACATGCTAAGGGTATTAAATGGATTTACTTCCTCAAAGAGGAGTAAGAAGGAAGTTAAAGATAAAAGGAAGAAGATTAGTTTGACATTGAAGGACTGAGAAGGTTTTTTAACAGTATTTAGAAAAAAAGGAAAAGTATAAATCCTAGCTTATGCCAAAACTTCTCCCACCCTTGGCTCCACTGTAGGTTGTATAGGTATGCTAGATTTGCAAGTAATTTGTTATTGAAAAAAAAGACCATTAATTTGTTTTCTGTTAAAGAAATAAAACACGTAAATAACTCCCCATTCTTTGACTTTGAAGTGTCAGGTGTCACTTTACAGTGCTAAGTTTATTAGCCTTAAAAGCATTTTTCTTCTTTACTTTGTGCCACTGCTCTTTTTATCATGTGTCAGATTTATGGAAATTTTAACTAAGGTTTCAGAGTGCCCTGTTTATACCACAGATGGTGTATTTTTAATGTATATATTTATTTTTATTTACTATTTTCTCTTCCCTGACTCAGAAATTTAATGAGCTCTCCCACACCTCATACCCAGGGGAAGTAAGAAGACTGAAGAGGGCACATTAAAAGCAGTAGGTGATTTTATAGCTGTTATATGTGAAATATGCTATTTATAACAGTGAAATTGAAGTCTGCGGCCACTATAAAAATGCTCAAAGTGAAGATGAGATACCTTTAATTGTGGGGAAGAATTACTTCTTCACAAGTCATCCCACTAAATTTAACAAGAATTCCTGTGGAACAACTGTGTGTAAAAACTTAGTGACTATTACATAGTAACACAACATAAAATTTAAAAAAATTATTTGGGTTGGAAGAGATGTTAAAGCTCATCCAGTTCCATCCCCTGCCATGGCCAGGGATGCCTCCCACCAGACCAGGTTTCTCCAAGCCCCATCCAGCCTGGCCTTGAGCACTCCCAGGCATCCAGGGGCAGCCACTGCTTCTCTGAGTACCCTAAGCCAGGGCCTCAGCACCCTCTATGACACTCCTTTGTAGAGTTCACCATGTTAACTGAGTGTCACAGATTGGACAGGTATTATTCCACACACACCTTTGCAGTCTTGCCACTACAATAACGTTGTTTCTTCTTCTGACTGCAGAAATGTTGATATCAAACGAATTTTGGAGACAATCTGCTGTGCCTCTATTTACACATCAGCTGGGGAAGGATGTCTTCTGTATTACTCAGTTAACTTTGCAGTTATTTCCATTTTCCCCCTATGGCTTCAAAGAAGTCAATAAGCAATTGATAAATCTTCTGTCGCCCTGGGCAATTAATCGGAGTTACACAGCATTGACTGCATCAATTCTGTGTATGTGAAAAGCAAAAAATTGATTTCACAAATTTACTGGTACATATTGATTTAGTGCCTCTTCCCCAGGCTATTCCCATTTAATGTTTTTGTGAGGTCATTAAAAAAAAAAAATCAAGACTGTCAAATAAAATCTTTTTCTTCAGAGCTTTATCTGTTACATTATTTTGCAAGTATTTTTAGCCTAAGCAATATGTTTTCAGGCTGAGCTTCAGGCTTGTAAGATTTTCATCATCTAGAAAGTAAGCATAAACAAACTGACCCAACCAACCATTAAGTGAAGGTGTTTTCAAGGTTCAGGGTCCTTTTAAAAAGTGAAAATTCCACCTGCAAAAATCCTTACTGAGACTTCACAGGCTCAAGATGAGTTTACAGACAAATCAAAGTACTCGTGTATCTAACCATCCAATTTGCATCTGCATGCACCTGATTGGCAGCTGAATACCATGAACATCCATAAAAATTGTTAGTCCAAGCAGCCAGATTTGTTCCTAGGACAGAACTTCTGGCAGAGGATCACAGAGATAAATGTAGCAAAAGTAAATTGAATGTATCAAAAAATAGCAGCCTTTTGGGAAATTTGTCCTGATGCACCTGTAGCTCGCAGCTCATCACCCACATTTGTGAAGACACAATAGGCAGAAAAGCAAGGAAAATTACTTTTCTATTTTTTTTTTATATTAACTCGTTTTTTTTGTTAAAAGTAACATTGAATGGGAAGTAATTTGGTTCTGCATCCTCTTTAGTCTCATCCTCTTTCAGGCCTTATAGCCAGCAGTGTGGGTTTGATCTCATTGTCAGCACAGTGATACTCTGTGAATCCTTTTGTTTCTTTCTTATAGAGGCTCTTTCCCAGAATCTCCTGTCAGGACCAACCAACAAACTGAGGCTGTTGCAAGAACAGCTAAAATGAGATTTAGAAATTCACTAAATACCTCTTTTGCAAAAGTATGACTTATCCCCTGCTCTTCAAACGTGGAAGTAAATTGCCATTTTTTCATCTTTTTTAAAAAAGGAAATAATATGTACAGGGTGAATGTATGTAAGTGCTGTGCTGAGTGTCCCTGTGAAGGGAGTGAGGCTGAGAAACAATAGGGTTCTTACCTATTTTTAAAGTTCAGTAGACTGTCTTTTGGAGCAATATTGCATCCAGAACTCAAAACCTCAAGTCAAAAATCTAAGTGAAAATTTGATTGTGTGGAAATGAAGTCTATGTGCATCATCTGATATATACAAAAGAGTAAGGTAAGAATATATCTGCAATCATAACCTAAGACCACCAAAGCTGATCCCTCCATATGCAAGCACCAGCCTGATATAAACCAAAAGATGCTTTAAGGTCTCTGGATGCAATAAACTCGATTTGTTCCTCCACCCCCAGACCATTGTACCTTTGCTTGCTGAATTAGGCACCAATCTCTGCTGAGAAGCCTTTCCTGTGTCTGAACACTCATTAGGTCCCACAGGCTCCAAAAACCCACTTGGTGCAGTGACTGTCCAGGGCTTGAACAATCTGCACTCAGTATCTTCTTCAGTCAAACAAAAAAAAGGAATAGATTTCCAAGAGTGTCTGCTCTTAATTGCCTGTATAGAGCAACAAGATCTCTGAAAAATGAAATGAAAATTCAGAACACTGTTATCTATAAATGCGTGGTAAGTATTGTGTACTGAGGTACAATTTAATATGTGAATTACAGTAAAAGAAACCAGAAATAACAAAAAATATTTCCAACTGTGTAACTGATCTCAGGAACTCCATATGTATATATCAATTGTGAGAGAATGATCAAAGTAATTTTTAATAGAAACTTACAAACTGAAATTTAACAGGATGACTTGTCAGCTTGATATCCACCAAGTCAATGATCCCATGACAACTAATTATTTAAGCAGTGTTGTTGTAGTGACAATGTCAATCCCATAAAATGTTTCCATTTTCCATTTGACAGAATAAAGGATCCCTATTTATTCTAGTAATGACTGCCCTTAAACAATGAAAAGATGTTCTCTGAAGTATTTCCAAAGGGACAATAAATAAATAGTTCTTCTTATGTTGTTCAATAGTTGCACTTTATCATCCACTGAAAATTTTAGAAAATAATATTTAACTCTTTTTAAGTACTTTTTAAGAAACACTAACTTGCTACTAGAAAGATCTTTCTCTAGTACTAAAAAGAAAACACAAACGACCATGACAATATAACAGAAATAAAGATTTTACAATGACAGATATAAACAAAAGAATAGGTACTGAAAAAGTTGGAAACTATTCATTCTTTCTAAAAGTTGCTTTGATATCTTTACGAATACAATTACGATTTCAATATAGTTCTTTTGTCTGTGCTGTCCTTGCTCTGTAACTTACCATTCTTTTTGTGAATATGACTTTTATAGTTTATAAATGTATAATTTTCATAATATTACAAATGAAAGCTGCATAGAATTCTGTTTCACTTATATGAAGAATTTTAAAAGGCCTATTTTACTTTAATAAAGAAATGCAATCTGCTAATTTCGTGTTTACATTGATAAACAAACTGAAAAACACAAAAATACATGGTTGTTACTTTTCTATATTTTCTCAAACAGATTACAAACACCAAAATATAAAAATAAGGACAAGCTTTACAAACACAAAGGATATTAGGGATCAAATTAAAATAGAAAAGATACGTGGGAGGCAGCTCCTTCTTCAGCTATCCTATTAGAGAATTAAATAAATACAGCTTTTAAAGTAATACATTAATTAATCAACTTTAGCAGCAACATCACCATTACAAAATTCTGAGCTGTAAGGACGTAGCATCAACTCATTTCAAACTATCAGGCTACGTACAACAGGAAAAGAGTATTTTACTGTCATATATTGTAATTTATAACCTGCTAAAGGTCTAATGCCAAGCCTCATATCAGGTAGCACTTCACTGATAAATAATTCAAGTTCCTTGAATTTTGGTGGATGCAGAGTTGAGAGAGAACATGAAAACCTGTAGTTCTCACCTGTCACTTCCACGCCCTTAATGTCAACTGCCCACACCATCTATACTCCACATCATCAGCCACTGCTGCCTCCATGCCTGGTGTGACTGATGCAGCATTAGTAACCAAAGGCAACAACACAAGGGTGGCAGATGTTGAAAATGCCATCACATTCATTTTAGGGAAAAGAAAGATTGAGACTGCTCTGTGGTAAGAAATTCATCCTGGAAAACAAAGATGCTGCTCACTGTCATGTAACAAAGCAGTGGATACTGGGCTGTTCAGAAAGCAGATCACTATAAAATTTCCAGTGTGAGGAGATTCTGTTTCCCAATGTAATTTCCATTTTATGCTTCCAGTTTTTAACTTTTGAATTCTTCTTGCCTCCACACAACAGATCAACAAAGAGCTGGTAACAAAAACGTTTTAAGACCACTGTGGTCATAGATGTGATTTGTGCCAGTCAAGAGAAAAGGCTTACTTGTAACAATCAGTTCAATTTCAGAAGTTTAGAGGAATTCTCAAGAACGAACAAAATTAAAACCAAACACTTTCGTACTGCATCCCTGCAGTAATGATGGAAATAAAATCACCTGTTTGAATATTCCTCTTTGTTTTGCTCAGTATTGACTGAAGTGATTCCAAGATGCAGAACAGGAAAGAAGTATCATTAAAAGCTTCACACCAAAATTTGTGACCACCTTCCCAGGAAGAAAAGCTTAATTCTTTTTGAAATATAAAACATCACCATTCCTACAAACCAGAACACAACCCAGAGCAGGACCACGAGGTTATGGTCTCAGCAAACAAAGACCAGCATCACTATCTTGATACAAAGAAAATCAACATCAGCCTGCACTGTACTATCCTGAATTGATAACAACTGAAAATCGTCAGTTGGTATGTTTAGGCACGATATGTATTGGAGCTATTTACCAATGAAAAAACTGTAAGAATTGTAGAACTAAGCCCACACCCTTTGCGGCATTTAAAGCCCATGCTCCCATTCAAATGAAACGTCTCAGTGCCATTTCCAAAAAGGATTAAAATGCTCAAGAAACATTCAGATAATTGGAAAATAATTACATGCTAAAACTACCAAGAACAAAGAAAAAGTGTGTTACACCTATCATGTAATTCCCTAACAGTACAAAAGAAATTACATTTTAATGGTATTACAAATATTGCATTTATTCAGTGTGTATGATTTATTATTAAAACAGTAAAATGAAATATTCTGTTTAATCACATGTATTCAAAGTAGCTTCCTTGGCCAAAAACGCAAAACTCAATTTTCTTTTTAGCTCTCTCCACAAAGATTCCCTCCCAGCCAGGGACTCTGCCATGCTCCATGCTGAGCACTGCAGTTCAGCATGGCACCACTTCCCCCCCACCCCCGTGCCCAGCAGCTTCTGCCCTCCGACCCAGCTTTGCTAGGGATCTAATTCAAAACCCACTGAACTGAACAGAAAGGTCTCTATTGATTTCTCAGAGCTGTGGACCATCCTTCTCCAAACAGCAAGCAGCAGTTGATGCAGACACCACTGAGTTTGGAGTTTAAGTTTTCCATGTACTTCAGAAGTCTTAAGAACCAGCTCCACCTTTTTTTCATTTCAGAAGCTTATATTTTCTATGTAAATCAGTACTAAAAATAGTTGAAAAACCTCTTTATTTACAAAACCCCAATATAGATTTGAAGAATCTCTCAGAATAGATGACGTTTTCAGATTTTTTTAAATCTCTGGAGTCATTTTCTAACAGCACTAATGCCAAAGACAAGGAGAGAGGGTTTTGACTAATGGACACCTCAGCCAGATCCAAGGAGCTAGTCAGGGACAGCAGGGGCAACACAGCCACGACACAGTGGCATCCTAAACAGGTTCCCTCCAGGGCAGCAGCTCAGTTCAGGCAGAGCAGGCTCTTAAGAGTCTGCCACTTCTAAGGAGCTGTTCAGAGGTGCTGCAAGTAACTGTGGATGTGCCATGTGGATCTGCACTAAGATGGGTTGCTGCTGCCAATGTTAGCATGTCCTAAAACTCCCTTTGCCACAACCATCTCCTAATTTATTCCTTTCATTCACCTTTTCCCTCCTCTCTCTTTTTGTGGCCTTCAGCTGAGGCCAGCCCACTTCATCATTATTGATCTTATGTTCATTTTTCTATCTACAAAGTCTCTGCAAGGATATACTTTGTATGGTGAAGGAAGTCTTGATGTGTAAAAAGAAAATGAGAATTTTCAATTCTATCTGAAAACAGTATCAACATCAGATATTGAATGGTCATTCAACTGTCACCAAAGTTCTAGTAAACATCAGTAAAAGCTGGTTTTTTTTAATTATGCATATACCTTCAGTAAAAGTGAGAGTATATTGTACAAATTTACAAAAAAAAAAAAATCCCAAACAAAACCCCCCAAAAACTCACAAACAAGCAAATCAGCACAAACCCACCAAAAACAAAGCACATTTTAGGGCTTCTACTTCTCAGTAAAAATTTTTCCAGGGAGTTGCAGTTCAAAGATATTAACTAATTACTACTTCAATAGACATTCTTTATCAGCAATGTAAAAATTTGTTGTCATAGGAAGAATATAAGAGAAATTAATTGCTGGAGACTTAATTTCAAAAATAAAATTAAAAACAGGCATACATGCAATGAAAACTAAAGAACTAGAGAATAAAAAGTAAGAAGAATAAAAAAGTAAGCAGATATCTTAATGCATAGTTTTTTATACTGAATATTTTCCAAATGAAAGATTCAGCGTATTAATGTTTTATTGTTGTGGGAATAACTAGGTGTAAGTCAAAAGAATGAGCTACTACATACCACATCAAGTAGGTTAATTTTCCACTAAAGTAAAGTTAGTGATTTAAAGAGCAATGTGAAGTCTGACTGTGTTAACAACAGTTCCGTTATCAAAGTCTTCGATTACGTTTTGGTTGTTGTTATGAGACTCCATCTGCATATTGATTTTATATGGTGCTTGCAATTGGTACTCCCCAAAAAAGTCTCGTGCATTTTTCACCTGTAACAGGCTCCACTCAAGCAGCAGGAGCCCTTGAGTGAGAAGGAAAATGTTCCCTGTTACTACCCAGTCACTTTTATTTTTCTTTCTCTCATGTTCAATTATACAAACACAGAAAATACAAATATTGCCTTTTTCCCATCCCCATGTTCCAGGTCCCACGTTATCCTGCCACAGAGATCATCATACTTTATTTTCTAGTCCATCCTTTAAACTCACTGTACTGCAGCTGTTAAGGTGCTGCTGTCTCCTGCTGTAGAAACTAGAGGAATGGTACTCGAATTTAAATTCAAATAACTGTTGAATCAACAAAACCCATACTGCCTAACACTGAATATAACAGCTCTTTAAGAATTTTGTAAAGTATCTTTCATGGACCAAACATCACTTTATTGGAAACTTTTCCTGACAACAAAAATAGACATACTACTGTTCTATATCCAAAGCTGTACTGAGGGGAAGGTTCAACCTTCATTGGATACATTAAGTGCTGCACAATAATAAAGCAAAACCTCTTCCACTACATTTTCAGAAAGAGCTAGTTAGACTGTCTGGGAACTGACAGTGCCTATCTCAGCCTTCCTGAATATTTCTGGGCTTTTCAGGTCAGATTATCTAACTCTCCTCAGAGCCTACCCAGTCGAATGGTGACATCTTTTTTTACTGGGCCAAAGATAAAGAAAAATGTTAGAGTGAAGTGTAGTGGAGAAAGACATCATGGTTAAAAATACTGAAAAGAAATTTAAATGTTATTCTTCCTCTACTTAACCAGCTGATTGCGGTTCCATCAAATTCAGAGAAGCAGCACTCAGTGTTGGGTTATCATTACAAAACTTCCCCTTAGTAAAGTAGGTCATGTAGCAATAATATGATGAAACTTGCTGGCATTTGGATTAAAAAAATAGCAAATATATTAATTCAAAAGGCAAAGTACATCAGAGCTTGCCTGAATCCTAAATCGTTCCCATCAACTCCAAGGAACTAGAGGCTGAATGGATTGCAGTTTTTGTTATCCTCTACCTGCCTGTGATTAAAACTGCAGTCATTAAATGTTTCGTCTAGAAAAACAATCAAGTTTTCTGCTCCTGTGCATTTCCTTGGATGGGAAAGGATGGCAAACCAAACCCTCGGGTTTGCTTTGTGTATGGCACTTGAACCACGTAATGCATGTCTGCTCCATGATCACTGGTAAGAGAGAAACCATCCTTTCACAGCTGCTGCACTTGTCCATCTGTTCTGGTAACAGGTGTCTTATTTTCTAGATATTGTGAAAGACACATTGAATCTTCAACCTCCTATAGAAAGTAATGGCAATCCCTACTGTTATATACACAAAACCAGCGCCTACATGAGTTATAATGTGTAAATATATTTTGTCCCCAGATTTTCCTCTAGTCAATCCTTGCTTTCCTTGTATATAGACTCAGCAATGGTTTTTCTCTCCTATTTGTTCTTTTTATTTCCTCTGTCTCCATTTTGGCATAGTCAGTCTCTTCATCTCTTTAGCTTCAATAACACAAAAGTCTGAAACACTTGTAACCACAGATGGCCATATTTTGGCCTCTGTCATAAGACAGAGTCTCCTAGGCCTCATTTTAAAAGGATCTTTCTTAATGAATTTTGTATCTTATGGTTGTCATGCAGTGCCTTTCTTTCAGTATTGTAACAAATGCTTGTCAATAAGGGGAATTTGCCGCTGAATCCTTGATAATGCCCTTTATTCTGCGGTTCTCTGCAGATTTGGAGTAATCCAGTTCTGTATTTGTTCAATTAATGTTACTGTGCATTTCATGCTGGACATTCAGTCATCTTAAGCTCCTCAGTCAAATAAAAGGAGCTTAATTTTCTATCGCCTTAGGATTTGAAGGTTTATAAATGAAAGATAAAGACTTAATCCTGGTTGATCAGTTTAGTGAAAACTGTTTTTCTATACATGATATCAATCCCATAATTTCTGCAGTTTTAAAAAAATGTCAAATCATGGTTCAGCCTGAAGCCGTGGAGAAAAACAAGAGGTACATGCACATTTTGCATAAAAATAGGTGAACAACAATTTATTGACTGACAGAGCTTAAAAAAAGGTGAAGTTTTGCTTTGCTGAAGGTAGTGTTTGTTCAGGAACAAGGTAAATTTTGCAGATACAGATAGATATAGATATTATTTATTTATTTGTTCAAGGTTGAGAGAACCCCTAAGCACATTCTAGCTTGAGTCTATTCCCCAGCACAGGGCACAGCTGTGGAAGTTAATGCAACCAACACAGTGCACAGTGTCATTGCACATCAGGAATCCCACAGTTCCATACTGTTCCAACAGCCTCTCATGAGAGCTGTACCTATGGGGATTTAACCAAATCCTACTGAAGTCAGCAGCAGCACTTCCAGTGATCAGGACAATTCTGTACCAGTTCCATGATGAAATGAAGCAACACTGCCCCTCTTTTGTGATCTGTATCACAGAATTGCCTATTACTTCAGTGTGCCTCCCAGTGACAAACAGCTCCTCAGGAACAGCAAAAACAGGTTCTTAAAACTGAGGGTACAGCACCATGGTAAAATTTCAGCAAAGTACTACATAAACAAGAAAGGAGATTTGTGACTTTGTGTTTCAAGTTAAGATATAGCAGGACACTTTCTCCTTATAAGGTTGCTTCTGTGTGCCATTGATTTTGCAGTTTATTATTAAAGTGTCTTACAAGAGAAATGGCAAGTGGATTTGACACTGGGAGACATATTAATGGCATGAAACCTTAGAAAAATGGTCACTCTCATAGTTATTAATCAGACTGAGCTACGGCATGAGCCTACCTCCCCTTGCTCCCCTTTGCTTTGACAAAGAAGCAAATCCTCTGGCATCCTCCAACTCATTTTAAGAGTTCTGCAACTGTAGATTTCCCTCCTGCTCATGAAACAAACTGCTTCTTCAAGAACTTTCACTGTGGTTCCCAAGCAGCACTTACACTCATGACTGTACAATAGCATAATACATTAAAAAGTAATAAAAGCTTGTTTCTTTCTTTAAAAAAATTTAAAAATACAAAAGTTTCATTCCTGTAGTGAGCTGTGATTATTTCTAATTGAGGTCTCTGGAGAAGGAAGAAGGCATGGCATTTGAGCCAATTGAGCCTCTCTATTCCAAAAGGCTTATTCCTAATAGCATTGAGGGGGAAAATTGATTCTTTTGATCTTGTATTTTAATCTTAAATTTTAATTTTAACCATAAAACTTTAATAACTGTCCTCTAGGCTTCAAAGAGAACAACACTAAGTATTTTCTGCACACTACATATTACACGTGTAAAGTCAGATTCCTTTGTATCTGCAGGAACTGTGAGGGCTGATTATTAAATTAGTAATGACCAGAAGTCAATGGCTTTCAACCACTTGGAGTGCCTGTTGTATCTCAAGCCAATAAAAATAAAATCACTCTTGTCCATGTTGAGTCCTTATTTGCAAAAGCATCATGGCTTTTTAAAATAATTATGCATATCGATTTCATATGTATTTGGAAAAAATGCAGGATTTCCCTAAGGAAACCTAATGAAAGTTTCACAAGGTTGAAATGCAAAGTAATTAATTGTGTCCTTTCAAGATCTTAAAATCTGATAATTAATTTTATATGGTACTAAGAAACATATACCAGCTGGTGCAATAATTTCACCATACAGCTGGTAAGCAAAAAATTCTCTGATATGAGCTCAAGAGGAGAGAAAGTGAGTTCTTTTAAAAGGCAGTTATTGCAACCTGAACAGTTGTCACAGCGTACTTAGAAATGACCAGCAGCTCTATTTAGCAAATCAGAGATTTGATTTTTATCTGAGCAGGAAGGAAAAACTGTACTGAAGTTCTCCTGGCAGAACAACTTCACAAATTACAGTAATTTATGAGCCAGCTGACTTGGTGTAATGTGCATGTCTGCCCTGCCACAGGACAGAGGGTACCTGTGAGAAGTGTGCTGCCTTCTGCAGCATATGCAGCTTATACACCTAGACAGCACCTTTGGCTTTCAGTGGCAGCAAATGTTATTCCCTCTGATGACATAATTACCCAGAATAGAAGCAACCACGGAAGAAGTTAAACTCTGCTTCATTTTACAGTATCAGCTGTTTGCCTACAGTTCTTAGTTTAAAAGGCCAGGAAGGTTTCCAGTATTTGCAAAATGTGCTACTATGAGGCGGTTAAGGCAAAAAGGAAGGATCATTCTGAGACTATAAAGATCTCTTTCATTTCCAATTCCCTTTAATGCAATCCAATCTCCCTTCTATTCATGAAGCAATTTACTTGCATTTTCCAGGCAATAAAAAGTGGGGGGAAAACTTTTTGGTAAATGATTCTACACCTGCATATGTTGTTTGTAAATCATTTGCTTGTCAACAAGGTCGGACAGCCTTATAGAAAGTTCAGACCAGCCAAATTCAGAAAGTATTATTCGTGGCAATTTTTATACAAAACTATTGGGTTTTTTCTTTTGTTGCTATGATGTAAGATTGAAAACAAATACTGATGGTGTTTAAACCAGGGTGAAGAATGATCTACAAGTACATTACTGAGGCTTCTTATTGCTCTATCTCCTGTCTGGGTGTCTACCACACCACCAGCACAGAACTTTCCTTAGTGCCAGTAACACCATTGCTCTCATTCCAACATGCTGCTGTCAGCTTTTATAGAGGTCAGCATGGAGAACAGGACTATGGCTGCACCTTCTCATCTCCTCCAGCCTCAGGACAGATCAAATCATGCCTTGTTACCCACATCACTGTGAGTATTACAGTGATTTATTCAGCATAAAGCTGCTGGAATGCTACTGCAGGGACATGAGAGCTTACAGACAATGAACTGAGTCAAAGGCTGAATGAAGGCATCTTTGGATTAAAAACATCCACTTACAATAAAAAGTTAAAATCAATCAGTTGTCTTTTATAGTTCTGCAAATAAAGGTGGCTATTTCTGAAGTAAAACAGTTCACTTAGCTGCTGTTCTGAGATACAGCATATATATTCATCTCAACATATCATATTAAGAGGCTTGCTCCTCAGTCCTTCTTATAGCTCTTCCTTTGGATGTCTAGGCAGAAAACACCCAGAAAGTAAATTTTCAAAGCACTGTAAAATGATGTTCTTAGAAAACAGAACACACTGTGTTGTCAGGAGATGTAAAATAATATTGTTAACTTTGGTAATAAGTTTACTTGAATCACAGCACAAGGGAAATGGTCCCATTGTTAGGAGGTCTATTGAAAAAACATTGTAGCTGATAATCTCCACACACACACACACCCACACACCCACACACCCCTACTTGAGGTGCAACCCACATCTGCTGAGAAACGCTAAGGGATTCGGCATGAGTATTTCACTGAATCCAAGTGGGACTTCTGAGAGGTAATGTTACTTTTGGTTGGAGTTTTGGAGACAGGCACACGACTGAACAAACCAAATTCATGCAACAGCAACACAAGTTTATTCATGGACACCTCCTTTAATGGGGAGGTTCAATTCCTACACTTGAACACTCAATTGGTTGAGGTCTCAACACTGGCCAGCTCACTGGCAAACTAGATGTCTGCATTCAGGATTGAATGGGATTGGCTGGGGTCCCCGGCTTGAATTTGAATCCCACCTATTATTGCCTCACCTGGGGACTTGTTTACTTCTACTCTTTAAAGAGCTAGGCAAGCTAAATTGGGGTTCTGTAATCAAATTTATCTGTGCAGCTTCAGACCAGCTGTAGCTGTCACAAGGTACCTTTACACACACAGATATAGATGTACACATCTCTGTATGTGTGAATTGAATATGGTACGAATACTGTTATCATTAATCTACAATTAAGTCACAGTAATTGTAGCAAATCCTATTAAATCAGTTATTAAATATTAAATTAGTCAAGTAGTAGTGCTGCTAAATCCTTTTGAATCCTTACCTTTTGCATCCATATCCTTTGCACCCTTACTCTTTTTCAGCCTGTATCCATGCAAACTATTCAAAATTGATTCAAATCCTGTTTTCCTATGTATGATGCATCTATGCGCTAAGAAATAGAGTGAACCTTGCCACAGAACTCTGTTAAGTTGCACTTCCACAAATTTGCAGTGATTCTTTAAGAGGGGCCAGTAGATCAGATGGGAATATCTAAGTATTGGAACACTGAAACCAAGCAAGACCTCCAAGGGAGAAAACAACTGCTGACTTAAGACTAGTGGACAAAGACAAGCTGAAAAGTAGTAACTGAGAACAGGTAGGATTGTGTAAAACATTAATTGTTCAATTCCACCCCAGCAATGAGCAGCAGAACTCCTTTGCTCTTGCTCAGCCCCACCCTGTGATCCTGTGCACTATGACAGACTGGCTGTGCACTGACAGAACACCTGCCTGCAAAGGAAAAACTTTCCAAATTCAAAGCTTGTCCAAAGCATCAGTTATTGCCTATACACATTTGATTTAATTCTCTCAAAATCTTAGGCTGATGTACATTACTTGGTGCAGTGCAACACTGACATGAAAGCTGTCACTGATTTTCTAACTTCTCTAATGTTGATTTAATTATATTATATTTAAGAACATGCAACTAACATAGTAAAAAAAAATCATAGACTCATTTAATCAAATTCTATTATCAGAAAAATAGCTTTTATTTTTAACCAGCTTCAGATAGGAATTCTGTATTTCTAGGCTAAAACACTGCCTTTTTTTCTTTTTCCAAAGGCATTCACACAGAGAACATTTTAATTTTCCACACTATAGCTATGTTGACCTTCTAGACCTTGCAAAGTAAAGTATTTATGATCCGAGAGTTTTTTTATGGTATTGTTTCAATATTTTGTTAACATTTGTATTTCTTGCTGATGTTTTTGGCATTAAAAATCACTCAAGCTGTGCTGAAATATAATGATAATCGCTGAACCATAGTATGGATGGATAATTCAGTTCAGGAGGTTATTCTAGCTCATCATGTACACAAAGGCTTGAAAGAAAATGCAGAGGATTCTCTGTTCTTAACATGTGCACTATTCAATCTCTCTTTAAAAAATATCGTGACACGGAGAAGACTTCACTTACATATCAAAATATGCAGCTTTTGTCTGCAGAGCCAGGCAGGCAAAACAAGAATCCAGAATGCACACACAAAAACACCTTTCATGGTCTTCCCCAAAACACAGTGCCTTTTAGATTCAATTGATCATAGAAAACTCAAGTCTGTAGTGCCTCCTTTTTAATTTCTTCCAGTAGCAAAGCCTGCCACTCATTAATTCATTGCATCTCAAAATATTATAAGCAGGTCACAAAATGTTACTGTGTTAGTTTTGCTACAGGCTATGCTGTGTCTTACATTTATCCCCATCTTCTTTTTCTTTTCTAATTCCCATAATCCATTCCCTCTTTTGTCTTTTTCTTGTCTTTTCTGGGGTCTTTAATGCCAGAGGTGAAACTTGTGTGGAGGAAGCCAATTCTGCCTCATCTTGATCATTTTGATGCTTCTATAATGCGATGACTCTATAAACTTCATTCATAGTCTCTCCTGAAGCTGACAATTTTGCAAATTCTAAGGGGACCAGCGTCAGAAAATCAGACATAGATCTCTGCTTTTTTGGGTTGGCCAGTTCTGCCTTCAATATCCACCACCTGAGCTGCTCAACTCAGCATGTTAATTAAATACAGGCTTCCAGTCTCCCAATAATCTCTGAAATGAGACTACATGAATGCAGAAAATCTGTCTTGGCATCAAGTGCTATGCCACCAATTTGGAGTTTACAGTGCTATGAGACACAAATTTGCCCCTTTATAGCCGTGAACCCTTTCTTTTGACTGAATACCTAGCCACATCTGTGTCCTCTGGATTTCTGAACAATGCTTTTATATGAAGTGCATGATAACCAGTCTGGACTACGTAAGAAGATAATGAAGTAATCCGTAAAGATTATAACATGGCATGAGTTCAGATGACTTATTGCAGTGATATCTAAATTAAAAAGCAGAGAGTGAAACGTAGCTGAGCATGGATCCTAAACTCTGTCATTCTGTTTTATACAGGGTGCTTTCAATAGAATTTTTCTCTAATAGTCAAGTTTTGATGAGAAAACCTTCACTGCCCCCATTCAGGATATCGAAAATAAAAGAGCTCAGAAACAAGAGTTAAGAAATATTTTAGACTCCTCTATTATTCATTTCACTTCATAATGTTAATATGTTCTATTTCTGAAATATAAATTGATACACAATAATAGGATCAGCAACCCAGTGGGTACAAGAAGGCAGAGCATTTGCAACATTTTAAGTCATTAAAAATGAACTCAGCTCTAACATAGATCTATATTTTTATGGTTTTCCATGAGACATTTAATTAAGTTCTCATCACAATTCAAAAAGTCTAATGAAAAATATAGTCATAATGCTGGATTCCCACCTCTTCCCAGCTCATATTCCCAAAGGAATTTGATATATTAATGAATAAGGATTAATTGTAGCAAGCAGTAGAAACACTTATGCCAAGGTTTTTTATTTCTTTTTTCTATCCCAGTCAAGCATGATTTTCTCATGCATTAGGATTGCAAAAGTAGTTAATACATTACAGGTAATGCCCATTTCTCCTCATGAGTTTTTATGGATAAATTTTGTAACAATTACAGAGTCCTATAAATTGTGTAAAATTAGCTGTTCAGCTACCAGTCTAAAATAAGCTGCCAGGAGCCTTAGCTTACTTTGAGGCCTGATACATAAGTTTACTAGGGTACAAATATTTGCCTTTTTGTTTGTTTGATTGTTTGGTTTTACAAGCCTGGAGATACAATGACATTTGTTGAATGTGTGCTATGAATAGTCACCTTTTTACATCTACATATTACACACAAAAATTGTTTTGTACCCTAAGTACAAATAATAATATCACTGTGGGGAAACCCCACCAGTCATGATGCACACAATTCCTTCATATATATGTAAAATATTTGGTCTGCTTTTTTAATAGCTTCACTTCCTACATTCATGATTTTCTGATTTAATTTAATAAGTGGGCTTCTTATACCTGTAAGAGAGATGCTGGGAAACAAATCAAGATAAATTATTATATATTTTTTTAAATATCAATGCTTTAAAATAATTTCATATTTTAGGCAGACATGAGCCACCATTTTGAAGATTTGACCACACTGCAGGTGACCTTGTGATGATTGACATCTGCTCTGTTCTGAAGAGTGTCTGTACTTAGTACACAACCAATTCCTTCTCAGGGAGCTTCCGTTTGCATGAAGTAATGCCACTCCAAAAATCAGCCTGAGAAAGTCGCCATGAATTTGCATTAAATCACATCTTATTTCATTTTAGAGTTCTGTTTAAAATCTGAGTGTTGTTTTTCCTCAATGCCTCCTGAAAATCCTCCTGGAATCAGGATCGGTGTAGAAAGGACCATCTTCTTTATAGATTATAATCTCATTAAATCTAATCCTGCTTTTGACTGGCTGTACATGAGCTGCATTTTTTCTTGCAAATATACAAGAACTAATGAAGTCTTATGGACAAAGCTCTGTGCTCAGAGAAATAACTAGAAAAAGAACGGCTTAAGTGCCATTCTGTATTTCAGTTTTCCGGCTGGGATTTGGATGGTTTAACATTTATTGTAGAACAGTGAAAAACTGTATTTATTATGTGGAAAAGTAAGATTGCTTTTCTTCATAAATTTAGCTTTGTCACAACTATGTACCCATTTGTTATGAGTACGATTGCAAAGAGACCATCAAGTTCAGCAGCACCAGCAAATCCAGGTTATTATTTTCAGTCTGAAAACTTGTGTCTAGCTTTAGTAAAATTCAAATAATGTTCACTTTTACGATTACAACAGTAAGAACAAATCATTGGTTGACATTTTTATCCAAGTGTGGATTCTGAGGACTAACAATTTGCCAATTTGTCTATAGCTTCTATCCAAATTCTTCTGGAGGATAATTGGTGTTCATTGTGACTTTGTGAATCTATTTTCTATGTTAAGAAACACGTATGGACCTGTTAATCACATATCTCTGTCCTTCACCGATCTAGAAAGCTTCAGTTCTTATCTGCAAATTCTCTAAATTCTACAGTCCCATCATTCCTGAAATTCATAGTCTTTTGTTGAGTTTTCACATTTCTTTTGAAAATGAAACTGAGGCTTTCACAGCCTAACTTTAACTTTGGAGATTTCATATTCCCTGATTCTTTTCCATAGTCAACAGAGGAAGATGATAAGGAAACAGCCTCAATAGCCAGGAGAGATTTAGATTGGATGTTAGGAAAAATTTCTTCACTGCAAGGGTTGTCAGGGACTGGAACAGGCTGCCCAGGGAAGTGGTGCAGTCCCCATCCCTGGAGGTGTTGTGTACATGTGGAACTTGGAGACATGCTTTAGTGGTGGACTCAGCAGTGCTGAGTTGGACTTTGTGGTCTCAAGGCTCTTTCAAAGCTAAAAGATTCTGTAAATATATTTCTCTGAATACCTCCATGAAGGGATCTCTGTTGACTTTTACCAGAACACAAGGGAATTAGCTTCTCCAAGAAAATGTGCACCTGTGTATCATTATCTTGAATTCTGCAATCACACAAATGCTTTGGAGTACTTGGTCCATGTGTCCTCTTCCCTCACTCACCAATAACTGCTTTGCATTTCTTCTTAAATATCAAAATTTTTGCATGTATAAAGAACGTCACTGATTTGTTCAACACCTGTTCACAGGACCCTCATACAGGCTGAGTAGGAAAACCATTCATGCAAACGTACTTACCCAACAGAAATAATTTTAAGGTTTATGCAAAAAGACAGAGCAGTACTTCCAAAAGAGTAGTTTCATGGCTTAAGTGTTCCTTTAATAAGGTTTTCATAACCTCATGGCACAATTACTTCCCAATTTCTATGTATTTTTTTGGAGAACACTAAGTGAAAGAAAATCACCATTTCAAGGGCCCAAGTGAATACACAGCCATACTGGAGTTGTGTGGATACATTTAGGGACTGTTTTAATTCAGAGTCAAAAAGGGGCTAACAAACTTGCCATTTTTTAAGTTTTAGTCTGTTTACCTGCCCTTTGTATTTGTGTTTTGGGAGATATTTATATTATCTCTTCAGCACTACACTAACCATCAGGTTGACTGTTCCCTGTAGATCTGCTGACTCAAAATAATGACTTGTAGGGGAGCTCTAATGACAGAACAAGGGGCAATTACAGACACAGCATGAGCCTTGGAATAACTGTGTGATGTATTTTGTGCAGTTGGTTGACCCTGTGTTTAAGTTCATTTGGGCTCTGCTGCTGTAGATCTGGCCTATGCCTGAAGGTATATGGCTTGTTAATCTCAATATAAGAAGACAGAACAGATTAGATCAAATCATTGTTCAGACAAAAGCAAAACTGCTCCAATACTGGGACAATAAACGATAGCAAAGATATATGACTCCAAAATATTCTTTTGCCTACAGACAGTAAGATCTGAGGCTGTAAAAACAGATTATTCAGCCATTTTTAATGTTGATCTCCATGTATGAAAAAAGAGAAGGCGACTTTTTTCCTTAGAGATTGGAAAAGACTATCAAGAATTCTGAATGGTCAGAATAAATAAATTTATACAGGAAAAATCTCCCCTGAGAATTGGTCTATGAACCAAGGGCAAAACCAATCAGACGATGTCCCTTCATGTTCTTGCCTCTCTGAAATACAACCCTGCTGCAGTTGCTCAAGACAGAAGAGCTTTTTTGATAACTTGTCATAATCCTAAATCCAATAATTGCTACTAAAGAACAGAGAAGAGGAAACTGTAGTTGGTTTCTCACATCAATATTAGTATTTACCATCAAATCAACTACAGTTATCCAATGTTCATGGAAAAAACCTCAACAATACAAGGAGACATGTTTCTGAATGTTTCTGTGACGCGTCTTCCACCCAATGCCCACTTCACCTGGGCTACTGGCTGGCTCCAAGAAGCCCGCGTCGGTGAGTGGCCTCTCCCCAGCACCACTCTGGGAGCCGCAGAAGAGGTGTAGCGATAGCTATGCCTGGGCGATCCGTCAAGGAGGGACAAAGAGGCACAGGAGAGACCTTTCATGGTTCTGGGGGAAGGCATTTATTGGAGGAACAGGTAGCAGGTCTGGAGGTTGGGAGAGGGAACGGCAAAAGACTGTTTGAGGGGTTCTACACAGGCTTAAATACAGGGGAGGCGCAAGGGGAGGGTATACAACTTTGACCAATTGCTGTTAAAGGGGGGAGGTACAGAAGGCGGGGAAAGGGATACATTGAACCAGTAGGGAAACATGTGGGTGTCAACCAGGGTTCAACAACCAATCATTTAACGAAGTGGGGAGAACTTTCTCGAACTTGGGGCAGGGTTCGGTGAGGATTGACAACGCTAGGGGCAGGGATTAGGGTGAGGGACAGGGAAGGATCTAGAAACCGGGAGTGGTCTGGGGTTGAAGGACAGCTGGGGAGGTGGGAAAGGACTAAAACATTATATACAACTCAGGGGGACAAAACTGAGACAAACTATTAACATATGAGAAAAATTAACACAACACAACATTTCTGAATGTTTCTGAAACACTTTTCTCAGAAACAAGGCTTGGATTTTCAACTGGTTCAAAACTATTGCTCCTCAGTGAAGCTTTTTTTACAATCAGTCCCACTCAACTTTCTTTCAAAATTACTCTTAATATTGATATTAATATTTAATATAAACCTAGAAAATCCTATAGGAGCACGTTTGTTACAAGCATGTGCATGAGGAAGGAGCTACATCCGGATTGTGCAAACACAAAAAATGTTTCTAAAAACTTTGTATTCCAAAAGTATCCCTTCTGACACACATGCTTATTCTAATTGTGCTGAAAGGTGTTTTTTTTTAAACATCAGCCGCTGTGAAATACTTAAAGCTAGCATGCAATTTCTACATATTTTATGATCTCTTTAAAATGCCAGAAATATATGAAATGGTCTCATAAAATCACAGTTAGGAACACAGAAGGTACAGATTATGTTTAATTAAATAATACTGATGTCTGACTAGTTTAGTGTAGTGGCACACAGTGATGGTCAGTTGCCTCTACCTTCCTGAGGCCTCTTCAGCTACTCAGGGTCTCTGCTTCCAGGGCATGGAGATTGCTGTTTCCCTGGCAGGCCCCAGGGCCTCCACAGTTTAGAATAATTTGCACACTGTGCCAGCCAGCAAAGTACCTAAACAGTTGTGTATGTGACACATACGACAGAGAACTTATATCCAAATATAAGGCAGCAAGACAAATGCCAATCTGGTTTGTGGAAACCTCCAGTGAATACACAATTTTCCCAGGCAATATACTTAAAAGATTTATAACTTTTATGTTTACCATTTAGGTAGTTGAACATGGAAATCAATTTACTCTAGGCCACACTAAATTCTACTTGGAAATTTGTTTCCATTTTTTTTTTCAGAAGAGCTTCACATTGGTCAAATCACATTTTTAATTTCTTCCTCTACTAAGTGTAGTTAAACCCCCCTTACATTTGAATCTTGTGAAATTGTCACCACAAGAACAGGCCCTTATAACCCAAATATTTAAACAGAGAAGCAAGATATTTTACCTGAAACAAGACAAGCACAACAGTGAAATAAATTATTCAAAACATAGTGGACTATGCCAGAAGACAAATACAAATTTTCTGTTTAAATGCTCAGAAATGAGCTCATGACTTAGCACTTCCAGGTTATCAATGAAACTGAACATCTGCCAGGACAAACTGAAAAAGCCAGGACTTGGAAACTGGAAAGTCTTCTCTGGGGAAGATAATTTCTAACAAAATTCCTGACTGCAGAATCCCTCTCCCTCGAATATTAAAACTCTGGACCTAGGAACAACCCATGAAAATATGGATTAAGAACAGATTACTGATAGTAAAGTTAAGATTCTTCTCTCCCTAGGGTTTTAACTTACATGACAGTTTCATAAATGAACTAGGACAGTAAAAGAAGTGCAGGACGTTTGACTTTGTCCTTTGTATCTTATTTTAGTATAAATATTCTCAGGCATTGTTCTCTATTACTTGAAAGAGCATTTACACCTGTAGAAAAGCAGCAGCACTACTAAGAAAAGTCTTCAATATTTATTTAAACAGCAGGTAACAAAGTCTCCCTTGAATCTTTCCCAAAATTCACACCAGCTGTTCAGGGTGTTATTTAAAGATTAAAGGATTCATGCTCTAATACAGAATAAGTCATCTGGAAAGGAATGTTATATACAGCAGCCACTGATTACCTGCATCCTGAAACCTGTGCTTATTAACTGTCTTGACATTTTACAAATCAAAAGAACTAAAAATAATATACTATGCTGAATAAGCTAATAAAAAAAACAATGACTTAGATCTCCAGTGTCACACCTTCCATTTAGGGACACAACTCAGATCAACATTTCAGCATAGGAGATTTACTACAAATAAACTAGTTAAAACAACCTTGAGATTACCCCATTTTAAAAAATAAAAGGACAGATAAGAGAAATAACAAGTTAAAGGCTTTCTATGCCTGAAAAAAGGCCTCTACAGCAATGCGAGGCCAAGAGTCTGTTCTAGAACAGACTGAAAGCTTCTTTCTTCCTCCATCTTATGCACTAGGATGTATTACCCAAAATGAGATTCCTTCCCAGTTAATGAAAATAAGATCATGAGATGTATGACTTATTTAGAAAGAGATCACATCAATACTGGCCGGCAATTAATGTGAAGCAATGTCATCTTTTTTGCTTTGCTAAAAGTCTGACTTGGGTCAATCTTTTATTTCTGTTTTCTACACTAATAGGTTTTGTTAGGTGATTCTTCTTTATAAAGTCAAAGACAGAATAAAAAGTAAAAAGAGCTTAGAATTATCTACTGGATTTTTTGTAAAAGTAAACTCCTATACATCCTGGGTTCAACATGAGTTGTCAAGATTTCTGGCATTCCTTTAGAGGACCAAATCTCTTCTTTTTATACAGCTCCTTTCCGAAAATAAGTGGTAAGCTGCAGTTGTGGCCATTCTTTTCTGAAATATCCAGCACAAGAAACAAAACACAAAGGGCATGAAACAAAGAACTTCCTATTGTTATTTTTATACCTATTGACTCGACTAAATGCTTATCAAGACATAAATGTACATGATAGAAAGGAATAAATGCTGCCAAAACACTCATGAATGCGAAACACATTTTGCCACACTCTGTGGAGTAAATATAATTAAAGAACTGACGACAAAATAAAGGAATTGAAAACCAAACTGGTGGAATGCAGCATCACATCGTATGGGCTACACTGAGAGCTTCAGAAGAGGTAAAGCTTGGGATAGTTATCCCCCAATATTTCAATAATTTATTGAAATAATTTTCAAAGGATGTTCAACAGTCAAAAGCAGTGGACTGAAGCATTGTGCATCAGCTCAGAATGGAAATTCCAGTTCTCTTTAGTTGCTGATTGGTGCAATGCAAGACAGGAGTGACCAATTTTAGACTGGAAATGGAAATGGGTAAAAGGCGGATGTTTCATCTTGTAACACTTGAACATGAACTAAGAAGAGAGAGAAGGTTCCAAAACATCCCACAACTCAGTGTCAGACACAGCAGCATGAAAACGGGTTTCTCTTGCTCTCAAATGTTAGTGTTATTTTCTGGGAAAAAATCTGTCAGAATATAAACACCTAGAAAATACCAGGAACCAGCTCCCAGGCCTCCCTGCTGTACCTCCCATCCCTGCAGAGGGATTTCAGAATGGCCATGGCACCCTGGCATCACTGCCCCTGGAGTGACAAGGATGTCCCTTTCCCTTTTAATTATTAAATTGCCCAAAGGAAAGGCAAAAGACAGATACATGTTTTCATCCCATTTTTCACTCACTAGGTTTTGCTCTAACAGCTTCAACAAGGTAGAAAAAATTACTTTTGAGACTGTCTGGAGAAGATTAATTTGCTCGCTGATCATTCTGCACAAGTAATTAGTCACAATTGCTATGAGGAGGGGAGAAGGAAAAAAGAAATAGAAAGCAGATTAAAGAAAGAAACCATAACAAATTCCATAAAGTCTCTGCAAATGTCAAAACCTTGTCAATCTTATAATTGCCTATGTGAATATCTAGGTTTTATTCCCAGAGGCTTAACAACTTCCATTTAAGTAGGAAATAGCTGAATATACAATAATTGCTTGTTCATTTTACATGCACTATAGTTTGTTAAATTAAAACCCATACTCAGCTTGATATCCAGTACTTAACAGTGATTCTATAGCACATGTAGATGTAGATGAATTTAGTTGACAAAAACTGACTGAGGATATATTCTAAAGTCTATTGGAATTCTAGCTTCTTCCTTTAATTTTGTCAGTGGTAACCAATACACTACAAATATGAGATGGAGAAAGCATTCTATTTTCAAGCATTTCTTGGATATGTAAGAATAACCCAAACAGTATTTTCAGACACCTAGGCAGCTTGCTCCTGCAGAAATCAGGAATATAATACAGTCTTATACAATCAGTGGGCCCAGTAAATTCTTTTAAATTCCTTCAGCAAAAGAAATTTTTCACCAAATGGTAGGGAGAAAGCAACAGCATACCAAAAATCAGTGTGGCCGTGTTATATTTGAATACAGATTTAAATGACTGCAGCTTGAAACTGAAACTTTCAGTTCTCTGTATGGCAACTGAATTCCTTTCTTCTCCTATCTCCATTAGGAACCTGGTCTTTTCAGCTAGAACCTTCATGTTTCTCAGGGAAGTAGGGATGGCTCCATGTCACAGTCCCACACCTACAGCTGCTCCTTTCCCTCAGATCCCTGCACAGAGCCTCAGAGAATGATGACACATAAGAAGCTGATAGAAAACAAATGATGTTACTTCAGCACCTCAAAGAAGTGCTTCAGGTTAAGAGTTCTGGTAGTGGGGAGAAGATTCTTAATGATCCAGGCTTTGGTCAGGCAGGCAGAACCCCTTTCTGCCCTCTGCACTGTGGCCTTGGTTTTTGTACACAACACAAAGACCAGTACTTCACTGTTTGAAACACTTCATTGCACATCACCTTCCTTTTATAAATATAAAAAATTTGGTTCTTTGTTTTGCCCCCACAAAATATCCACAAGCTGTCAATTACTTTGATTCATAGGCATAGACCTAAATAATTAAAATAATTTTTTTGTAGCAAACAAAACAGTTCAGCCCATATGTACTCCAATCAAAACAAGAAAAATCACATAAAGTAAACCAACAAAATGAAATAACCCCCTGCACAAGAAAGTAGACTACAGTCTTGTAAAAACACCAATTTAATGTGTATCTGAAACTTCTGATTAACTTATAGCAACACTAAAGCAGTATTTGTGGCATACAGTGTTCTGATTTCAGATCAAATGCCAGCAGAATAAATCTGAGCACCAAGTCTGACAGTCACAACATTTTAGAAGCTTTTCATATGCTCATTACTCCACTAGTGATTTGACACACCACTGACACATTGTCATGGCCTACTAAGCAGAAGATAGGGAGGGCGGGGGCTTGCAGGAAGCCTTGTCTTTTTCTCCCAGAAAGGAAGTGGCAGAAAGAGGCAGGTTTTCATAAAACTCAGGCTTGTGTAAAACTACATTTGGTCAAAAGTGGAGTGATGCATGAGTTCAGAGCCCCTCAGGGAAATCATCATTACAGAGGTGAGATGTACACTGACATCTAAAAATAACACAGCTTTGGTGTCAGATGCAGCCCCTCTTTCTGAAATCTGCCCCTGCTTTGACTTCAAGAGAAAGTATTCAGATCCTCAAAGACCTCTCTCCTGAGCTAAAGAAAATCTCCATTATCATTTAGCAGCAAGAGATTTGACATTCTCCCTGCATGTTCCTGCTGCTGAAGGGCATGAACATCAGACCTTCAAGCAAAACACATGTATGTAGAAAGGCAGTAACAAAAAGTGCACTGAGGGGAAAAGTTGTATTTTTAACAAGTATCCCATGACCTATTTTGATATATCAATGAAAAATTTAAAAGTTGGAGGGGGGAAAAATGTCAATCCTATCTCAAAATATTCCCTGCAAGGTATCCAACCTCATTTGTTGTTTCAAAGGATAACTGGATGAGCATTAAAAGGCAGAACATATTATCAGAGCAATGACCTCTCTGATGCTTTATAGATTCAAAACAAAGCATCCTTATTGATATGATTTTAAAGAGTTCTCATAGGCACAAAATGCAGTTGCTATAGGAATAAATAGCAGACATCCCTTTGAGAACAACAGATGGCATCCAAGGTGACTTATCTCCCAAACAGGTAAGTGCTGAGTTTCACTTACTTGTAAATAGCTATCATTTATCCTAGTCTGTTCAGCAGATCCCAGTGATGTCACCTGTATCAATGACTGAAAGGAACATATGACAAAAATAAAATGTGAAAATGCAAGTTTAACTTCTTTTGCCCCCCAGAATATCTGAGACCTGAAGTGCTACATAAAGAAATCTGTGAAAATAAAAAGTAATGGTACTCTGGATAAAAACTGTGCATTCCAGTAGATTCTGAATACAGCATAGGGCAATCCTAATGTTCTTTCTTTCCTGCTGAGATTCGAGTATAAAAAGAACTTACCTCACTAGAATGTCTGGCTAAAAACAAGTCTTGTAAGTAGCCTGGATATCAAGAATGAGCATTAGCAGCTTAACTGGAGATGCACAGCTGCAAGTTGCTTATTAAAATGCTTTATCATTCATTAAGTCCTAATGGCAGAATCAGAGGAGCTAGAAGGAGCTGGAAGACCTTTCAGGCTGTTCTTAGAAAGTGGTTCACAATCAGTGTTAGAGGCAACTCAATTGAAGTGAAATCATGTCTCAACCACCACAGGGAAAAACCCAACCAAACAAAAAAAACCAGACTTCCCCGGCAGACATGTCCAGGACTGCTGCTCAGCTCCTCAAGTAGGACTCCAGAATGGTTTGACCTTTAGAAGCAAAAAATGTCCACATAAGCAGTTTGGATCAGCAGGGTCCTTGGAAAGCAAATACCCTGCAGGACACCAGGCCAAACACACTTGGCTACTAGATTGCATTTAGTGTGTACAACCAGAGCAAAAGTAGTTCAAAGCAAGCTCCTCCCCACTCCTGCCAAGTCCTTCCTGCTCATCAGATCTGCTCCTACATGAACCATACTGTGGCTAATACATTTATTGCCAGAGCACTGAAGGATGCCATATTATGCTACTAAATTGCACCATCATTTTTCACACAACTCAGCAATCCTTCTAATACAGATACAGCATTTCTCTTCTTCCTCAGCTTGAGTAAGACCCTGTTCCAGCCTAGCTCCCTGGCCTGTGTTTTGGGTTTTTGAGGGTATTTCTAGACCAGCCTTTACAACTTCTCAAATAAAATGCACAATTTCTCAGATACTCAGTACCTCACAGAATTTCTAATCTTTAAAGTTGATGAATACCTACATATTTAGCAAAGAGTGGTATTGAACGGTAGAGCAAACTATCACTTTTCTTATATGGCTTGGATTGTAATGCAGGATGTGACCAAAAGTATGTATTCTACCACCATCTGTTGAAACCTGGTGGGGCAGTGATCTTTATCTTTTCCCCAACCCATCCTTCCTCCAAGAAGGTATCTTCTGTTAATGGGCCATTGAGTCCCACTGCATGACTGATAAAATTACATCATCCCATTGTAAAATGCTCCACCCAGGAGAAGGAGCCAAGCATTTCCTACCTAGATAAAATCTGAGATTTGGAACATCAAAGCAGCCTTTTCCCACTGGATTCCAGAGGAAAAACAGACCCTTCTACACCATCACTGTACCTTTGGACAAAATCTGCACCCTTCTACAGGACTACTGCTTCAACAAAACCACATCTGTCACTGCAGCAGGACTGCAGCCACCATTTAATCAGACTGCTACCAACACTCTGACAGGGTGTCAAGTTGTATCCTAACTTTGTCAGTAGTTTTTGTTGTTCTGTATTACTGTATCTTTGTTTTTAATTTTCCTAGTAAAGAACTGTTATTCCCATTCCCATATCTTTGTCTGAAAGCTGCTTAATTTCAAAATTATAACAATTTAGAAAAATAAGTATACATTTTTCCATTTCAGGAGTGGCTCTTGCCTTCCTTAGCAGGCACCTGTCTTTCAAACCAAAACACTATATGTATGGATTAAACTAGTAATCAGATTAAAATGCTTTGTTTTTCAGTTGTCACATCTTCAGTCCTGACAATGCAGGACAAACATCCCTCACACAAGATTGTTCTCCTGTAAAGTCTTGAAAAAGAATCAAGGAAAGCAAGGAGGAGAAAGGGTTATGACTATTTAGCTCAATTTTGCAAATTAAAATAATTCATTTGGCTGCAACTACAAACAATTTCAAATTGCTACTCCCATTTGTAAAATTCTTAAAGGTTTCATTTTAAGTTGATGCAGTGGGATTTATATACCATTCAATTATCTCAGGTGTCTCTAGCACGGCCATTTATACTTGATTTTGAATTCAGGTTGCATGTCTGGGAGGAATGAAAAAGGAAACAGGTTTGATTTCTCCTCCTATTTCTGCAGAAACAGACTATCACAATTCTGTCTCATGGGCACAGGGGAAACCAAAGAGAACTAACCAAGAGGAAATGCTTGGCAGCTACACAAGGCATAAAGCATACTTAGTGCTGAGTATCACTGTAATTGCAGGAGCAAGAATGGGCCCACAAACAGATGCTTCTTCACTGTGAAACACAGCTAACATCAGAAGAGAGTTCCCTCATCTTGGCCAAGCTTCACTTCCATGGCCACCATGCAAGGTCACTGCTTGTTTTCCTGTTTCCTTTTGAGGACCCCTCAAATGTTCATTTCTCAGATTATTGCAGTGTGAAAAGAAAAATCACCAATGATTTTTTACCAATCACAAAATTGTAATGAAGAGAAGGACTGGTGATGTTGAGGGCTTGATGTGAAGCAACACAAGACATCCTTCAGCAGATGAATATTGCCCTAACAACAGTGCCCCAACCAGCAGCAGGTCATTCAGAGATGTGTCATCCAGCCATCAGCAGTTGGTGATCAACTCCTCAACATCAAGCAGCAGCTGATGGCTGGATGTTTTTTCTCTGAAATATTTACTGCTCTGCTGCTGGTTGGGGCATTGTCTTCTCTCTGTTTTTTGTACAATTTCTGAACAGGGAAGGACTAGAAAAGCACTATGAACAAAAGAAGCAATGACAGAAAAGACTGGCTTTTCCTTAACAAAATGTTTAAAAGAACTGAAAAATGCTCATAGTTCACTAACATGAGGATGTATTTTGGTGATAAGTTTCCATACTGCATACAACATCTTATACCCTCCCTCCCAAAATGTTATTCATGAAATATTAGAATTCAAATTCACTTGTCAAAATGATTGTTGATGTAGTATAGAAAGGCTATATTATCATCTGCTCTTCAGTTTGCCTCAGAGCAATCTTGATTCAGATATTTACATAACCAAAGATTATGACATCTTTTCCAGCCCTTTGGATGTGTCTGTCAGGAAGATGTCAATCAGATTAATTCTAGCTAGATTCTTTCCTAATACCCAAGAATAGCTGTAAGGCATGAAGCAGTCATTTTACCAAAAAGAAAGTTGGTTTTCCAAAAAAGATCCCTGACAAATCATTTCACATTTGAAATGTGAAAACACATGTAAATGTGAAAACACATTTACACAAGAAGGAAAAATGTGTGCTTTATTATCCTTGAGGCCCAGGATGTAGTGGATTTGAAGGCAAGCATGGGCACTGGTAGAAATATCTTTAAGAATATCTTTATATATATATATAGCTTATATCAAATATCTTATTTTTTATTGCTAGTCCTTGTAACATAGTGAAAGATGCAAACTGGGGAAAACCATATGCTAAAGGACATAGAATTGGCCAATATTCAGGCAAGTCTTGCAAAGCTCAACTATTTCTATCATCAGATAGTATTGAGACTTGTCAAGGTTCACAGGTTACACAACTTAAATTTCCACAAAACACCCCCTTACCCCCCAAACCTTACCTCCATTTTGCTTAACATTCTCCTTCCACCACAGTAAGAAGAATGGAACAGAGCTTGCTGACATCAATGAAAACTGTCTTCTAACCTTTTGCAGTTGATCCAGGTGACAAAATGGACAAAGCTACTTGTTCTTTGTTAAAATGTAGGCTGCTTTGTGCAATTGTTGAGTCAGTGAAACGAGATGGCAACAGAGAGGAAAATTCTCATAAAGGTCAATATTCAAGCACAGAATGAATTGATGTACAGGAGTTCTCTATTAAGACCTTACAGCACAAAATGTAAAAAGTTTTTAGAGAATATGTTTATATAAAAATTGGTGCTGGAGAAGAGGAAAGATGGAATAAATAATAGAAAAATATCCAAAAGGACAGAATAAAGGACAAGACAGAAAATGAAGAAATGCAGTAAAAGAAAGATTGGCGTCTTACACATTAGAAGAGGAAATATGGACAATGAAAGGCAATGTAGCAGATGAACTAAGGGCTAGATCCAAATCCCAAACAAAGGCTCTAGAAGAGACCAAATGAAGAACCAAATATCTCATGAAAATTTCTGCAAGCCTTTTATTCACCTCTTGCTGCTGATGGGTGAGTAAATTTGGTGCTCTTTACTATTAATGGCTGGATATCACAGACTAGTGGTAAAAGTGAATTTGACTTATATTCTCATAGTTGAGTTTTACAATCCCAAATATTTTACATTTTCCAGATTGTTTGTCACGTTATTTCAGAAACATGTGTCCTATTTGTCTAACATCTCTCAGTGCCAGGAAGAGGTTACTGAGCAATGATATATCAGATACAGGACATCTGCTGACCTTATTTGATTGTCCATTGATAAATGTACCATGGTAGAGAGAAAACTCATAGTCTCTACAAAGGCCCTAGTTAAATATTGTCTCAAGCATTCTTGCCCTCACAATACAGTAACTACTCTTATTTCCAATCACCTGTTGGCTCAGCTGTGAGATTTTAATCCTCCTCTGTAATTTTAAAGCTTTTTTCTCCAGTGTGGAGCACCTAACATTATATAAATTATACAGATGAAAGACAAAGGTGTTTGACTGTTATTAAATGCTATCACTCAGCTGGGGCTGGGTGGATGCCAACTGGTCAAATTCTCCAAAATCTTTGAGCAGATGCTGTGGCTATTCCAGTTTTATTTCAATTTCACACTCTTCCTATCTATGCTGACAGCTGGTTTTGACAGTCTGCTCTCTTCTTCTCAGCTCTCATGTCAATCTCAAATGCATAATATCTGGATTAGAGCTTAAACAACAGTGATCAGATCAGGTAGAAGAGAAAGCATGGTGGCAATAAAAAATAAGATACTTCAGAAACCTTTCAAATTCTAGCCACTTCAGCTGAAAGCAAATTTACAGGAACTCATCCAGCAAGCCAAAAATTACTCAGGAGAGAAGAGTAGGAACTTTATCAAAGCTTGAAGATATCTTGTTGGTTTTGTGAGGTTTTTTAAAATCACATTAATATTAATTTCCATGAAAGAGTTTCACTGAACCATTCTATCTTCATAGTCTCAGTATTTAGAATGGTCAACAGGTTACAGTTACATCACCTTATCCTTGGCAGTTCTCCGCAAAAAGGCTCTGAACCCTGCAAGTCATTTGATGCAATTTAGCCATCATTAAAATAATGAAGGCCCTTGCCTTCATAAATCATTTTAACATAGGTTAATATCAAATAAATAATCAGAAGGAAGAGTTGTGGATCAGACCCCATCACATTTAAGCATGCCAAGGAGTGCTGTATGCTGTCAACAGTAAACCCCAGCCCTCCATAAACACCGCTCTCCTCCACAGCAGGGACAGGGGTAATATCGGAAATGCATTTTTGCCATCTGTTAATTAATTCACACAAACAAGAACTGAAGATGTGTTTTTTTCCAGAAATGCTGGCTGTATATTAAAAAAGGTAGCCTCTACAATCCTCATATCCATAATTAAGTTTGTGGGTAGACTGAAGAAAAGAATTCCACTTGCAGAAAAGCTCAACAGATGGTATTGTGTATAAAAGTAGAACCATGTGAAAACTATTTGAACAAATGGCAGATGTGTCTGTCAGCCTTCTCTTGTGCCATTAAAGATTGGCACTTAAACTATTATTCAGACTCACAGAATTTCACAAAAGTCCTTTGAAGCTTGTGTTGGCTAAGGATCTTTGCAGGCCCAGAGATAACCAGCCAGGGGGGAAAAAAATGTTGGACTTGCACGGCATATAGGTTGGTCTCCTTATCCAGTTCACTTATCCCACTCTCAGTTTCTTACTAAAGCCCCTCTTTGAGTACACAGAAGAAACTGCATTTAGCTCAACTTCAGGCAACACTGAATGTCTGACCATTATGGCAATTTTTTTGGTTTTCTTCCGGTAAGATTGAATGAACTGCCTGGTTTAACCAGCAAGGGGTAACACTGCTTCAAGATACATTGTCTTCTATCTGGACTCTTCTCTAGTGGCTTTACTTAATTAGAGCTCATGAAAAGTATTCAAAAGAGAGACAGGGCAGTACAAAACATCAAGGTATTAAAGGTTCACAAGAGGCATTCATATAGCAAAATTAGACGTGCCTATTCACAGAACCAGGAAGAATAAAAAATTTGTTCCATTACAAGAAAACCTATTGCTTAAATACACATAATATAAAGGACAATCTGTTCTACTTTGAAGAGCTTAGATAATTTTATTTTTAGGAATACCTTTGAAAGACTCAAATCCTCTCTAAGCAGCAATTGCCCAAAGCAATAAAACACATCAATATTTTCACGATAAAAAATCCATAGTTAACTGTTATGGAAGCTTATTCTTAACTTAGGCTTATCTTAGGCTGTTGTTTATGCAGAACACACAAGCTATCTTCCCCAGGGAAGAACAGAGTGCCTGCTAGACAGGTCTGATTAGCAAGGAATCAAAGCTTGTTTCACACTTTAGCACTTTAGGAACCGCCCAGTTCCAGCTGACCAGAAATCCAGGCTCGAATTCTACACTGTCCCAGAGACTCTTTTAAGAGTCACTTCCATTCTAATGTATTCTCTTAATAAGAGAAACCTTGCCTCATCGAAAATGAGAAAGGGCCCTTAGAGCCAGCATGTGTTCAAAATGGTTTCCCCTTGTTCATGCTGGCTTTAAGAATATTGATCCGAATTCAGCGTCAAAGGGAGAGCCTGTCTGAGGCTTAGGAGGCAGAACACACGACCATCACATCAGCTGCTTAAACCAAATAATTCCATTATACATATCAGGATGTGCAAAAGCCATTCAGGCCAACATGGAGGGGCTGCTGCACTGCCAGGGACGGGAGTCACAGCTCCATGCAACAAATATACATGAAAGGCAACTTCAGCCCACGGAACATCCAGAGAGAAAAAACAAACACACAATGTCCTCTCTTCACCCCCAGATCTGGTGTATTTTGGGAGTATACAGGTATACAGATTGCTCTTTGTTTAACCCTCTGCAAAAGTAAATCCCTTTATCAAAGAAAGCATAGATTAATGGATTCCTCAATTTTACAAGCAGAGTTTAAGCAGAGAGCCCTTCTCATTGATAATATGTTCTGCGCCTTCTGAACTATTGGCAGACAATTGCTGCAAATTTCTCCTACTTTACTGCATCTTCCCACTTTCATGTACTCATTGGAGATTAAATTCTAAACTTGAAGAACTAATTTTTTTAATGCAGCTTTTTCTCTTCAATTTCACATACAATACTACTTTTCTGCTATCAGCTCCAGCTACTTTAGGGAAAAGTGTTTAAGCCTGTAGCTAAGAGAGCTGTTTTTCTAAAGAGTTAATTCTGCAGATTCCTGCTTTCTCAGCAGGTTGCAAATAAAATGGATGCACAAATGTGCCTGTAAATATAGATTAAAACATTGACATCACATCCATATCTTAAAATGGATTATATTGAGTTTGCACTTTTGCTTGTATTGCATAGACTGTATCACTGAATAAGAGAAAACCTTTCCTTACTTTTATAGTTTAAATTAGTCACAAAGCAAATAACAGGTAAGTGCACCAGCCCAAAGATCACATACAGCAAAATTAATTTGCATTGACTTAAAAGTGTTTGGATTGTTTACACTAAAACAAGTCTGTAAGTGAACACCCAGGAACAATTCACAGCTCTAAATGAAGATTCAAAACTAACCAAGAACACAGCAATTTCAGAAATAAACTCCTGTACTTTCAGTTCTGCTTTTGTGCTTTGGGGTTTTATTTGTTTTTAAACAGAGCAGACAAAATGCCGGAAAATACACTGAGAACACCTTCAACTTCACCACATTCCTGCAGCTCCAGTAGCTCAGCAGCACTGCTGTGCACTGAATAGGCTGGTACAAGAGATGGTACAACATTAACTACTATTAGTGAGATAAT